>NW_024080634.1:2004433-2454052 GCF_003009895.1 Hyaena hyaena
GTTACAAGTTAATAAAAAGCAAAAACCAAAAAAAAAAAAAAAAAAAAAAAAAAAAATCAACATAGAACAGAAAATAAAGATGGCAGTTTTCAATCTGGTTTCAAGGTTGGAGAATTAGCGACATGCCCAATGGGTGCACACACCTCCTTAGTAAATAATGGTGGTTAGATAAGAATAAAATAAAAATTTTTTTTTCTCTTGAGACTCCTGGATGGCTCAGTCAGTGAAGCGGGCAACTCCTGACTTCGCCTCAGGTCATGATCTCGCAATTGTGGGATCAAGCCTTGTGTCGAGCTCTGCACTGAGCATGGAGCCTGCTTAAGATTCTTCCTCCCTCCCTCTGCCCCTCTCCCCCGCTCGCATGCTCTCTCTCTCAAAAACAAAAACAAAACATTTTCTTTCAATAAACGTATATTTTCCCAAACAACTACTTAATTGTTGGAACATAAATACTAAGTTTGGATCTAGCTATTTAAGAAACAGAGCAGTTCAGGTTTTTGTTTTTGTTTTGACGTAGAGTTTTATGAAAAATCATTGAGACACTAAGGACACCATGAACTGAGAAAGTTCTGGAATCTCTGCTCTATACCCTTAATCAGAACTCACTTTTGCTGATTCTGAGTTCCTGTCAATGGGCTTGGATTTGTTTTCCTTTTGGTAGCTTTATCCTTTTTCTTGGGAATGATAATTTAAATTAAAAACATTTTTTTGTACACCCATGTTCATTATTCACAATAGCCAATGTGGTGGAAGCCACCTAAATTCCATGGACAGAAGACTGAATAAACAAAATGTGATATATCCATACAATGGAATATTAGTCAATGTCAAAAAGGAGAGCAATTCTAGCATTTGCTCTATATGAGGAACATTGAGGACACTATACTACGTGAAATAAGCCAGTCACAAAAGGACAAATATTGTATGATTCCACTCCTATGGGGCACCTAGAGTCGTCAAAGCATTAGACACAGAAAGTAGAATGGGAGTTGCCAAAGACTGAGGGGAGGGAAAATGGGAGTTAGCATTTAGCGTGTCTAGTATTTCAGTTTTGGAAGACGAAAAAGTTCTGGAGGCAGATAGAAGTGATAGTACTTATGCCACTAAACCATACCTTTAAAAAT
Source organism: Hyaena hyaena (assembly GCF_003009895.1). Taxonomy (NCBI): domain Eukaryota; kingdom Metazoa; phylum Chordata; class Mammalia; order Carnivora; family Hyaenidae; genus Hyaena; species Hyaena hyaena. The sequence goes on from NW_024080634.1 coordinate 2,005,558, forward strand.
GGTTAAAGTGGTAAATTTTATATGATGTATATTTTACCACAATAAAAAAAATTTATTTTTGGAATTCATGGGCTCTTGTCACCATTTCTAAGACATAAATTAAGATTCTCGCCTACAGAGGGCGCCATTGGCAGTCCCTAGTGGCATTCCTTTGTGTGGCATGCAGTACTTGAACCTTCTGAGATTCCAGCTTTCTTTCCCCCCAGCCTGCACCAGTCCTGGGCCTCCCAGCCAATCCCTCACCTTCCTGAGGCTTTTGCTGAAGGGTTTTTACTGCCGTTGACCAAGGGGAAACCGACCATCCCTTTTCTTCTTTAGGGGAAAGACAATGTCACTAGAGGTGGTGACGTACATACACACAATGGAATGTTACTCAGCCAGGAGAAAGAAGGAAATGCTGACACACGCCTCAGACACGGATGAATCTTGAGGACATCCTGCTATGCGAAAAGAGCCAGTCACAGAAGGACAAATGCTGTATGATTCCACTTACAGGAGCATCTGAATTAGTAAAACTCAAAAAGACAGAAAGTAGAATAGTGGTTGTCAGACCCTGGAAAGGGGGGCGGGGGGAACAGGGAGTTAGTACTTAATGGGAATGGGGTTCCAGGATTGCAAGATGGAAGGTTCTGGAGATGGAGGGAGATACGCTTTCACAACTATGTGAATGTACTTGATGCCATTGAACTTTACACTTAAAAATGGTCAAGATGCTAAATTCTATGTTATGTGCATTTTATCAACACAAGAGTAATTTATATGTATATATTTATCTAAATATATTTATATCTGTATCTAGGGTGTCAGGCTTTTCAAGATTTGAAGAGCTGGCATCTGATTTGGCTGCCATTTTGGAGGAAGGCCAGGTCCCGAGAATTCAGGTGTACCACAGAGGGTTGGGGGGACAGGACACTTCTGGGCCGAAGAAGAGGGTGAGGAGGTGAGCCAAGCCTGAGGAGACTGATGGAATGGACCAGGGGTGGGGGGAAGGGGAAGAATTAAAAACCAGAATCGGGGAGAGTGTCCTAACCAGTTCACAGGAAAACAAAAACTAAATTCTGGTAATAAAACCCATTCCAGGGTCCCACCAGGAGACCAGGGGCACTATTATTGAGAGGAACAAGTTGGAAACCATTTTCATCATTACCTAAGAAGGAAAAGTATATTTGATCACAAAGACATTCCCAGGGGTTCAAAAGGAAATCAAACACTGTCTTATGCTCAATAAATAATAATTCACTCAGTCAATGAAATGGTTGCACTTATTATCATGGCTACCATCTATGAGGCCTCTACTCTGATTAGTCTTTCAGTTCTGTTAGCTCAAAAACGGCACCACCATCCACTGGTGTCCATACCAGCAGAGCTGGGATTTGAACCTCTGTGCCTGAACTCCAAACACAGCACCCGTACAATTCACCATTGCCCTACGTTATGTCAGCCTGCAGGACAAGCTTGGTTTACATGCTTCTTTCCTGCACAGAGCTTCCTTCCATCAGTGCACTTTCCTTTCTGACGGCAGAGCTGGGTAGGGAGGGTGCCTGGGCTGCAAGAGGGAAGGGAGGAGAAGACAAGATGGCGGAAAGGGGGTTAGGGGTCTCTGGAGCAGATTAGAGTCTCTCTTGGGCTGACCCAGCTTCCTGTAGTGTTTGCTGAAGGCAGCAGGAAAGGCTTAGAGCTTCCACGGGAACCCAGCACCTTCCAGTTGTGGGGTGGGGGTGGGGGGCACCGTCTGCTCCCCTTTAGGAATGGAGTTGACTGCTTTGCATGTTTGGGAATTTTCACATGGAAAACTCCCATGGATCAGATTTCAATCAATCATCCCCAGTGCTCTGAGAACCCCCAGAAGTCTCCTTGGGCTGCCTTTCTTCTTTATGAAAGAGAAAAAATATGCTCAACACAGAAACAAACTGAGAGCATATACCAAAAAAAAAAAAAAGAATAAAAATATGTATATGAGAAAGCATCAAGGAATGTCAAGGAATCAGTATAGACTTAGCCCAATTTTCTGAAATTCTACATCTAAATTAAATAGGTTATGGGCTTTTAGAGCCACAGTGGACTTTATGGTCCAAGCTTTTCCTTTTGCAGATGCGGAAAAGTGAGGCCAGAGAGGTCAAATGCCTCCATGCATGGCAATGTGGACACTCTTGCACTGGACGCCTTTGACCTTGGATGGACTGTTATACACACACCAGTTCTGTGCACATATTCTTAAAGGCCCCAACAGGCTTCTGGGCCCAAACATTCCCTCCACAACCTTCTAAGTGCACCCCCAGCTTTCGGTTTTAGTGAGCAGGCTCTGTGCTATTGATGTGGCTATTTGGTGCCAGCTCTATAAACAAACCACCATTTGTTGCTTTCTAAAAATAAGCCTTTTTAGCTCTGGACAACATTCGGCCTCCCTCTTCTGAGCTGAAAGGTTGGTTTCTTTGAGGCTGACAAATGGTGGCTTATGTCTTCCCAGGACGGCTACAGCTTGTCTTTGTTGAAAGCCCAAAGCCTTACCTTGATGGCCCAGGAGAGAGGTCAAGTTCAGCCCTGGAATCTGAGTGCAGAGCACACTGGGGAGGAAAGTAGCCAGGTCTCAAAAAGGAGGAAAATAGGAATGTCCCGTAGAGCTGGAAAGAAGGGGCAGGATGGCTTCAAAACAAGAAGAAGAAGAAAGGCACGGAATTTACAATGTCCTGCACGGATGTCTCTCACCCAGAATGAATGTGGCAGGTGCAGAGGCACTTCTCATACATGTGCGCAAGGAGGGGCGGGAGCATCCAGTGGGGCCATGGCATAGAAGGGAACACTTTTACTCCGTAGCAGCATCCATCCCTAATTTCTGTGTCTTTGTAGGTTTTTTTTAAATGTTTATTTATTTATTTTGAAAGAGGGAGAGAGAGAATCCCAAGCAGTCTCTGCACCTCATGCGAGGCTTGAACCCATAAACCCTGAGGTCATGACCTGAGTCAAAACCAAGAATCAGATGCTTAACTGACTGAGCTGCCCAGGGGTCCCTGTGACTTTGAAGCTTAAGAAGGCTCCAGATTCTGCTACAGATGATCTGTGTGAATTCGTGTTGTTAGTTTCCGCATCTGAGATGTAGAGATAGTGGTAGCCCCATGGCAAGCTTCAAGGGCATGTGACCCGTGTAGTCGCTCAGGACCATGTGCTCAAAGATCCCATGCTTTTTTAAAAAAAATTTTATTTTCTTTTAATTTGTATTTTTATTTACTAAAAATTTTTTAGGGGCGCCTGGGTGGCTCAGTCAGTTAAGTGTCTGACTTTGGCTCAGGTCGTGATCTCACAGTCCATGGGTTGGAGACTCGCATCAGGCTCTGTGCGGACAGCTCAGAGCCTGGAGCCTGCTTCAGATTCTGTGTCTCCCTCTCTCTCTGCCCCTCCTCCGCTCATGCTCTGTCTCTGTCTCTCTCTCTCTCTTTTTCTCTCTCAAAAATAAACATTTAAAAAATTAAAAAAAATTTTTTTAATGTCTTTTATTTTGAGAGACAGAGACAGAGCATGAGTGGGGGAGGGGCAGAGAGCAAGGAGGGAGACACAGAATCCAAAGAAGGCTCTAGGCTCTGAGCTGTCAGTACAGACCCTGACACAGGGCTCGAACCCACAAACTGTGAGATCATGACCTGAGCTTACCAGACTGAACCACTCAGGCACCACCCCATCACCTGCCCATGCTTGTTTTTATGCTCTGCTGTCACTATTTTGAAATTCTTAATTATTTTTGAACACAAAGCCCCTAGTTTTCATTTTGCATTAGGCCAGTAGATTATACCAGCTGCATAATCAGTTAGTACCTGTCTCAAAGGGCTGCTGTGAATATTGACATTTAAGGAGCACTACTGCCTGGCTCATTCCCATCGGACTACATTTGCTTTGATTCTAGCTCCTGTGGTAGGTGCTGAGTTACCCAAGCGGCTGTGATTTGTTGTGAATTTTAAAATTCCATCATAGGTGAAAGAGTTCAGGGGAAAACTGTCTTGGTGGAAAGGTCATTGCTTTTCATGCCCCAGATTGACTTTACAAGAGTTTCCCTGTCTTTGAAGTGCCTGCTCTCCTCTCAACTTCCTGTCCTTAGCATTTATATGGTGTCTCAGGGCTGAGGTGTTCGGCTGTAAAATATTTAGCGAGAGGGAAATGGGCATAGGCAGTAACTGGTTTCCATTTGGTTCGGGGCATAAAGAGACATGGAAGTGTGGGGTCCAGAGAGGAAGATAAATGGAATTCTTTGATGTTCTTGTAAGATTCCAAAATTCTTTTTTTTTAATTTATTTATCTATTTTGAGATGGGGGAGGGACAGAGAGAGAGAGAATCTTAAGCAGGCTCCTCGCTGTCACTGCAGAGCCTGATGTAGGGCTTGAACTCACAAACTGTGAGATCATGACCTGAGCCAAAAGAGTCAGACACTTAACTGATGGAGCCATGCAGGCATCCAAGCTTCCAAAATCCGTAAAGAGATCAGATTAGGACTACACTCTGGTTTAACAGCAAGCAGCCTAGGGCAAAGCCAAGGACACCCGGAGTTTTTCTTCAAGCTCCTCCATCCTGTGTCTCACAGCCACCTGGTCACCCAGCATTAACACCCTCCCAACTAATGCCTTTCCAATTTGGCCACTTGCCCCTTCTCTCTGAGCCCACAAAGCCCCAGCCCAAAGAACAGCCATAGCCTCCTGGGGACACTTCCCCCTGGCCATCCCCTCGGACCCACTCTGATGTTGTTACTGTTTGATTTAAAAACAACAACAACAGCTTTATGGAGATATAATTCACACGCAATACAACTGACCCATTCAAAGTCAACAGTTTGATCATTCTTGGAATACAATATTAACTTTTGAAGTTGTAAAAACCTATAGAAGTTGACATTTTCAGCATACACTTCAGCAGTGTTAGTTACATCCACGATGTTGTGCAATTGTCACCACTGTCCATTTCCAGAGCTTTTTCATCACAACAAACAACAGCTCTGTACCCAGGAAGCAATAACTCTCCATTCTGCCTTCTCCCAGCATTTAGGAACCTCTACTTTCTGTCTCTACGAATTTGTCTTTTCTAGATATTTCATGTAAGTGGACTCATACAATGTTTATCATCTCGTGTCTGGCTTAGTTCACCAAGCATAACGCATTCAAGATTCATCCATGTTGTAGCCTGTGTCGGAAGTCATTCTATTTTGTGGCTGAATACTATTACACATTTTCTTTATCCGTTCACTGGATGATGGGCACCGGGGTCGCTTCTGCCTTTGGGCTATTGTGAATAATGCTTCAATGAAGAGTGGCTTATAAGCACCTGTCTGAGTCCCTGTTTTCACTACTTTTGGGTACAAAAATCCATGGACCCTTCCAGTCTAGTGGCGCTCAGCAGCCAGCCCAACATTTTACCAACAAACACCTGATCATCTCCCTCATCTGCTAACAACCTTTGGGTGGCTTAGGCTATAGGTGGGAACGCTCACAAGGGCTTAGGGTAAAGATGCAAGTGCTCACCGAAGTCTCTGGATCCCTGAGCTCTGGCTGCCAACCTGTCGACATCACCAAGCCCCGTGCTTTCATTTCTGCCTGGTTCACTCTAAACTTCTCTCCATTCTTCTAAGGATCCAAGCTCCTTTTGGATTTTACACATACTGGTCCCCTTTTCTAAAATGTTCACCCTCCTAGACACCCAGCTTTGGCTAGCCTTTGCTTGGCCAGCTCTTCTCATCTTTCTTATCCATCCTACCTTACGAACAAAACAAAGGAACAAATAAAAAACCAGAAACGGACTCGTAACTACAGAGAACAGACTAGCGGTTGCCAGAAGGGAGGGGCTGGGGTAGGAGTGAAGTAGGAACAGTGCATTAAAAGGTGCAAACTCCCAGCTATAAAATACATCAGTCATGGAGGTGAAAAGTACGGCATAGGGAATACAGTCGCTAACACTGTAATGACGTATGGGGACAGAAGGTGACACAAATCACTATGTTGTGCACCTGAAACTAATAAAACATATCATGATATGTCCACTATACTTCAATCAATCTTTTTAAATGTAAAAAGTCCCTAACACTTCCCTCCCTCCCTCCCCTTCTGCTCTCCTTCTTCTGCTCCCTAGCCTCTTTGAGTTCATGTGTCTCCAATCACTGTCTGTCTTTCTGTCTGCAATCATGGCTAATATTGACTGAGCAGTTACTACCTCCAGGCCCTGTCCTACCCATGTCACCTATATGAATGAATTAAAGCGTTACAAGCCTGAGACCTTACAGAGAAAGAAGCCTGGGGGTGCACAGTTAGTAACAGGGCCCACACTGGCACCTGGAAAGCCAGTTGATGCCTACCAGATGGGGGAGGGCAGCCCCCAGCTTTGTGGGAGCAAGGTCCCCTTCCTGTGGCAGCCTCCACAGCCCCTAGCATCCACCAAATCATACCTAACCAGATGGGTGAATGGATGGGATCGAAACTACATGAGGGACCTGGGTTTTGAGCAAACGTTCCTTACTAAATGCTAAGGGGTAAGCGTCCCTATTTACCTTCTCACCTCAGTTTCTCCAACCTAGAAAGCGTACACTAATCCTGACCTCCAAAAGTTATTGAGAAGGTTGAGTCTTTTTTTAAAAAAAATATTTATTAAAAATTTAAAGTAATCTCCACACCTAATCTGGGGCTCGAACTCACGACCCGGAGACCAAGAGTTGCATGCTCTACCGACTGAGCCAGAGAGGCCCCCCAAGAAGGCTGAGTATTTTCATATAGACTTTAAAACTCATTGGGCCTGGCAGAACGGGTCCCACCGAGCGTATACTGAGGTTTATTATTTGCCACCCTACAGCCAGACAGGCAGGAAGGGGAGGGAAATACCAAGTCCTCTGACCTTGTCCTTGCTGGAGCACTGTGGGACTCCGGTCATCCAGCAACCCCCCGGCCCTCCCCCGGAGCCTTGCGGCGTGTCTCTACGAGGGTCCCACAGGTAGATCCGCGCGTCTTGATTTTCTCTCTCCAGGCCCCTCCTGCCGCGGTTCGGTGCTGCCCACGCAGTGCATTTGGGAGCCCTCTGGGGCCGTGCGCCCGGTCCCGCCCTTGGGCCTCATTATCTACGTTTCCGCGTCAGGCCCGCCAAGAACTTGGCAGGGCCCCCGCGCGGTGTTCGGGAACACTTTGTGCCGAGCGCCCGCCGGCCCAGCCCTCCTCCCCGCCGCCGGCGCCTCCTGGCGGGTCCGCGGGGTTTCGGTCGCCGGAGCCCCCGGTAGCCGTACCCCGCGCGAGGCCACGAGCCCGCATGCGTTCCCACGCACTTGTCCTCTGCATGTCCGAGTCCGGGCCGCGCCACCGGCTCCTCGCCCAGGGGCCGGGCCGGGGTCACACTGCGCGTAATCGAGAGGTTCAGAAAGATGCGGTGGCCCATTTTAAAACAAAGCCCAATTATTAGCGCTCGGTGGCTATGCCTGGCCAGTGTCAGATCCTCGGAGCGCGGCGGACAACCAGTACCCAAAGGAAGCGCAGAGTCCCAGCGAGAAGAAAGAAACCGGCTCTGGAGCCTTCTGACCCGTTTTGAGCCTCCCCTCCCCCAACCCCGCTCGCCCACTCGTTCACGTCCCAGCTGCATTAGCTCCGGCAAAGCGCGGAGTCTCAGTCTCCTCCTCCATGAAATGGGGATAACTGTGCGTGCTGGGTGATTCTACACGAGGAGGGCAGTAGGTCGCGGGGACGTCGGGGCTGTAGTCACACGCTTCCAAGACCCCACCTTCTCGCGGCCCCTGCCTCGGCCCCGCCCCGGGGGCTCGTAGGCACGACCTGCAGCGCTGGCTCCAAAGTGCGTCACGGGCACCGGCCGCGCTCCTCCTGCAGCCAGGGCGAGGCTGGCACCGGGCCAGCGCGGGCCGGGCAAGGGGTGCCGGGCCGTCTCCGGGGCGGGGACCCAGGCGTGGAAGGTGCTCAAGTTGCGCGGCCCTTGGAGCGCTGATGGGGGCGCCCTCCGCCGCGGGCATCTAGCCAGGGACCGGCCTCCGCAGCCGCCGGGCGCGCTAAGGCTACACTTTCCCTTCTCTCCCCGCTCCCCCCCCCCCACGCCCCTTCCCCTCCGATTTCCTCCCGCGGGGCGGCAGCGGAGATTTCCTCTCGGGGAAACTACGCGGATCCTTCCCGGGGCTCCTCGCCCCGCCCCACTTCTCCGCCCCCTCCTCTTTGCTGGGGAGCCGGTACCGGCCTGCGCCGGGAAGACGCTCTGGCAGCCTGAGCCGGAGGTGGCGGGGGGCCACGGAGCCGCTGGCCACGGACTCGCCTCGCCATGTGACGCTGCCCTCCGCCCAGGGACCCCCGTCGAGCCCCCGGCCCGCGCTGGATCGCGCGGGGCACCATGCTTCTGCCCGGCCACGCGCGCCCGCCGCTCGCGCCACAGCCCGCGCAGCATCCTGGGCTCCGCAGGCAGGTAGAGCCTCCCGGGCAGCTCCTGCGCCTCTTCTACTGCACTGTCCTGGTCTGTTCCAAAGAGATCTCCGCGCTCACGGACTTCTCTGGTAAGAAGCGCCCTCCCTCGTCCTGCGCCCCGGGTGCCGCGCCGCGGTGCGCCCAGGTGATCCCTCGGCTGGGGGCAGCCTCCCGAGGGAGTGCAGCCGGGTTGGATTGAAGCTGAGGCACACGCCGGTAGCCAGTTTTCTTGCCTGGTGTGAGCCCTTGGCACAGGGATGGCTGCGTGCGGAGTGATGGCAGAGGAGTCCCTCCCCTGCCCAAGGAAGGATGGGTAGCCTATTTGGAGTTTCTCGCCTTGTCGTTTAGCTCGTCAATTTCCCAGCATCAGGGACCCGACTCTGAAGGATGTGTGTCCCCTGGAGGGAGGCCCCTTAAGCTGTGCCCTGTACCGCGCCCAGCGCTGTAAAATACACGTGTTGTGATACGAAGAGTTTCACTTGGTTTGCCACTCGCGTATCCCCGGTGCGCCCCAGCCAGCCTCCAGGGTGCCCACGTAAGACGAGCCCTGGCGACATCTGACCTGAAGTCTGCGCCGGCAGGCAGGGATGGATGGGAAGCCCGCCGGCGGGAGGTCTGTGGGCCGGCTGAGCAGAAATGTGCAGAACGGAGGCTCTGGGTCTTGACTTTACTGCCGGAAGGTACCAGCGCCCTCCTCCACCCTCCAGTCCCAGGCTCCTTAAGAAAAAAATGCTTTTCTCCTCCCAGTAAACGGTGAGGCTTTTCTTCTGGGGGACTCAGACCAAAGCTCCCACAGCTTATCTCGGTTCTGGGGCTGTAGGTGTGGCACCACGAAGCAAGAGAAGTTTCTCTGTTGATGATAGCTGTCGGAGCCACATTCTTATATTACGGCTGCATTTGCTTAGCGTAACAAAGTCCTTGCAGTTGTAACAGACCTGGGTCTCCCTCTGATGAGGCTGGACGCCTCCACCCTTTCCCAGCCCCTGCCCACTCCAGGAGGCAGCACTGAACCCCAGTCTCCCCCTTCTCCAGGAATCTTTTGCCAGGTCCAGGCTTTTGCTTGCAGGGACTTTTGCAATCCGATCATGGTAAACAAAGTCACAGCTCACCCTGTCCTGCAGTAGACTAATACATGGCAGAGAACACTGGCAAACCAGAAGCTGAGTTGGGTTTCTAGTTTACTTACAGAGAATGTCATTGTTAGCTGAGAGCCCTGGGGTCAGAGGTTCTTTGCTTTGAATATTTAATATCAAGGCAGTGTTTCTACCTAGCAAAGGAAGCCAAGATATGCCTATTTGGCAAGCAGACCGTGGTCCTTAAAATCGAGCACCACAGGGTCAGAATGCTGTGGTGAATGTGCTAGGGAAATGCTTTTCAAGTGCTATTGACTTTTTTTTTTTTTTTTTTGGTAATAGAACTTTCTTGGCTGAAAAGTTTTATATCTGCTGATTTCAGCTATGGAGAGCAATTCTGATTCAGCCACCCTGTAGCTCTGAATATGGTAAGGAAAACTAAAAGCTGACAAGCCCTTTTTGTGTGTGTGACATCACGGCAACTGAACAAATATTGCTTTAGGTAAATCGCGGTGTAACCATTAGATTGTTTTCTCAGATTATATAGACACTCGGAGTTTGTTTCTTTAGTGAAGCAGTTGCAATACTGCTGGCAGCCTGCAGGTTACCTACCACCCACGTTAGGAAGTGTCTGTATTATGTACATTACACTATAGAGGACGCGCTTCAGCGATCACACGGGGGATGATATCCTGAGGGAAGTGGATATTTTGATGCCTGTTCTTCTAAATGTTATAAATGATAAAAAAAAAAAAAGTTCCTTCTGCTTTCTGTGTGAACCTGAATTCCAGGGTTTAACTCTCACGGAGCCCCGTGGTGGGAGGTGATAATGTCAGATCCATCCACAAGTAGCCCCCATTCTTTCCTCCAATCAGCCGTGCTCATCAGAGATCTGAGGACTGGGGAGAACATGTCAAGGGAACCTTTTTGGGAGAAGAAAAGAAAAAAAAACCCCGACATCTTCTCAAAGCGCAGACACATCCAAGTTTAAATCTAAATGCTGTATGCGCGGCACTGGGGAGATGTTGGACTCAGAGAGAGTCTTTCAAAGCTGATCGATTTGACTTGAAACTTTTAGGGTCCCCCTAACTGTGTGATACACAGCATTGAGGACAATTCCCCAGCTCTAAAAATGGGTTTGAAGGTTCAGTCGAAGGCTTTAGTCAAAGCAGTGGATACTGATCACTTAATTCCAGAACCCCCTGCCTGTCCACCCCTGGGAGGTGCCGGGGGGGGGGGGAGCTCAAAACCCATGGATGCCTGCTTTCCTGGGGACAGGTGGTCTTGTTCTTTTCTATGAACTTGGAGGGGTGTTTAGAAACCAGAGGCCTGTAAGGATACAGTCCCCACTCCTGCCCTGTCCCCCGCAGAGCCTTACAACAACGGCAGCCTAGCACTAGAGAGCAGCATTCCACAATGCAGATAACTTGCTTGTTTTTCTAAACAAGGAAACATCAAAAATTGAAGCTGAGGGAGGGTGGAGGGAGCTTGGGAGCCCTTCGCCCTGGGAAGAAGGGGATGGAGGAAGGATGGTGTTTCCACATGAAAGAAAGGACCAGAATATGAGGGGTCGCAGCCATTGTGTGTACAGTATCGGGCCTCCCAGGAGATTAACAGTGCTGAGTTTTGGAAAGTTACTTAAGCCTTTCTCTTCTTTGCAACTCTTCCTTGAGCCTTTTCCTGAGGCTGTCAGCTGGTGTGGTTTTCCTGGGTCATTGATTTTTTTTTTTTTTTTGCCCTGAGGATTCCAGCATCAGATCTCACCCTTAATAAGCCAGGGGCTGCGTCCTGGCCTCCCCCTCCCTCTACATGCTCGTGACTGGGGCTAATCACCTCCAAGCCTGCTGGGAAACAGGCTGCCCAAACACCCCCTTCCCTCGCATCCCGGAAGACACTGAGATGCTTCCAGCGGCCACTGGAACGCTATCATCCCTGCATTAAAAACATCCCAGGAAGACAAGAGCAGTGCATGCAAAATTAGTGCCTGTGATCCTTAATCCCACGCTCAAATGCACTCAGCTTTTCCATTTTCTGGATGGAGTTCTGGGTTTGTTTTTTGTTTTGTTTTGTTTCTTTGTTTTTTGACTGCATTCCCAAATTGGGGATTTGGCCTGAGAGGTCCAAATTGGTCATTGATTTTTTTTTTTTCAAACGGAAGTATAATGTCTGTGTCATCTTTGTTCAGAGAACAAGGTAGGGGTGAGGGCTGAGAGGAGGGGGGTGCCATTTTGGGTTCCAGCCATAAAAAACAAAGGATCTTGTATATATTTAAAGAGTTCCAGTGTGTCTCTCAAACTTATTTTGCTATGTCCCTCAGGTCCTGTTCATTTTTTTGGTGATTTTTCCTCTCTGTTCAAAATGATTGATGTGCTTTATTGAGAGGAAGGTGGAGGGAGGGAGGGAGGGGGTGGAAAATTGTTCTAGTTCCCACTTGGAGTCCTAGACAATGGTCGTGAGCATATGTCCGCACATTTGGCTTAACCCCGGGGGCATATAGTGATGAATGTGGGAAGCGGAAGGGGAGGAAGATGAAACACAAGGGGGCGGGACAGCCCTTAAAGACCCTCCTTGTACCAAACGGTCCCCAGACTTCAAAGATGGAAGGGCTTCTCTGGGCTGAGGTCCCGCTCCCTGCCCAAGCAAACAAGAAGCGATGCTCCTTGTATCATTTGCCACTCAGCAAATAGACCCAACCCTAGCTTCCAGTTTCCCTGGCCAAGAATTTCAGAATGTTGAAAAATGGTCATTCAGTCCATCTTGAAGCCTCAGGGGTAGGAACCAGGTCCTGATGGAGGGGACACACTTGTCCGTTTAGGGGAGATCGAACTTTCCCGTTCTGCTCAGGCAAGCAGCAGGTCTCAGCCGCGGCTGCACATTAGAATCTCTTGAGACTGAACAAACGTGTGGGTGCTCACGCAGCACTCCCCGACTTCTCATTTAACTGGTATGGGAAGAGCTGGGCATCAGTCTCGTTTTTTGAAAGCCCCCCAGGCAAGTCTAGTGTAGCCTGAGTTGAGACCCTCTGCTGAGTGTGAACAGAGGGCTGGACTACCTCTTGTGCGCATCAGCTCGTTCAGGGGCACACAGGTATGACTGGCAGTCCCTCCCACCCCCCTTCCATTCAGGTCTCACCACCAGGGAGACTGGGACTGTATTTTCCCAGCTCTCAGTTTGTCACTGCATCTCAGCACATGCGCACAAAGTTCTGCATTCTCTATTTCCCTTTTTTCTAACGTGTATTCATTTATTTTGTGAGTGAGAGGGCACGCGAGGACGTGAGGGGCAGAGAGAGAATCCCAAGCAGGCTCTGCACTGTCAGCGCAGAGCCTGACACGGGGCTTGAACTCACAAACGATGAGATCATGACCCGAGCTGAGATCAAGAGTCGGTCACTTCACCGATGGAGCCACCCAGGCGCCCCAGAGTTGTGCATTTTCTTATGCCTCAGGCACATCATCCTTTGATTCGGGGGTTGTCTTCCCTTTCAAAAATTTTATGGGATGAAAAGCCAGCTCATAACCAAAGAAAAACAAACCACACGTCTGAAGGATTGTGCAGCTGTCACCGAAGAAGAGAGATGGAGAGGAGCGTCTGAAACTGCTGGTCTGTTTCCATGGAAAGTAACTGTATTTGAACAAGGTTCTGCTGGCTCTTTCTGCAGGAGGGAAGAGGCGTCTGGGCCAGCAAGTGACTCCATTATTGATGGCTTTGCTTTCCCAGGCACTTTATTGGAAAGGGCAGCCTAGCAGCAGTTTCGGGGAAGGGACAGAAAGACAACAAGGAAAAGTTAATTGCGCGCTGTGGTATCTGATTTCCTCTTCATAGCATCCCTGGGAAGTCAGTATGAGTTCAGCCTCAGAGAGGTTAACTAACTTGCCCGAGATCACCCAGCTGGGAGCGAGAGCCGACTCAGACTCTGACATGAGCAGGATGGGGGTGGCGGCGGCTGGGGCACTTGGCCTGTGTGGGTGCTGAGTGGGCGGCAAGGCCGGAGAAAAAATCGGGGCTGCAATCTGCCTAACAATCCTAGACAGTTCACGGAGTGACCATTCCTGCTCTATTCCTTCCTTCGGGATCTTTGCAACCCCCTCCATCCAAGCTGGGTGCACACATGAGGCGATCCGACAGGTGTAGGAGGAAAATGTGAGAATTTCTGTCTTGTCATGTTGGTTTCTTTTCAGTCTTAAAAAAAAAAAAAGGAGTTACGTTTGCCTTAAAATCAACATAAAAATTGACAGTTGAACAGTATATAGTTTGTAAGTAAATGTACAGATTTTGGGGGGGTGGTCTCAAAAGGTCTCTGCTAAGGGGCTTCATGATTTTATTTTATCATATTTAAAATTAATTTATTTACTTTGAGAGTGAGCAAGGGAGAGAGAGCAGGGGAGGGGCAGAGAGAGAGAGGGAGAGGGAGGGAACGAGAGAATCCTGAGCAGGCGCCGTGCTATCAGTGTGGAGCCCAACATGGGGCTCAAACTCACAAATAGCATGACCTGAGCTGAAATCAAGAGTTGGACGCTTAACGGACTGAGCCACCCAGGCGCCCCTTATGATCATGAGTTTAAAGATTTGGAGGTCACTGGTCTCAGCCTGGTCAACATCTTTAAAATTCTTGCAAAGGCACCACTTTGGGGTGATGGCCACGGACAGAACAACTGCTCCCCTTACCTACCCCGTCCCCCAATCTTGCTGCCTCCTTTAGGTCCACACCTGCTGGTTACATTTAGAGACAGGATTTGAACCCAATATTGTCTGATTTCAAAAATCCATACTCTTGTCATTCAAGCTATGAATCTAGAAGGCAGAGGTGAGGGCTCTCTGAAGCTTCATGATACTCAGTCACTATTTGAATGAGGCGGGTGTGGTTTTATTTTTCTGGAAGGAAGTAGCTTTCCTTAATCAGACAAATCCTAGAGTCACCAAAATGTGAGTACTAGAAGGAGAATCTCAGTCGGGAGGGGTGGCTGACTGAGTGACTCTAGTCTGTTCTCTTGAGTTTCTCCCTCTTCCTGGGGGTCCCTAATTCTGCAGCCCATTGGCTGACCCCGATAGGTGCACCATCTCATTTAAGATGCTGGTCCAGCGTAAGCAGCAACTTCTTCACTTGGCTTGCCTTAGCACAACGGAGAGAAGTCAGTGAATTGAAAATACGATTAGCATAGCAAGCATTTAAAGTGCTGTGCGCCAGCCAGACACCCTTTTTTATTTTTAAAAAATGTTTTATTTTTATTTTTATTTATTTCTGAGAGAGAGAAAGAAACTGAGACAGAGTGTGAGCAGGGGAGGGTCAGAGAGAGAGACACACACACAGAATCTGAAGCAGGCTCCAGGCTCTGAGCTGGCAGCACAGAGCCTGATACAGGGCTCGAACCCACAAACTATGAGATCATGACCTGAGCCAAAGTCGGATGCTTAGCTGACTGAGCCACTCAGGTACCCCAGACAGACACTCTTCTATAAACTGTATGTTGATTTTTAAAAATTGGTCAGATACATTCTTGTTTTTCTTTTAAAGTTTACTTATTTATTTTGAAGGAGAGAGTGAGAGAGAGAGAGAGAGAGAGAGCATGAGAGAGAGCAGGGGAGGAGCAGAGAAAGAGGGAGAGAGAGAATTCCATGCAGGCTCTGTGCTATAAGTACAGAGCCTGATGCAGGGCTTGAACCCCTTAATGGTGAGATCATGACCTGAGCGGAAACCAAGAGTCAAATGCTTAACCAGCTGAGCCACCT
This sequence comes from Hyaena hyaena, assembly GCF_003009895.1. Taxonomy (NCBI): domain Eukaryota; kingdom Metazoa; phylum Chordata; class Mammalia; order Carnivora; family Hyaenidae; genus Hyaena; species Hyaena hyaena. Next base: position 2,020,773 of record NW_024080634.1, read on the forward strand.
AGATGTCCCAGAACTTGGTGTTATTAACTCATTTAATCCTTATCACCCATGAAAGAGATACTATGGTAATAAGCTGAAGAAACTGATGAAAAACAACTTAAGTAACTTTAGGGGATTTGAACCTAAGCAGGTCCTTTATTACAAAAACAAGTACATTGCCAGTCATTTAAAACAGTGCCATTACTGTAATGTTTATCTCTTAATCCACTAGACCTAAGTTTTTCCCAGGATACCTGAGAAATACCTGGAAAAGTATTGTCCATTCCACATCCTGTCTAAAGATAGCACCATAGATCCCCACAGAACTGATTACAGAATAGGATTTGTAATCTGTTTCTGGAAATATGGTAGAACTGGTGTTCTGAGATTATTTCTCTGACAAAACATCTAGAGCTGCTGAAGAAAATATAGCAAACATCCTTTAAATGCAAGATTGACTAAAAATGAGGAATATTCAGGGCAGACGTGAAGAGGGATCAGAGAACGGGAGAAGTTGGCTGGCACTGAACCCTGGGGATCTCCTGGGGCCTTCTGATGGTCTTTGCAGCCAGGACTTAACAGGTGCATGAAGGCAAAAGATGAGGCATTAGACCAACCTCAAGGGAGAAGTTGGAATAAAGGTCTTTCTGTAAAGTCGGAACCTGGAGGGGTTAAACATTCATGAAAAAGGTGGATGAGAAATGGATCAGCCTTCTTGCAAAGAAAAAAGTGACAAGAAAATTTGTCTCAGCCTGGGCTCAGAATTGAAGAAAAAATTAATCTCCCTCAAGAATATGGAATCATAGGCCTGCCTTTTCCAGAGTTTGGTTTTCAATTCATATTATCTTTACCAAGAAATCTAATCTGAGACACTAACAAAATTGTCCAAGATTGATTGTGCCCCAAGATAGTTGGCAACACACACACACACACACACACACACACTCCCTACATAGAGACATCATCACAGGCTCTATAAGACCCATACTGATGACATCCTGGTTATGAACACACAATCCAAACTACATTATATGAGCAGCAGCCAGCAGTAAAAACAACAGAGTTCTTAATAACAGAAGAAGACTAAAAATGGAAAAGCAAATAAAAGAGCAAATCTAAAACGTGACTAAGGGATGAAAGGCAATAAAAATTTGAAAAAGGGCAAAATACATCTGCTAACTATACTACTACTACTATACTAATGAAAAATATGTTCCTTGAAATTAAAGCTTAATGAACTGGAACATAAAGCTGGAGAAATTATCTAGAATGCAGCAAAAAAGGCAAAGGCATGGAAAATATGGAAAAAATTTGTAAAACATGGAGGATGGATTGAAGGTTTAACATACAGTGGATCTGTATTCCAGAAAAAGAGAATAGGGAAAATGAGGGAGTGGTAATGCTCAAAGTGATACTATCTTGGAATCCATTTTCAGGAATTAATGAAGGATTCAGATTCATGTATCCCAAGCAAGATAAATAAAAATAAATTTGTATCCATCATATTTAAACTATAAAATACTAAAAACAAAATGACAGTCTTTAAAAACAGAGAAAGAGGGGGAAAAATGGAGAGAAAAAAAAATGTCATCTATAAAGTCTTTGCCACCACAACAGTGAAAGCCAGAAGCCAGTGAAATATTTTTCCAGGTTCTGGAAAAACAGAACAACCTGTCAGAGCAGAACTGTATACCCAGCTAAACTGTCTTCAAGACAGCATATGAAATGAAGACATGTTCACCACTGATAAATGCTGACTGAAAGGATTACGAAAGGGTGTCCTTCATAGAGAAGGGCACTGAGTCTAGAAAGAAGGACTGAGTTATGAAGAAAAAAATGATGAGCAAAGTAATGGCACAAAGAATGGCACTTTACTTACATTTCTTGCTCTGTCTTCCTTCTTAGAGAGTGCCATCTCCTTGCCTGGAGGAAGTTTCCTGAAGATATCTTGTCCTTTTGGCAGCTAAAGTCAAGAGACAGATTTTTGATTCAATCGAGCTCTTCTAACTGCCTTATGACTTCCAGCCTGAGGTACCCAAGGTGGCCATCAGTTCCACCATGACTACACAATGCATGTTCTGTATGAAAGAATGGGAAGTGGTCTAGTCTTTCAGGTACCAGATGCTGTGTGAGGTATGATACAGGGCTGCCCTAAAAAGTCGGTCCTGTCCTGGGGAAACTTCCTTCTCAGTGTCATGGACACGTGGAAACAGAGCGTTGAGGGGTCTAGTACTTGATTTGGTGGGTCACATTCTCCAAACAGTACCACGGAGCGTGGAATTGCGGGTTGAGTCGTGTGCTCACAGACCTTCCAGACAACTCTGCCGTGCATCGACTTTACACTTCCATACCTGCATTCTGGACACCTGTGTCACTTGCTTGCTCAGGCCCCTGAAATTAAATTTCTCTTGCGTTTATGAGCTGGGGAATGAAGTGATGCTTGGGGTTCATTTTGAGCCAAGAGCCAAGTTTTCCACACATACCGAGAACCGGGCAACATTAAAATTCAAAACTCAGGCCACTGAATCTGAAATGTATGTTTGCAAACTGTCTGATTTCATGTCTGCCTCAGATGTCTTGCGAATACAAATCGCCTCATTTGGGGTTGGAGGAATAGGGAAGAGGAAACCCAAGAATGATCTCCAAAACAAATCTTTAATTCGGATGAGTATAATAGAATGTAATCCCGTTTCGAGTCTGTCAGCATTCTTTTGATGATTACAAATGAGTCCCTTTTCCCCTGCAACGTGGGGGAATAATCTGGATAAAATAACCCTTTTTGTCTGCGAGGGCCAGCATGATGTGTACTCGTGACAGCTTTCAGAGTAGTGTTTCAGGGTCTGAGAAGAGCACTGTGCTACCGCGTTCTTCCTTTCTTTCTCTTGACTTAGGCGATTTTTCACTCTTTTTATGTTCAGCAGCTTCTGAAGTTCTCAGGCTTAGAAATCCTAAATCATCGTACTGTACTCTGGGACACGAGAGACCCCAGGTCACCAAGCCTTGTCCCTCTCTGCCCATTCGATGGGAGACAGGTGGAAATGAGAATACTTGACCTTATCCAGAAAAGGCCAGTTTGTACAGCATTTGAGGGATGCACGTTAAGGAATGCACACAACTTTATAGCCCCTTTTCTTATGAAAAAAAAAAAATGTACCTGAATCCCAAATCAGACTTACACACCCCTTTCTTTCTTTCTTCCTTCCTTCCTTCCTTCCTTCCTTCCTTCCTTCCTTCCTTCCTTCCTTCCTTTCTTTTTTGTCAGTTTGGTTGCAAAATTAATGGATAGGCATTTTTTAAATGTTTATTTTTGAGAGAGAGAGAGAGAGAGAGAGAGAGCATGAGCAGGGGAGGGGCAGAGAGAGAGGGAGACACAGAATCTGAAGAGGCTCCAGGCTCCAAGCTGTCAGCACAGAGCCCAAACTCACTAACCTCGAGATCATGACCTGAGCCGAAGTTGGATGCTTAACAGACTAAGCCACCCAGGCACCCGAATAGGCATTTTTAAACACCTCCCTCCATGCTCTGAGGAAGACCCACTAAACACGCCTTCTAAAGCTAATAGCGCCGAATGCTTTTTCCACAGATCAGGCAGAATGCAGCGATGATCCCGTCCACAGGCTCGGGATGGAAAGGGGCCTCGAAGGGCCAGAGCTGTAAGATGCACTGTGTGGAAGTGGTCACGGCAGGCTGTGGAGAATTCCACTCAGCAGGTCTTGAGGTCTTGTCTATTCTGCCTCTCTAACCCCTGGAGTTCAAGTGTGAAGTTTCCTCTCTTCTGATTTACCTTTTTTTTTTTTTTTAAGTTAAATGCCCCAGGATTTTCCCCCCCTCTGGAATTTTCTTTTGAAATAGTGTTATGGCTCCCTAAAGCTATAAACCAGGGCATTGAAGCACTTTGTCTCAGACGTGTGTCTTTATCTCTGGTTGGTCTGGGCGTGTTATTTGGGGGTGTCAACCTTCACCAAAAATGCCGGATGGTCCTTCTGGTAGATGAGTTATCTTTACCTGATGAAAACTTCGCTTGTCCTCATGTTTAGACTAAACAAGTGGTTCTCAATTCAGGGGATGCCGTCCGCTAGCTCCCAAGTGTATTTGGCGATGTCTGGAGGCAATTTTATTTGTCACAACCAGCGGCATTCCTGGCGCCTAGTGAGTGGGACCCTGGGTGCTGCTAAGCCACCCACAATGCACAGACAGCCCCCACCCCCACCCCCGAGGAATGGCCCTGTCCTCCTGGACTTGAGGAACATTGGGCTAGACCATCTGGCACGTCCCCGTTTTATTTGCTACATGTTCAGCATCCAAGGAAGGTGAGGAAACTTGACAACAACCAAAAGGGAGCCTGGAACACCTAGAGATGGCTCCTTGGCGCCCTCCTTCACGGCCGGCTTGCCTTCTGCAGCCACCAAGAGGGGTGTCTTTAAAGCCCAGGGAATGGAGATGCAGCCACTGTCTACACTGGCTAGTGCCCTGAGGCTCCCCTTCCCACCCCTTTCCTCCCCGGAGCCTGCCTGTGCGTCTGGCCCTTTCACCCTCCTGATTTCAAGCGCGCACACTCGCCATCATTATCGTCAAACTCAAATACCCCTTGGGAGAGGTGTTCAGACTTGAAGTCACTTGCTCACTATCGGTGCGCGGGTGCATTTGCAACACCTCTCAATTATTTCACAACTCGGGAAGCAGCCATGTGAGGGGGGCAATTTGATTTGAATTTTAAAGAGAGAGAGAGGGTGTAAGTCATGAAAACTGTGCCTCGGTCTGCTTTTCCTCAGTGCCTCCCCCATGGCCCCCTACTTTCCTCCTCGCCCCTCTTGCACCGGCTCTCTACCACCCTCACCCCCACCCACCCCTGCACACCCGCATGCATTCAGACGGCTCCTGGCCCATTCATACCCACGGTTGTGTCTGTGAAGCCTTGCGTCCGCCTCTCTGTGCTGTGTGTTATATACACTCTGCAAAGAGACAAGTTCCAAGATGTTTCTAAGACTGTTATTTGCAGGAACAGCGTTATTTCAGAGCAACACTGTTCATCACGCCCGGTGCTGAATGTTACATGCTTTTCAGGGAGCACTTGAAGCCTCTGTGATCGTGGGGTTGAGCACCGTTGCGTAGAAGGCAAACCAACAGGTCCCTCTGAAATGGTAACTTTGCCACCCCTGCTCAGAGGCCACCAGATCAAAGGACAGCCCCCCACTTTCAGACCTGCCCCTCCTCAGTCACCCTTTTTCAGACAGCTTGCAAGTCCAATGAAAATATTTCTTTCCTTCTGCCAAACACAGAGAAGATATAGTATCGTTTCCAAAGGAGGGAATGGGGTACCAGCAGGAACGGGTGTGCAGTATTTGTGAAGCCTGGTGACTCAGTACATCTGAATCTCCAAGCATTTTAAGAGCTTTGTCCAAAAAAAAAAAAAAAAGGTCCATTGTGTGGCTGTTGGCACTGAAAAAAATAGCAGGCCTGTCAGAACTCTGTTTCAGATTTAATTTTAAAGTGGGTGATGTAAGAATGCTGTCCAACAGGAGGGCTTTGCTCTTTTCCTTGTCCCTGTTCGTTTGCTGTGCTAGAACCTGGCTTTCAAGAATCAGTTCATGGGAGAAATCAAAGCACCTTTCCTCGATGCCCCTTTTACAAAAAGGCATCATGTTCTTAAGCAAAGACTAGTATGTTTGTAAAAATGAATATGGTTTCCAGGGGCACGTGGGTGGCTCAGTAGGTTGAACGCCTGACTTCAGCTCAGGTCATGATCTCATGGTTCATGAGTTCGAGTCCCAAGTCGGGCTCTGTGCTAACAGCACAAAACATATGTGTATTTATATATATACACACATAAATATGTACATGCCTATGTATATAAGATTTTGACTATCCATCTACCTCTCTGTGTGCACATATGTTTTTTTTTTCAGAGTATTCTCATGCAAGATCTTACTTTTCTTTTTTGCTATATAGTTTTGAAAAATGCAGGTCTAAAGACATTATTGATTTTCCCAAATGCCTCAAGCATTTGGTATTTACTTGTGACTATTGATGCTATAAAAATAAGTGGAAAACTTTATTATGAAAATTCTCTTTCCTAGTTGTTTCCTTCCCAAAACAGTAGGCATTGAGTGATTTTTCTTAATCATATATATGTTTATTTTAATGTATACCCATTTTGTCCTCTGTGTCTGTGCCTTCTCTTGGGCACAGAGATCATGTGCTATATATATGTGAAAAAAAAATAACAGAAGCATCATATTCAACCCCTGGGTTCAACTGAATAGGTGTTGCCAAGCACTGATCCATGTTGTGGAAGTAGCTTTGTATCCACACCAGTCACTGGGGTCCTACATCCAGAACCACAGCCCTCAGCATAACAGCCTCTGTTTCTTTCTTGCTGGTTTCTGGAAAAGACCTAGACAGTCCTTGAATTTAAGTTGGGTTTTTTTTTCCACAATGGGAAATATAACGTGGAGACTCTACACACAGCATAGATTGTACCAGGTTGGGTCCAAGATAAAACCAGATGATGGAGAAGATCAGTCTCTGGAAATAGAACACACATAAACCCGTCTTGTCTGTCCATGGCCTCAGATCTGTTAGTGGGAAGAAGGCCTGACCAGAGGGCATGCCTTAATTAATGACTTCTGGTCTGTGAAGCTAACACACACACACACACACACACACACACACACACAAGCCAAGGGACTTTTATCCTTAGAAGGCAGTCAGACAGTGACATGCAACCAAACTCAAATGAAAGACTTCCGTGGAATCTTGTAGAACCTTCTGGAATGTAGGCTTGAGTCTGGTCGGCACCATTTATTTTCATGACCCACATCTTCTTGTTCTGTGGGAAGGTAAAGCATTAGGTGGAGTATACAAGATCCGATATATTCTTTGAAAGCTTTACTTTAAGAAGGTCAGACGGGTGTGGTTCAGCCTCACAGATGGGGTTAAAATCGCAGTGCTGAGTGTTAGGTTGTAAATTAATGCAATTATCATTTTGTTATTCAAGTGAGCTGCTGAGGAATGGACCTTACCTGACGATATCTGCCCTTCAGTGGGCTGTGGGGAGGAGTGGATCACAGAACCCTGAAAACCACAGGGGAAAGTTGTAAGCAGTTCTCACTGAAGGGCTTTAGGGTCCAGAACTGATGCTGTTGCATACGAAACCCTTTCTCCACTGGACTGCAGCACGATTCTACCAGGGCAGTAAGGTGCACGGGACAGTACGCACACTTTTAAACAGGGCTGTGTGAGACACACATGATGTAATACTAGCTCTTCTGATAGCCATGTTGGAAAAAGTAAGACAAAGCGATGAAATGAATTTCCATAGTTTAATTTTATTTAACCCAAAGAATCATCATTTCGACATGAATAGGTTAAAAAATTATTCAGGAGATTTTTACATTTCTTTTTGTCTCACAAAGACGTGTGTGTGTATTTGACACATCACATCTCAGTTCTGACCGGCCACATCTCAAGTGCTCAGTAGCTGAGCCTGGCCGGAAACCCCAACCTGAGACAGCGCAGTTTTAATTTTTTTTTAATGTTTATTTATTTTTGTGAGAGAGATAGCGAGAGAGCAAAAGCGAGAGGGGGAAGGGGGCAGAGAGAGACACACACGCACACAGAATCTGAAACAGGCTTCAGGCTCTGAGCTGTCAGCGTAGAGCCCAACACGGGGCTTGAACTCAAGAACAACGAGATCATGACGAGCCAAAATCGGACATTCAACCAACTGAGCCACCCAGATACCCCCTGAGCAGTGCTGTTTTAGAAGGGGAGTCTAGGGGCACCTGGGTGGCTCAGTCGGTTAAGCGTCCGACTTCGCTCAGGTCATGATCTCACAGTTCATGGGTTCGAGCCCCGCGTGGGGCTCTGTGCTGACAGCTCAGAGCCTGGAGCCTGCTTGGGATTCTGTGTCTCCCTCTCTCTCTGACCCTCCGCTGCTCACGCTGTCTCTCTCTCTCTCTCTCTCAGAAATAAATTTAAAAATAATAATAATTAGAAGGGGAGTCTAGACCGGGGCAGGAGTTGAGGTCCAGGAATCAGGATGGCACCTCAGGCCTTTCTTAGCACCTTCTTCCCACAGAGCCTCAGTCAGGCCTGCCTGGTGAAGGGGTCAGTGGCAGGCGCCCCAGCTACCCCTCGGGAGCGTGGCCTCCCCAGCTTGCCTCCCTGTTGCTTGAAGGAGGACTTATGTCCACCTTCCTCCTCCAGCACCTTTTCCAAGAACCTTCCCGGACTTTAGTCCTTGTGAAGGGAGGGGCCTCTAGGGAGTCACCCAAGCTGTGACAGGACCTGCCAGCAACACCGGAAGTCGGCCAACCATACTCAACTGGTTCTTTTTCTTCCACCTGGACGTCACAAGGCTTTGAGGCTGTCATCCTGTGACAACCCACCCCAGGGTACCGGGGCCCAGCGAGGCAAGTGCTTTTGAATCATTTTACCTGAGACTGCCCTTGTTTGGTCTCATCCACAGGGGCGAGAACCCAGGCTGGACACACGTAAGGGACCGGCCAGGATGTTTCCCAGCTTAATGGTGGAGGGACCCAGATTGGCCCTGGACTCTGCTCCTGCGTGGAGTCACTAGGTTGCTCCCAGGATGCGCTCTCACAAGAGGCAAAGCCAAGGGCTCACAAGACCCCAGCTCACAGCTCCCGCTTACTTGACAACACCACAGGCTGCTTGTCATTCCTCTGAGTTTATGTAGAATCATCTCTGGGTGCGTTTCCAATGTACTGATGTCTGGAGTTTTGCCCCAGGCTGAGTGAATCTGAATCTCTGGGCTAGGACCTGGGCATGGACATTTTTAAATCTCCTGAAGTGACTCTGATGTGCAGCCAAAGCTGAGACCCTACTGGAAAACACTGCATGCCTTTTAATCTATCTGTATGTTTATTAAATGTTAAAAAATCATTATTTTTTTTCCAGGCTCAGAAAATTTGCAAGAATATTACAGAGACTTCCTTTATACGTTTCGCTCAGATTCCCCAAGTGTTACCACTCTGTCACATTTGCTTTATTCTTTTCTGAGGCACAGGCAAGATATCCTTTTCTCCTAAATGCTACTGTGTTCCTTGAGAACGGGACTCACAGAACCATGAATAACGATCAGAACCAGGAAATGAACCTGCCGCGGTCCCGTTTTCTAACCTACAGACCTCGTTCAGGTTTCACTAGTCGGCGCCATTTTCTTTTGAGAGCAAAAGAAAATCCCAGCTTCCTGGATTGTCAGGTTTCATGTCTCTTTGGTGTCCTTGCGGCCTGGGAAAGCCCCCCAGTCTTTGTCTTTCATGACCCTGGCACTGGAGAAGATCACAGGATGGTTATGTTAGAGGCTGTGTCCGAATTTGGATGTGTCACATGTGTCGTGCATTTGTGCAGGACCGTCACAGCAGCGACCCTGCGTTCTCTGTGCATCACGTGGGGACGAACGGGATGTCACATCACTCGTGGTTCCGAAGTGAGCTTTGATGTTGGCAAAGGTGGGTGCAGGCCTCTTTGAGGTTACACAGACCCTCAGCAGCCGTGCTCACACGTGGTAGTGTGAGTCTTTTCATGGGTAGTGTGGCTGCAAAGCCGTGGGGGTCTTCAACTCAGGATAAGCAAGCCTTAGAGCAGGGGGGAAACAGGGGAAAAGTTCTGGGACCTGGAGCTTTGGCAAGGGGAACTACTCCAGAGAAGGCACCATCAATGTTGGTCCTGATGTTGGGATGAAGTGAGTCGAGAGCATGAGCAGGGGAGGGGCTGCGGATTAGGGAGAGAGGTGCGGATAAGTCCACGTCGGAGCGCCTCTAGCTTTCTAGGCTTTGACCCACCACCCAGCGCCATCTGTCTTTCCCTTGGGGGTTGATGACTTCCAAATTAGCCCCAGAAGTACTTTCTGTTGAGGTGATGCCCAGCTTGACCCTTCCGCAAACTCCCCCCCATCCCTGTTTACTACCTGTTGCTTATCTCCAGATCAGATGTTATCCTTACCAGTTCAAAGAACATCAGAAGTTCAGTTAGCAGAAGACCTCCGCTTTGCTGCTGGCTCAGAAGACCTTTTTATTCAACAGATTCAATCTATTTGTTTTTATAAATTATCAAAACCTGGATTTCCTTTTGTGTGCGTGGAGGGAACAGTGTGTTGGCTCAGGCCGAGGAGGGGAAGGTGTTTACTTCTGTCTGCCTGTATCCCAGTTCCCCCTTGGGGAGCCATGGAAGAGACAGGGCAGCGAGCCGCCTTACCCCCCCTGCCTCGCTGTCAGTATTTCTGCCCGAGGTTGTCTTTGGCTCCTCATCAGAACGTACCATTGCCTTTTCTTTGTTCTCTCTCCCTCCTCCACATTTTTCCCTTAACCTGGGCAGCTGAGTGCTGCTGAAAAGTGTCACGTTGTCATGGAGATTGTGACCACAACACGTTTGGGCTCCTCAAACTCCAGCTCTTGTCGGTCTCTTCCTCATACCTTTAAACAAAGCAAGAATCAGTGGAGGTAGTCATGATGCAGAAGAATGTTTATATAAAGAGTTGACTCTGGGCAGAGCAGTTATGGGTTGAATTGTGTCCCGCTGCCCCCAACACCAGAAAGACAGGTTGGAGTCCCAACCCCTGCTCCCTCAGAATGGGACCTCCCTCGTAGAGAGCATCTTTGCGGCAGTAATCCAGTTAAGACGAGGTTATCCGGGTGGCCCCCAATCCAGAATGACTGGTGCCTTCGAAAAGAGGAAATCTGGACACAGAGGCGCGCATGGGGAGATTGCCATATGAAGGTCACAGTGATGTTGCCACAAGCCGGAAGCTGAGGGAGAGGCCTGGAACAGAGCCTTCCTGGAGGCTTCGGAGGGAGCGTGGTCCTGTGGACACCTTGGTCTGTGCCTTCCAGCTTTCAGAACTGTGGACGGCGGCGTACCCATTGTTCTGAGCTGCCCAGTTTGTGGTGCTGCTGGAGCGTTCTAAGCTCTTCCCATAGAGTAGCTAATTTAATCTTCCCAGCAGCCCCCTGTGATAATCGGTGTTATCACTATCCTCATCTTACAGATGGCTGTCTGAGGCACAGGGAGACCGGGTGCTTTGCTCAAGGCCACTCAAGCTAACGAAACCTCACTTTGGTCAACTCTCTACTCTCTCACATCTGCCTCTGCCCGCCATCTTGTTTCCCCTCCTCTGCCCGCCACCTTGTTTCCCCTCCTCTGCCCGCCATCTTGTTTCTCCTCCTCTGCCCGCCATCTTGTTTCCCCTCCTCTGCCCGCCATCTTGTTTCCCCTCCTCTGCCCGCCATCTTGTTTCCCCTCCTCTGCCCGCCATCTTGTTTCCACTCCTCTGCCCGCCATCTTGTTTCCTCTCCTCTGCCCGCCATCTTGTTTCCTCTTCTCTGCCTGCCATCTTGTTTCCTCTCCTCTGCCCACCATCCTATTTCCCCTTCTCTGCCCACCATCTTCTTTCCCCTCCTCTGCCTGCCATCTTGTTTCCCGCTTCTGTCCACTGTCTTATCATCTTATTTCCTGCCTCTACTCCACAGCCATCCTGTGCCCTTCCTTTGGTCCTGTGGCCCTCCTTCTAGGCTCCTTTCTGGGGCCTTCTTTGTTGCCCCATCTCTGGAAAGCCTGCATCCCTGCGGACCTGCCCATACTCCTGTCACCAGCCATTCCCCAGGACCTCAGCCACCACCTCGGTGTGGCTAGCTGACCTGCTGCTCCTCCTCCAGAGCCTCTCTTGGAGCTTCTGACCTGGGGCCCTCAGTGGGACCTGAACTTCCCAAGTGGACGTGCCACCGATTCAAACCCTGGAGCCACAGCTATGTCTTTCCCTGTCCCTCACGCCACACTCCTCTCCCTCTCCCCTGTCACCTGTCCCCACCGATCCTGGGGACAAATCTCTGTAATTTGAGTCTGGACCAGCTGCATAACTTACAGGGCCTGGTGCAAAGTGAAAATGGGAGTCCCTTGTTCAGAAATCAGGGAAAATGTGCTGTTAAAGGTAGTAAAATATCAAGTTTTCTCTTTCCTTCTGTGGCCTCTCTCCCAACTTGTTATGGTGTTTGTATTTGCTCTGCATGTCATTCCGAGCAAAGAAAACGAGCATTTTACATTATTAGCATGGATTTTACTGTTCATCTTCATGTTGGGCAATGCCAGTTTTAAGTGCAAATATGAGGGCATTTAATGTGTATACAGAATTTCAGAAGTGGCACAACTCTTATTTCACGTGTGTACTGCACACTCTATTACCGCTCTCAGCCTTTGGTTTCCTGCCGTGTGAGAAGGGACTGAAAGGTCCCCCTACTTTCCTGTTCCTTCTGTGTCCTTGTTTTCAGCACAAGTGGTGGCTCATCCCGGAAGAAACGCTTGTAAGGATGTGATGGGGCTCCTTGGTCGACCCTCCTTCTCACACTGTTATGGTCTCGCTCTCCATTCAAAACCAATTTTGATTCTTTTTTTTTTTTAATTTTTTAATGTTTATTTTTGAGAGAGAGAGAGAGAGAGACAGGGTACGAGCAGGGGAGGGTCAGAGAGAGACACACACACAGAATCTGAAGCAGGCTCCAGGCTCTGAGCTGTCAGCACAGAGCCCAACGCGGGGCTTGAACTCACGAACCGCGAGATCATGACCTGAGCTGAAGTTGGGACTCTTAACCGGCTGAGCCACCCAGGTGCCCCTAAAACCAATTTTGACTCTAATAGAAGCTGTGGCTGTTCGGGGCTCGCTGTCAGCATCTCTGCTTACTCAATCCTGGACGTAATCTGCCTTTCTGATGCTCCCTTTGAGTTTTCCAGGACCCATTGCCATGTTGGGCTGGCCAGAATTCTATTTCTCAGGGCATCTGGAATGCATCATGGGAATGGAGCGACAAGGAATGATGGTGACTCAAACTGTGGGTGCCTCCTGTGTCCCCGCACATGCCCCGATGTCCCAGCCGGCCTCACAAAACAAGATTTCAGTGCTTAAATTCTGAAGAATTTCAAGATGGTGACAGCAGAGCATTAAACCAAGCGTGGGGCCCTTCTGAGTGGTGGGCTGCATGCAGTGCTCAGGTCATACACCCATGCTGTTGCCTCTGGTCTCCGCCCCTCCCACCCCATCCCCAGCAGCCATGCTTCCCAGCAGGATTGCAGCCACCCTCGCTTCCTTATGGGCTTCTCCAGTCCATCCTACGCAGACCAGTCGAAGGATTTCTCTGAATTCTAAACCTGACCAGCGTCACCGGCCCCCAAGCCTGCAGTAGCTCCCATCTGCCTTTAGGTGGAAATCCAGACTCCTCAGCAAGGGTACAGCTTAGGTTAGCCTTTGCACCTGACCTCCTACCCTACGCGCTGGCCGTGCTGACTGTCTCCACACGCCCTCTGAACCTTTGCACATCTGCCCCTGATGCCTGAGGCTTATTTTCACTTGGTTGGCTGCTGCTCTTTCTTCAGGTGTCCTCTCCCATTTGGAAGCCCTCCAGACCTCTTAGGTGTGTCACATGCTTGTTTTATTGTCCCCTCCTTCACCCCTCCCCCAGGGTTTTGAACACCCCCTGTGCCTCCTCTACCACAGCATTTAAGATCACCCCGATATTATATTATAATATTAAATGTAATATATACTGTATTTTAATAACATAAAGTTTATTTTTTTTAATTTTTTTAAATGTTTTATTTATTTCTAGGAGAGAGAGAGAGAGACAGCGTGAGCAGGGGAGGGTCAGAGAGAGAGGGAGTCACAGACTGAAACAGGCTCCAGGCTCTGAGCTGGCAGTCAGCACAGAGCCCGACGCGGGGCCCGAACCCACGAACCGCGAGATCATGACCTAAGCGAAAGTCGGACGCTTAACCGACTAAGCCACCCAGGCGCCCCTTAATAACATAAAGTTTAGAAGGAGAAGCGGTGAGCAGTTCTCCCTCCATTTGGAGCCCTGGATTCAGGGTTCGTGAGGAGCCCCTTGAACCTAGAGAAGAGACGCCAGACCAGAAGTCGGAGCTGGGCCCTGTCACTCGCTGGCTGTGCCATCTTCCATGCGGCCCAAAGCGAAAGGCTTCCTTGGCCTCTCTTACAGCTGTTGTGAGCTTCATAAGAGCGAGGAGATCGCAAGGATTTTGTTTATGTTTTCATTTATTTGAGAGAGAGAACGATTCGGGGAGGGGCAGAGGGGGGGGGGACAGAGGATCTGAAGCGGGCTCTGCGCTGACAGCGGAGAGCCTGACACGGGGCTTGAACTCACTAACTGTGATCATGACCTGAGCCAAGGTTGGACACTAAACCCACTGAGCCATCCAGGTGCCCTGGGAAGGATTTTTTTTAAGGTTGAAAATTTTATAAAAACAGTAGGAATGAATAATTATCTTTCTTTAAAAATCAAGACAAAGTCACACCACACAGTCCTGTCCCGCAGACAATCCCAGACAGCAGTTCGGATGTTTGAGTCATGTATGAAAGACATCCAGTCGGAAGGCTAGCAATCACGTGGCTACATACATCCTCCTCTGTCTTCTCTATAAATACACTTGATTTTGTTATTTGAGGTCGTTACAGTCTATAAAACCATTGCTTTGCAACCCTGAATTAGCAAACACTGAGCAGTTGTTCGTGGGGGAATACATGACCTTGTTTTATCTGTGTTTCTGATTCATGACGCCTTATTTAACATATATTGTTGATTCGTTAATGTTGAACTCATGGCCAGCAGCACCGTAACGCATGCCTGGAACAAACATGTCCTGTTCACGCACAGTCTTCCTAAGACCAAAGCCAGCCTCCTCGTGCTAAGGAACTCCTGGTAGTGCTTCAGCACCGTGTTGGACCCATTTTACACTGCGAGGTCATGGACACAAAGCACAAGACTGTGAAAAGCACTGGCATTAAGTAGACCATGGGAAGGACACTTGTTCTCGATAAGAGAGCTGAATCAGGAAGGCAGATGTCGCCTCCCTCCACCTCAGCTGGGACTGTGCATGTTGCCCAAGAATGTTTTGAGCTGAGAAAGCCCCGGAACTATTGGTCTGGGAGTTACAAATCAATGCTCACAAGTAGGCGAATGTGCAAATACGGAACTTGTAAATAATGAGGACCGGCCGTACATACCAATGACCAGGATCAGACTTTCCTCACCTTAGGCATCCAGAAGACGGCCAGGAGCCAATAACTAGAAAACTCCAGGGTGGTGGAGAATAAAGTAGACCAAACAGGGCTCAAAAGTGAGAGGTGTAATCACTCAGCTGGACCTAAGTAGTTGAATATAAAATAAGGGGACGGATTAAGAACAGCAAGCGTACCCTGCGGACAGTCAGAAAAAAAGCAACTGTTCACAAAGGAAAAATGCAGAAGAGTAAATAAGCAGCTTCTAGGAGAATTAAGGAAGTAGCCTGCCCCCCCACCCCCCGCCCTGCCCTGGGACTTGCCCGGGAAGTTTTAAACCCAGCCCTGGGGGGAGCGTGCCAGGGACTCAATTAAGGATGAATATAAAGAGGGAGGTCGGGCCAGCCCAGTTACTGTGTGGGCGCCCGTATTTCTTTACATTTGTCCAGCCTCCCCTGTGTCTGTGAAATATAAAGGGAGAAATACTGTTACTTCCCCTAAGTCCAAGGGGAAACCCAAGAAGGGGGGATCCAAAACGCCTGTCCGAAATTCTCCACTGATCTATTACGGAGGAGGCCGTAATAGATACAAGGGTCGCCCAGCCTGTTCCCAAATGCAGCGGTTTGGATAGGCTATTTACATTTGTTTCAACTTTTAGAAACTTCCCTGCTCTGGTTTTGTTCACTGCTTGGAGGAACGAAACATGTTCCATCAAAAGTACAGCAAACCTGTCCTGCCCCCCTAAATCTAGTCGTTGTAACCTTCCAAATAGCCTCATGAGGTTTATAGTGCTACTCACCAAACATCATCATCTCTAAAGTTAAAAAAAAAAAGTTTTGTTATAATGAGCAGTGAAATCACTATATAATTTTCCAATTAACTGAATGCGTGCCCTGAAGTCTTCATTTGGACCTTGAACATAGCCCACGTACCTTGATCATCCTACATATTTCGGCAGCGGGCAGGCGTGAAATAAGCAACCTGAAGTTGAAAGGCTGTTTACAGGGCGGGTGGGGAAGCCAGCACCTGTCCGCCCCCACGTCTGTCTGTCCGTGCGCCGGGCTGCCATTGGGCCTTCTGGTTGGTCGGCTTCCCTGAGTATTTCTGAGAGCCTTTTGTTGTCCATGGGGATAGAGCTGCTAATTTGGCCAATTCCAAGCAGAAAAGATCAAGTGTAGATTTCATATCTGTGTTTCAAGTGCTGGTAAAAAGTTGCATTAAGTTATCAAATGCACTGCAGTCCCCCGGCTCCATCGCCAAGTGGCCCTGTGGTTTGGGGGTCACTCGGCATCCCAAAGAAAAGCAAAAGTGTTCCGCTTAAGTGCTTGAGGCAAATGGGGATCGATCCAGTTACTCTTATGCTAATCTAATCCAGATGGCGTTCACTGAATAACTTTTTGGGTTTAGCACCTGGTTACCCAACAAGGTGTTCATTTCGATAGGATTGGAAACCTTTGATTGAAAAGCATGAAGGAGCTCCTACCAGATTTGTTCAAAATGAAATAGTGCGTGTAATCAGAAGATTGTCATTCAAGCCCAAGGCAGAATGCTTAGAGTGATCTTTCATCAGTTGATTGGTACCCTTTCTTCTGTGTATATTCGTATATAAATATGGATGTAGATTATTGTATACCTGTTACCTATAAAAATACATAATATAGCGTATTACTACAAATAGTAAGTTATTTTAAATATATGTATATATAATATAGTATTTTATTGTGTTGCAAATTGGGGAGTAAGATCTTGTAGAATCTTTAAGGATCACTGCATCATGGCTGTGGAAATTAAACCTGCAGAGGCATGTGAAATTAAAGAGGTTATGTATGATACTCACACGGTTGGGGAGCTGAGAGACCACAGACCGATAGGCAAGTGCCTTTTTGGGGAGTTCGATGGAGTATACAGGCAAAGGCACACAGGGTTTTATTGACTGTGACTAGGTCACGGTCGGGGAAGGGAACTGGTAACAGGGGCCAGCCTGATGACCCTGGTCACTGCACACAGTCTGTTTGTGGGATGTTGAGGCATCGGGAAAATAGGAGTTTTAAAGGTGGACGATTTTGAAATTACATAGTGAGACATCTAAGTCCTGGACGATGCTGGTCACCGTAAGGAGTCATAAGAATCTGCCACCCCCTCACTCCCCTCTGGCCTGTTCTCACTCTGCTGGTCTTCCTCATGCTCTCGCTCATTTGAAAACGATTCCCCGCCCTCCTGTTACATATCAGATACTTTCTAGGTGCTAGAGACAGAGCAATAAGTAGAACAAAATCCCTACTTACAGTTGAAAGGGGAGAAACCACACAGGTCTCTATGCAGTGAAATCCAGCAGAATCAAGGGTGACAGGGCAGGAGGTGTGCGGATGGGGTATATCTGAACAAAGGTGGGATGGAGGGAGGGAACACACGGGTATTTGGAGGAAGACACTTTCAGGCAAATAGAGCAGCCAAAGCAGAATCCTGAGGTGGGAGCTTGGCAGTTTTAAGAAACAAGAAGACCGTCGCAGCCGCAGCCCAGGGGAGAATGGTCGGAGATGAGGTCACAAGAGGAGAAGGGTGCCCGGTCACATAAGGACTTTAGATGTTTTTGTTTGGGTGAGTTGGAAAGCCATACAGCGGATTGACGTGTGTAGACAAGTGCTTAGCCAGGCCCTGGGGATCCGAAATCTGTACACGTGAATTTACACGTGGGCATCTACACAGAAAAAGCCGCTTAAAAATATACAGAATTCTGTTCTAAAGGTTAAAGAATGAGGCTTAATGAATCAGATGGTGGGTGTGTAGGAAGAGAAAACAAGGAGGTATGGGTAAAAAAGTAACAAGATAAAAGAGAGCTGAGTGACTCTCAGAAATTACCAGCATTGGGTACAAGGATTCAAAGTCCAGGGGCAATGGAAAAGTCTGTGTGCCTGGAAAAGGGTGATGGGGTGCTGTGTGGGGGCCCTCTTGAAAGACACAGGATGTTCAGTTTTTAAAATGTTTTTATTTTATTTTTCAGAGAGAGAGAGACAGAGAGACAGAGCACAAGCTGGGAAAGGACGGGGAGGGGAAGGGGAGGGCTCAGAATCCAAAGCAGGCTGCAGGCTCTGAGCTGTCAGCACAGAGCCAAATGCGGGGGTTGAACCCACAAACTGTGAGATCAAGACCTGAGCTGAGGTCAGACGCTTAACCGACTGTCCAGGTGCCCAGGATGTTCATTTTCAAGACAGAAAAGTCACTGAGAGAGCCCGTGGTAGTGGGGCGGGGATGTCACATTCTTTGACAAAGGTCAGCAGTTAGTTTCCAGGGTTATTTACTCCATGTCTGATTAGATATTGGAGAGTATTTTAATCAATACACTTTGGGATTCCTTTAAATGCTTTCGGAAGCATGAGCAAACATGGAAAGTTTATCGGGTTTATGCCTTTGGAAATAGTATTTTTATTTGACTTTAAGAAAACCAAGCAGTTTTGCCCTCAAAGAGAATTGGTGACTTTGTTGAGAAAAAGTGGTTGGAAATTGGACTTCGGAATTTGTAGGCTGAAAAGTGCCTTTCAGAAGCCAACAAACTTACCCAAATGAGCACTTATCTGGTTTTTTTTTTTTTTTTCTTTTAGGGAGCATTGTGCTATTTCAATGAAAAATGCTTCTACAGCACCCTGAAAACCCTACAGACAAATGATTAATGGCATAAGCACCCCATCATGGAGCTAAGCCCCCTGTTTGGGGACAAGTTTATAGAATAGGAAAGCAAACATCATCTACTTTTTTTTACAGAAATCTTTGTCCCAAGACCAAACCAAGGCTAAGCTGGGAAGAAGTGCCTTTGGGGTATTCGTTATCCTTGCCTTCTTTGGGGATCCCTCTTCCAGAGACTGGACTGCCAGTCTAGTTTTCTTCTAGTACACTCATGCTCTCATCAGGGAAGAAAAACAACGCACCAGCCACTCTATAAGGTTCCCTACTTATGCTATTTCTTATCCCTTGCACATCAACACTAACAAGTAGGCATAAGTCTTCGGTTTTACAGATGATGAAACAGAGATCTAAAGACGGTATGCTCAGTTTCCCCAAAGAAGCCTCTGATCTGAGAGGGCCCAGAGCGTGAATTCCCCCCACTCAGAGCCTGTGGCTACTACCTCTGTGGCTTTGGTACTTCTGATGCAGGGCATCACCCAGCATGGTCACAGCCCCACGCCCTCTCCCACGTCCATCCCTACGTGGAAACAAGTATATTGCCTGCCTTGGGAGCGTTCCATCAAAGCCCACCAGCCTCTGCTTTCCACTTTTGCTAATGCACTTTTTGAAAGTCAGTGTTGGGGCGCCTGGGTGGCTCAGTCGGTTAAGCATCCAACTTCGGCTCAGGTCATGATCTCACAGTTCTTGAGTTCGGGCCCCACGTCGGGCTCTGTGCTGACTGCCAGCTCAGAGTCTGGAGCCTGTTTCAGATTCTGTATCTCCCTCTCTCTCTGACCTCCCCTGCTCATGCTGTCTCTCTCTCCTTCTCTCTCTCTCAGAAATAAATAAAACATTAAAAAGTCAGTGTTATTATGAAGAGCAGTGACTGATTAATGAGGCTGCTAATCCCTTTGAACTCCTTAGTAATTTAACTCACTTTACCTGTATCAAGGTCTTGACTCAAAGAAATGACTCCCCTGATGGGATTGAAGGTAATGTGGAATGGTGTCAACAGTACCGTCACAAACCAATGGGGGCAGGGGTGTTTGGTGAAAGTTTTCAGTACTTCTTAGAGTCCTGCCAACTTTCTACTTAACACAAGTACCGACTGACAGAATGCTGGAGTACTAGATAGGGTAGGCTAGCCGCCAAAACACACAACTCCCAAACCTCGGGGGAATAACAGAATAAAGGGTTAG
Organism: Hyaena hyaena; assembly: GCF_003009895.1. Lineage (NCBI taxonomy): Eukaryota > Metazoa > Chordata > Mammalia > Carnivora > Hyaenidae > Hyaena > Hyaena hyaena. The sequence continues at coordinate 2,040,636 of NW_024080634.1, forward strand.
TTCTTGCCCGTGCCGTGATCCAGTGTACTTAGAAAAGGGGAAGGTTGGGGCACCTGGGTGGCTTAGTCGGTTAAGCGTCCGACTTTCGCTCAGGTCATGATCTCACGGTTCGTGGGTTGGAGCCCTGCGTCGGGCTCTGTGCTGACTGCCAGCTCGGAGCCTGGAGCCTGTTTCAGTCTGTGACTCCCTCTCTCTCTGACCCTCCCCTGCTCACGCTGTCTCTCTCTCTCTCTCCTAGAAATAAATAAAAATATAAAAAAAAGTTATAAAAAAAAAAAGAAAAGAAAAGGGGAAGGTTGTGTTCATGTGGTCATTCAGGGGCCCAGATTCCTTCCATCTTGTGCCACCCCATCTTCTGGGTCCTCAGAGCTGTCCCTGTCCCTTCTGTCTTCCACATGTGACAGCAGATGGGAGAGAGAGCAAGTGGAGGGTCACGTGGAATCTCAAGGGCTAGGTCTGCATGTGCCTGACATCACTTGTGTCGTCTTCCCATTGGCCAGAACTCTCCACTGGCCCAAACAGTGGGGCTGGGAAAGATAGTCCCCCATGTGCTCAGAAGAAAATGTGTGGTCTGTACCCCATATAGACCCGCAGTTCCCCTTCTGTCCTTCTCTGGTCTGTTTTGGTACCAAGACCTCAGCTCACCGTTAGGTCAGAGAGCGGCCCCTCGCCTTTGTGATTCCCCCTCAAACATCTACGATATGTGCTGATGGCTGTCGTTCTCGTCATCAATCTCCAGGTTCAACTTTCTTGTGCCAGACCCGGGCCTAGAGAAATCACGGAGACTGACTTTACTTTTTGATCTTTTTTTTAAAAATTTTTTTAAAAAATATTTTTATTTATTTCTAGGAGGGAGAGAGAGAGAGAGACAGCTTGAGCAGGGGAGGGTCAGAGAGAGAGGGAGATACAGAATCCGAAACAGGCTCCAGGCTCCGAGCTGGCAGTCAGCACAGAGCCCGACGCGGGGCTCGAACCCACGAACCGCGAGATCATGACCTAAGGGAAAGTCGGACGCTTAACCGACTAAGCCACCCAGGTGCCCCTTTACTTTTTGATCTTAATGCACTTGGGTGTGTGGTGCCCAGTCACGAGCCCTGTATCCATTCGTGGGCCCTTTCCTGCTCTCTTAGAAACACTGACTCATTGCCCCAAAGCCACGTGGGCTGCCCACTGCCCTGCTTTTGCCAATTCTCCAAACACGCTCACAAACACAAAAGGAAAAAAAAAAACCCCTTTTCTGGAAAAGGACTTCAAACATGTAGAAACACCTTTGAGTATTTGTGAATAAAAGGGTGTAGTCACTTATCTAAGGCATTAATGGATTGGAAGGTGCTGCTGTATTAAATAGGTGTGTGTGTGGGGGTAGCGAGGACAATATAGTTGAATTCCACTCTCTTCCCAGAAGGAAGATTGGGAAATTGGCCCCTGGTGAATAGGGGACTTTTGCACACGGATGTGGGGCCAGCAACTGATGTACTTACATCCTGTGCTTAGAGTGACTCAGGCAGCCATTAGCCCTCGGGAAACCTGGACTCTCGTGCAGGGCTCTGACTTCCAAAAAGAAAGGAGGAGGGATTTGCAGCTTGCTTGGCCTGTTCTCAATATTGTGATGTTGTAAACCTTAATTATTATTGCTATTTTTTAAGTTTTAAGTAATCTCTCGGCCCAGCATGGGCCTAGAACTTACAACCCTGAGATCAAGGGTCGCAGGCTTTACTGACTGAGGCAGCCAGGTGCCCCATACACCTTAATTATTTAAAAAAAGGAAAGAGAGAGAGAAGGAGAGAGAAAGAAGAACAGAAGGAAGGGAGGGAGGGATGAAGGAAAGACGGAAGGCAGGCAGGCATGAAAGGAGGAAAATTCCCCTTTCCCTTCAAGCAGAGCAGTGATGTTTGTGGACCATGAGGGTGGCGACTGGGCTGTGTGCTTGTCTGTGAGTTGACCATCTTCCCATCGGCGCTCAGAGCAGACAGGGCTGATGGAATGTGGTTTGATTTGCGAGCCACTGAAGAGCTCTGTGTAAATTCCCATTCTCTAAGATTGACAATACAAGAATGATACTCTATGCAGATGCCGTGGATTGTGGCTGATAAAGGTGCTCTCTCTGTTAAGTCACCCGATCCTCACTGTAAACGTGAGGACAGTGAGGCTGAGAGGTGATGGCCACAGTCACACATCTTAGTGCCACTTTGACCTCTGCTTGCAGGCTTTGTTTTTTTAACTTTTCAATATTTATTTATTTATTTGACAGAGAGACAGAGTGGGGGGGGGGGAGGGCAGAGAGGGAAGGAGACAGAATCGGAAGCAGGCTCCAGGCTCTGAGCTGTCAGCACAGAGCTCGACGACATGTGGCTCGAACCCACAAACTGTGAGATCATGACCTGAGCCGAAGTCGGACGCTTAACCGACTGAGCCCCCCAGGTGCCCCTCAGGCTTTTATTTTTTTAATTTTTTTTTATATTTTATTTATTTTTGAGAGAGAGAGACAGCATGAGCAGGGGAGGGTCAGAGAGAGGGAGACACAGAATCTGAAGCAGGCTCCAGGCTCTGAGCTAGCTGTCAGCACAAAACCCGATGAGGGGCTCGAACCCATGAACCGTGAAATCATGACCTGAGCTGAAGTCAGATGCTTAACCGACTGAGCCACACAGGCCCCCCGCCCCTCAGGCTTTTAATCTCCTGCTCCCCGCTCCTCCTCCCTCCACCGACGCCGCATAAAGATTCTGCAACCATATGGGACTCTGAAGTGCCTTCTGAAATTATCCATGTTTATTCATTAAGCACTGGCTGTGTCTTACGGAGCTCTAAATGTTTCCTTAAGAATGATGCATTTAACAGTAATCTTCAGATGCATACTGAAAAAAAAAAATGGAGGGCTGGTCAATTACGTGCGAGGGATTCTACCTCCTATTTCCGATGCTTGACAGTTGCGGAGTGCATGGGCCATTCTGTGACTCTGGGAAATCCTTCAGGGAAAGACCTGTGTTTGCCTTGTTTCAACCGGTGCATCCTAACCTCATTTTGCTCTAACACCTTTCTCCCCTGTGTAATGTTTGTTCTCTCATGGGACACTTTGAGACACACCCATGATTCCTTGAAAATTGGGTCATTCTCTGGCCACTGGAGTTTTTCTGTATAAATGGCTTTTCCTCGTAGAAGTGACAGGTATGAGCATCCCAAGAGTGACTTCCCCTCGTCTTTCTGAAGACAGAGGAGAGCTCCTGGCATTCTTAGGGGGCTTCTTCCCCGTGAATTATCTGTCTGCCTTTAAAATAAGGAAAACATAAAAGCCTTTATCAAAACTACTCTAGGATTTGCCCAACCCAGCCAGGCCTTGCAGGATGATCCTTTGAGGAAAGTTCTAGCCATGGCCAAAACTGTGGAGGCAGATCTTGGAGTTAAATGTAAGCTGTACCTTGGCCCCTAAACTCTGGGAAATGAGCAAGGATCAACAGAGTATTTCCAGGCCACACCAGGCTCTAAGGACTGATTTCTTAACAGTTTGCTCTTCTACCTTCTTTCAGGATAGTAAATATTTGCCCACACGCATAGAGCTACACCAAGAGCTCTGTCTGAGCATATTAAGAAATAAAGCATTTTTGATTGATCCAGAATGATGGGGCATTTGATCCAGAGAGAACTGATAACATAAAGCCACATTAGTAGTCATTCTTTAAATGGGATCTCGGGGCACCTGGGTGGCTCAGTCCGTTGAGCGTCTGACTTTGGCTCAGGTCATGATCTCACAGTTTGTGGGTTCGAGCCCCATGTTAGGCTCTGTGCTGACAGCTCAGAGCCTGGAGCCTGCTTCAGATTCTGTGTCTCCCTCTTTCTGTGGCCCTCCCCTGCTCATGCTGTCTCTCTCTCAGAAGTAAAAAATAAAATAAAAATAAATAAAAGGGATCTCATTTGAACCAGCCAAGAAACCAAGGTATATAGAAACCAAGTGCTGTGGTCTGAATGTTTGTGTCCCTTCAAAATTCATGTGTCGAAATCCTAATCTCCAACGGTGATGGTTTTAGCAGGTAGGGCCTTTGGAAGGTCAATAGGTCATTAGGGTGGCGTCTTTATGAATGAGATCCCCTAATCCTGTTAATGTCTTATAAAAGAGATGCCACAGGGTTCCACAGCCCCTTCCACCACTGTGAGGACCCAGCAAGACGGCGCTAGCTCTGATCCAGGAAGAGGGACCTCGCTGCAATGCAGTCATGCTGGTACCTTGATATTGGGCTTTCCAGCCTCCAGAACTGGGAGAAATGAATTTCTGTGGCTTAAAGCCACCCCATCTGTGGTGTTTCGTTATAGCAGCCTGAATGGACTGAAACTCTAAGTCGTGTGTTGATTCTGCCCAACGCGATGGAAAGAAGGAGCGTGCTCACTGGGGAAGCTGGACAGCACACTGGAAAGGGCATTCGACTGGGCGCAGGTCATCTGTCATCTGCCCTTTGTTTAAGGTCAACCTTGGCAGCAGGCTCCTGCTCCATCCCAATTCCTACCTTTATCCTGGGAGATGCCTGGTCCAGAGGGGCGTCCTCATCTCCAGCAAACTTCCCCTCCACCTGCTTCTCACGCCCTCTTCCATGGCCACTTCTTGGACATTGCCATCGTCTGCAAGCGCACCACCTCGAAATCACTTGGGGCACAACCGTCTCCTGCCTCTCCAGCCCGCTGGTGTGGTTGCACCCACCCTGAGCTTGCTGGATCTGAGCTGACCTCTGTTTCCTCGGGCCTCTCCTGTGCTCATTTCTGGCCCTCTATTTAGCTTGGAGCCCACACCCCAACATCTCAAGCGACCTCCTGCTAATACCCACTTTCAAATGTGTTCCACCTCAACCCACAGAGAAATATAATTTACACATGACCTAGGGCTCATCTAGATATGTATTTACACACACACACACACACACACACACACACACACACACGCATGCATAGGTCTCTCCCAGTCTTAACTCAATCACAGTCATTTAAAAATCTTGCCCCAGACATCAGTTCTTGGACCTTAAGCCCTGTGTCTCTTCTCCTCTTTACCAAGTTGTTGCAAGAGCCACCTGTATAAACTGTGTGTTCCCTGTGGCTGCTGTAACAGTCACACACTTAGTGGCCTACAACGGTACAGATTTATTTTCTTACAGTTCTGGAAATCAGAGGTCTGAAATCAAGGTGTGAGCAGTGCTGCATTCTTCTGGAGGCTTCAGGACATGGTCTGTTTCCTTGCCTTTTCCAGTTTCTAGAAACCACCTATATTCTTCGACTCATGGCTGCATCGCTTCAACCTCTGGTTCCATTTTCACGTCTTCTGTCCATGTTGACGATCTTATAAGGACCTTGGTGATTCTGCTGGGCCTCTCACATCCTCCAGGATCACTCCCCATCTCCAGATTTCTAATTTAATCACAACCTCAAAGTCCCTTTTACAATGTAAAGTAACGTGTTCACAGGCTCGGGGGATGGGGACCTGTGGACGTCACTGGGAGGCCACTGCTCTGTCTAGCCCATGGACCATCTTGGATTTCCTCAATTTCCGCTCAGTGGCTTATGTCCCCACTGACCGTCCCAAATGCCTCTCACAAAGGTCCTTGATGTCCTCTTTGTTGCTGAAAACACTGGATAGTTCTAACTTGTCCTTCTTCCTGACCTCATAGTAGCTTCTAATGGAGCGGGCCAATCAGAAGGAGGCGTGGGAAGCAAGTGTGGAGGGACCCCAAGGCATGAAGGCCAGTGGTCCATCCTCATGGACACCTTCTGCCGTCACTCTAGAGTGGCCTCTGTTGTGGATGTGGCCGGTGTAGAATGTGATACCCCACCACTGCCCTTGGCCTGTCGATCCTCCATATGCCCCATGGTGTCTAGATGTCCTTCTTTGGTTTAAAGGCATTGGCCCCAGAAAGGATTTTTAAACAGTTTTATTGACCTCCCTACAAAAAAGTGCACCTATCCCTTGTGTGCCGCTGGGCGACCTTTCACAAAGTAAAACATGGATCCGCCTTTCAGATCAAGGAAGGAGCTTGTCCAGCTCACCCTCACGTCCCCTCCTTGTCGCCAACCCCTCTTCTCCAAGGTTAACCTTATTCTGGGGAAGCCCAAGTGGTTTTAATTATTTTCTTTTAAATAGGCTTCTTCTTTTTAATGTTTATTTATTTTTGAGAAAGAGAGAGAGAGAGAGAGATGGGAGCACAAGCACAGAGGAGCAGAGAGAGAGAGGGACAGAGAGATTCCAAAGCATGCTCCGAGCTGCTAGCACAGAACCCGACCCCGGGCTTGAACTCACAAGCCCAGGAGATCATGACCTGAGCCTATACCAAGAGTCGGATGCTTAACCGACTGAGCCACCCAGGTGCCCCTAAATAGACATTCATTTGTAAAACAGTTTCAGGTTCACAACAAAATTGAATGGGAGCTAGAGAGAGCTCCCAGATGCCCCTTGCGCCTACCCAGACAACGTCTCCCCCGCCGTCCATGTTCCCCATTGGGGTGGCACATGTGTTACAATCAATGAACCCGCATTGACACATCACAGTATGGGACACAGTCCACAGTTTACCTCTGGGTTCCCTCTGGGTGTTGCATGCTGTAGGTTTTGATGGCGTATGATGACAAGTGTCCATCACTTTCGTGTCCTCAGGGTAGATGTATTGCCCTGAAATCCTCTGTGCTCCCCCTGTTCATCCCTCCCTCCCCCAAACATCTGATAACCACCCATCTTTCTACCATCTCCGTAGCGTTCTTTCCCAGGACGTCATGTCATTGGAATCATACAGTCTGTAGCCTTTTCAGCCTGGCTTCTTTCGCTTACTAGTGTGTGTGGGTCCTCCGTGTCTGTTTATGGTTTCCTCCCTCACTTCATTTTAGTGCTGAAAAATATTCCGTTGTGTGGACACAGGCATAGGTTTCTGAAGAAGCAATTGGACTGACTCTAGAGCAGATTTTACTGCTGAAGTGTCTTCTTTGTACCTCACGCTGTTAGGACTGACACGTTCCTCTCCCCCTTAATGTGTGGAAGGGCCCAGAAGTCCTCGAGAGGCCATCCTCTGCCTTGAGCTTCTGCCTCAAGAACATCACTGTCAGAATACAAATCCCACACGCACGGGGGCTCAGGCCACTGCACTGCACGCGGGTCATGGTTTGGATGTAAATGGTCCCACAGAGATCAAGTTCTGTTTACTGGGGACAGACTGCACGACAAATAGAAGAAGGGTCCAAACAGAAGACGTTTAATTCCTACGCATGTAACAGTTTGTGGAGAAGCCTCCATGAATCTTCTCCATGAATCTGGGGCCCAGGCCCCTTCTGCCTTATGTCTCCCCCACAGCCCTGTCATTTCCTTCATGTAGCTAGAGTAACGCGTGGCCTGTGGGGACAAACCATTAAGCTGAAGTCCGGCTCCCAGGATTAATTTAACATTTTAGTCAGCTGGTCACCCAGCGCGGTCCTGGGGGAGGGTGTGGTGACGGGCAAGAAGGCTTTAATGATGAGTTTGAAGAGCTTCAAGGGAGGGGCTCCCGCCTGGGGAGTGTCGGGGTGGGTGCTAGCTTGGGGGGGACATGAGGGTGACTCTGAGCCCCCTGGTGTGGCTCATCAGGGGTTGCTGAGATCCCACAAAGGGGCTGGAACTTTCCCAGCTCATGGCTTTCCCAGGGCCTGCAGGGAGATGCCACCAACTTGTGGCTGTCGGACCACCGAGGGGTCTCTGTCTCTCCTCTTTCCACGCCTGGCAGGGGGCACAGTGAGGGTGTTGACGTAGTTCTAACCAGCAGGACCCTGTCTCCAGCCGCCCCGCCCGATGTCAGTTTTGCTGCTCAGGCTAGGGTCTTTCTCTCCAAGTGAAGCCAGCTCAGGGTAGCGGACTTGTTGGCTTTCTTCTGGCCTCTTTCAAGGGTGGGAAGGATAAAGGAGGCTGTGGTGAGAGGCCTCAGGTCTGAGTTACATGTGCCACCGAGCGCTCCCCCTCTTCACCTTCCGGTTGGCAAGTGTGACCAACCTGTGGCGGACAGGCCAGGGCCTCTTTCACTGTGACTTTCAGGGAAGGCCGGGGAGCCGGGGTGGGGGCCCTTTGCAGAGAATCGTGGCCTGGGAGGATTGTGAAACCTCACCAGGAGCAACTTAAGCACAGGCCATCTGTGTGGGAATTGGGGAGTTCGGAAACTGGCTTCCTCCGCACCCCCTCCGCCCCCTCCCAGGCCAAGGCCTGCCAGCCGTCTCCCACACACCTCACCAGAAAGTCCCTGGCTTCCCTCCCAGCTGCCTGGCGACTGACCTCACGAGGTGTGAGAAGGAGGAAAGGAATCTACATTTCGGATGAGCCTTCCTTCCTCCTTTCTGAGAAGTGGTCCAGGCTGTCTGCGCACGAGGCTCCCCAGAGCCCGGGGCGCCAGGGCTCACCCGACTTCTCCTGTTGGAGAAGGAGCCAGGGACGCTTGGGACCGGGGACCTGTATGAGTTTGTAACAAATGACCGGACGCTGGGGTGGCTGAAAACAGCAGAAAATCAGTCCCTCGGGGCTCTGGAGGCTGGAAGGCTGAGGTGAAGGTGTCATAGAGCCGTGCTGTCTCTGAAGGTTCTAAGGCAGAATCTTTCCAGCCCCTTCCAGCTTGTGGTGGCTGCAGACAGTCTTTGGGGGTCCCTAGGCTTGTAGATGTCTCTCTCCAGTCTCCACAAGGCTGTCTTCCCTCTGTCTCTTCTTATAAGGGCGTTAGTCACACCTACCAAGGGCCCGTCTCCTCCAGGAGGACCTTATCTTAACTAATTACATCTGCGAGGAGGCTGTTTCCAAATAAGTGACATCTGAGGCTCCCGGTGAACATGAATTTGAAGTTCACTGTTTATCCTGCAGCAGATCCCCGCCACCTCCCCCCTCCCCCACCTTTCCCCTGCCCACAGAGCAGGCCCTTACCCCACACTCCCATCCAGGGCCCAGGAGTGGTTACCCCAAACTAAAATGGCACCTCCTTGCTCCAGGAAGACCCAGCCTAGCAAGTAGGAGATTCTAGTGTCCAAATCTCTCCAGAGACAGGCATCTACATGGCCAAGGGACCCCCACTTGGAATTATTTCCCGCTTTCTAGAGATGCTTCAGGATTTCTTGGCTCCTGGCTCATCCCAAAGGGAAAGAGCCCTCCCAGGGTTCCCATGGACCATTCCAGACCAAAGTTTATGACCCAGATGGGAAAACCAGCACCCACTCCATCAGCCTCAACTTCCAGGCTCATGTGGGGTCTTCTCCATGGGAGCCGCTAAGGAGGCTCCCTCCGGCATCTTCCGGACAGAGCAGCCCCTTCCCCTGGGGAGCCAGGATCCTCCTGCCCGGAGATCTGTGAAGGAGTGCTGAGTTCCTGGCCCTCCTGTAACCAGCTGAATGTCTTCCAGGTTATCTAACCAAACTCCTGCAGAACCACACCGCCTATGCCTGCGATGGGGACCATCTGAACCTCCAGTGTCCTCGGCATTCTACGATCAGCGTCCAGTCGGCCTTCTACGGGCAGGATCACCAAATGTGTAGTGCCCAGCCGCCTGCCTCCCAGAGCGAAGACAACTTAACCTGCGCAGCACCCACGACATTGCAGGTATTACCTTTTGTAGATGTTTTAGGATGATAAAATGGTCTTCTCTTTCTCTCTCCCTCTCTCTCTCCCTCCCGTCTCTCCCTCCCTCTCTGTCTCTCTCTGTAAATATGCTTGTGATCATATAGTTCACTCAAAGCAAACCTGATCCACGAAAACCCCAACTTCTACAAATCACCAGTTTCACAAGTGTGCTGTTACTTGCTTCTGGAAAGGGTTCTTCACCAAACAAGACTAAATGGAATTCCTACTCGCTGGGGAGCTCCCTTACTACATCTGCCATGTGAAATTACTCAGAGACGTACTCCTCGCTGCAGTAAAGCAAAGTACAGTCACCCTCCAGGACCACATCTCCAGTCGATGCCCCAGTAGAGAAGGAATGTGACTCCTTTAGTGGAAACCACGAGGGCCTCTGTGAGGCAGACAGCCGAGATCCTGACCAACTTCTCAGAGAAGGCACTCGAGGAAGGGAAATAGCGATCATTGTCTTTAAAAAAAAAAAAATGGGTTTCTTCTGCAGTGGTAGATAATGACTTTAATCTTGTTTCGAGCTTTTTTGGGTGGCCTCTGCCAATTTGTTCTATCAGATGGTGCCAGGAATTTGGGGGGGGGGGGCAGCTAAGTCTTTCTTTTTTTTTTTTCTTCTTTTTTTTTTTTTTTTGTGTTGGCATTAGGGAAAGACTTTATAGAAGAGGAGGTCAAAACTGTATTTCAGTGGTGATTTTAGACTACTCATGGCTTACCGATTTTTTTTTTCAGCCACAGGAAATGTGGGGAAAGGTAAATTTTCTAGGAAGACTAAGGATGGATGGAGTTGGCGTTAATGCTGTGTAGCTCCCCCTGAGGTCCAAAGAGGGGAAGCAAACTTCATATGATATTATAAGGATTTTTCTATTTCTTCCACCATTTACTACTTCCATCCCAAGCATGCCACCAAGGGGTGGCATGTAATTGGTAAAGATACCAGCTGAGTAGCCCGGAGAATGTGTTTGAGTAATTTCCTGGGACTTGGTTTCCACATCCCGGAAGAGAGGCCCCATGAGCAGTTACCTCCTGTGTGTGCCCCACCCAGGCCCCATTCCTTCCCCTGGGGCGCTGCTCCCAAGCTGTGTCCCTGTTGACCCTCCCCCAGTCCTCACCCCAACTGCCCTGCCCCCCATCCCTGGCCCCCAGGCCACCTGCTGCTCTCCTAGGTGCATAAAAAGAACATTGGCTGGTTGGCCACAGGACAGGTGCCCACTTTGTGAAAATATGAACTCCCGGCACCCCGGAGCTGCACCGAATGGGCACCACTGTCACTGCAGTGTGGGTGCCTGGCTCTGCTGGGCAGGCCTCAGGGGAGCAGACGTTTCCAGAGCATTTGTGAACACCCCTCCAATGTTGTTCAGAAGGTTCGTTTGCCAGAAACATCCCCGCGCACTGCTCTTTCATCCAGAGTTCAGGGAGATCCTTTATTTTGTGTCTTTTGAGCAGCATTTGGGAACTGAGGCAAGGTGTTTCCTCCTCTGCAGGGTGAGGTTGTCTGAGGCTGGAGAGAGCAGGTGTCTATGTCCCCCCGGGAGCACCTCAGCTGATCTGGGCTGTGACTAAATGTCAACAGGAAGTCCCCCCCCCAACATCTTTCAGCAGTTACACCATTTGGAAATAGCCCTGCCTCGAGTCCCACTCTGTGGTTGTTATATGTGGAGTCACACACGGGCTGAGTCATTTCACAGTGACCCTCGTCCATGAGGATGTGTACCGACCTCTAGGGGTCCCTGGGTGGTTTTCCTGATTTCATACCATCTCTGCCAGGGCCCCTGAGGTGACGGGGGAAAGCTGGTAAGGCCAGTATCCTTCCTGGAGATATTCCAGAATCTACTATGAGAGCATGGCCGTTCAGACAGGCTCGTGAAGCCGAGATACATTCAGTCCAACAGTAGTAAGTAAATTCTTGGGAACTGTGTGCTGTGCTTTGTGTCCCGTTAGCAGCGACTAAGCATAAGACACTTGTGTTTGTCACGGGCAAGACCTGTTCTGTTTGGAGATAGGAAGCACAGCAGCGAGGCCCCTTTATGACTGTCTACAGGTTGATTCGTGGGCTTCCATGGAACCAGAGCCGATTCACTCACAAAGGAGTGTGAACTGTCCTGGTGGGGGGCGGGGGGATGAGGGAAAGAGAGATTTGAAGGAAAACTTTGAAGCCCAGTGCTCACCAGAAAGCCCGAGTAGTCTACTAAGAAAGTTGCTCCCCGGGAAATGAGTAGGTCTTGTGCCCTCCAGGTTGGCAAGGGTGGGACTCAGCTTTTTTTTTTTTTTTTAATGTTTTATTTATTTCTAGGAGAGAGAGAGACAGCGTGAGCAGGGGAGGGTCAGAGAGAGAGGGAGTCACAGACTGAAACAGGCTCCAGGCTCCGAGCTGGCAGTCAGCACAGAGCCCGACGCGGGGCTCGAACCCACGAACCGCGAGATCATGACCCAAGCGAAAGTCGGATGCTTAACCGACTAAGCCACCCAGGCATCCCGGGACTCAGCTTTTTAATGTTTATTGGTTGGCCAGTGTTGGGTTGGGTCTCCAAGGCCTCCCCCAAATGCTGAGTTCTCTGTGGTCTGTGCCCGGCCGCTGCTAAGGGTGAAGAGTGATGGCTGTGACTCCTGATCCCCACAGAACTCTCTCAGCTCTAAAACCAGAGGGACGCCTCCTGGAAGGGACCTCCGAGTCCCCTCTAGCCCATACTCTGAGGTACTCAGGTCTCGCTCATGTTTCCTGAAGCTTCCGTGATGCAGCACTTTGGCCCAAACCATCAGCAACACTTCCAGTTGGGGAAGAGTGGAGGCTGGTCTTCTGGTGGGGGTGTGGCACAGGTAGGGTTTCTTGCTCTGGAACCAGACCAACCTGGTCAATTCACAGGGATGCGTTGTTTGTCTCAGACGCAGCTCATAGCTGCTCGAAGGTTCTTTGTGTGGCCCCCAGGGCAAGCAGATGGGTGTCCCTTCCTTGTCAGAGCCCGGAGCAGCCCGGGTGTGGGGTCTTGCAGACACCATGTGTGGTTTTCAAACCTGTCCCTTTTCGACCCCCCTCATTTTAGAAGGTGCTGGATGAATGCCAGAGCCAGCGTGCCTGCCATCTCCTGGTGAATAGCCGTGTTTTTGGACCTGATCTTTGTCCAGGAAGCAGTAAATACCTTCTGGTCTCCTTTAAATGCCAGCCTAGTAAGTAACTTCTGTGGGGGGCAGGGAACAGTGTGTTTGGGGTGTGGGCTCCCTGTTTAATTCACACCCCCGATGGGAATTCTCCACCAGTTGGCGTTTGTCCAACTTGGAAACTTGTTAACAGAGATGTCCAACCTATTTTTTTGTGGTGTGTGTGTGTGTGTGTGTGTGTGTGTGTGTGTGTACACCCATATATCCGTGTGCGTTCTTACAAATCCTTGAATTCAAAAAATCCTTTGTAGGGGCGCCTGGGTGGCTCAGTCAGTTAAGCGTCTGACTTCAGCTCAGGTCATGATCTCACAGTTCATGGGTTTGAGCCCCACGTCAGGCTCTGTGATGACAGCTGGCTCAGAGCCTGGAGCCTGTCTTTGGATTCATTCTCCCCCTCTCTCTAACCCTCCCCTACTCATGCTGTCTCTATCTCTCTCTCAGAAATAAATTTTAAAAAAAATTAAAAGAATTTTTTTTAATTAAAAAAAATTTTTTTAATGTTAACAGAGAATGTGCGTAGTGGAAAAATGGCAGCCCATTGATATTCTCTCACATTTTCTCAATGTTGGAAATTTTTCATAATGAGAAGTTGCAAAGGACTGACCTGTAAAAGACATAAATAGGCCCCTATGGAGGTTGTCCAACCTCGACTACGTCAGTGCCAGGCCACAGTCTCATTCCTGTGGCCAGCAATGAGGTCTGGTCACTCATGTCACTTCCAGAAAGCACTTATTGATGGAGCGCCTTCTGCGCACAGGTGTGAGGCCAGGTATTGCGAATGAAGACAACTCACGTTTTGCAGAACTTTCTTGGATGGTGGTTCCAGCCTGGAGCACTTCCACGTTCTTTCTTCCCGCGAGCATTCACTTCACCTAGCTGCTTCCTTCTTGCCTTTTAGGTTCTAGCAAATATCAGCTTTCTCCAGAAAGATCATATCTATCCAGAAAACATCTCAGGAGGACCCTACTCTCTTGGTAGTGTGCCAGGAGCTCATGGTGGGGGGGACGGGGGGGGACAGAGCCTAGCAGGGCTGCGGGGAAGACTTTCTTGGGCAATGGGTCAAAGAACTGAAGGTTAGGGGGTGGGCACAGAGGAGCACTTCATAGGGAAGGCCGTGGCCTGAGGGAGCAGGGGGCTTTGGGGAGCCAGCAGGAGCAGTTGCAGGCCGGGCAGTTGGAGCAGGATCCCTGGGCTCCGATGGCCAAGGAAGGAGGTGGACTCTTTCTGGAAGGCAGCATTAAGCAGGAAGGGTGCGTGGCTGGGGTTTTCAAGTCCCCTCTGGCTGCCCCGTGTATAACAGATTAGGGGCACAGACCTGTGTCTTAGGCTGCTTGAGCTGCTCTAAGAAAACGCCATCAACTGGGTGGCTCATAGTCAACAGAAGCTTATTTCTTGTAGTTCTGGAGGCTGGAAAGACCGAGATTAAGGGGCTGGCAGATTTGGTACCTGCCAAGGGACCACTTCCTTACAAATGGCGGTCTTTTGGCTGTAACCACACTTGGCAGGGAGGGTAAGGAATCTCTCTAGGGTCTCTTTCATTCAAGACCCTAATCCCATGCACAGGGGCTCCACCCACACGATCTAAGCAGCTCCCAGAGGCCCCATCCCCTAGTCCCATCATGCTGGGCATCAGAACTTCAACCTGAATTTTAGGGGGATGTGATCCTTCAGACCAGAGCGCCTTGGGTAAGGTAAACTTTGGTGACCTGAGGTCCTGCAGGCTGGGAGGTGGTCCCTATCACCGCTGTGAGAGGAAGGTGGAACAGAGGTCATTCTTACCCCCTCCTGCCTTTTTTCTGCAGCCCTCTCACCCCGGAGGCTCTTAGGCTCTGAGGCCAGCCTGAGTATGACACTGACACTGATCATCAGAAGGCTCCCCCGACCTGCTGCAGCCAGGGACATGGGGAGCCAGCCCTCGTGGTGAGAGCCAACTATGTGTGTTTCCCCCAGCTCGGCCTGTGTGTAGTGAAATCCACCACAACGGGAATATTGACACCAGGGAGATGGGCACACGCTGAAAATCAGGTCTTGCCTTGCTGGATGGTTGGAGAGCTGTTTTACCAGCAAACCTCACTAGAAAGAACCTTCTTTCCCCAAGCGGGCACCCTGCTTCACCTCCTTAAATCTCATCCTTTCAGAGAATCTTGGTTTCCGTGAGGCTTGGGATTTAGCTAGTTCTGGGTCCCTATTCCTGGCTGCTGTGTGGCTGCTACGTGACCTTGGACAGTGTAGGGAGACGTTCAGGGTGGGCTCTGTGACCCAACGGTAGAGTGAAGTCAGTGCACCTTCCACATCGAGCTGTGGCAGAGAGTGTAAAAGTACAGTGTTGTGTAGACTTGTGAAAACACAGTGCTGTGTGTAAGATGCTTAGCACGGGACGTGTCCTGCACTTGTGCTCAGTAACTGATAGCTATTATTCCAGTCGGCAGATTAGGGTCATTCTTGCTGAAGATGTGACTGACTGGAAAGCAGTGAGACCTCAGATGTTGGGGGGCTGGGGTGAAGTCTGCCCTGGGTGCAGGCACTAGTAGGGTACACCATAGAGAATTTTTAAAACACAGTAAAAGTGAGTAAATACCTGTCTGCGTGTTAATATTGCCATGCACGGCCATTGTCAATAACATCAGTAGTAACACATTCTCATCACAGCACAAAAGTCACCCTCTCTGCCCCTCTGTGGAAGGCCACTACTGATATGCACCTGTGTATCTGTGTTATTGAAGAGGACCCACAGAGGGGCGCCTGGGTGGCTTAGTCGGTTAAGCGTCTGACTTTGGCTCAGGTCATGATCTTGTGGTTCATGAGTTTGAGCCCCATGTTGGGCTCTATGCTGACAGCTCAGAGCCTGGAGCCTGCTTCGGATTCTGTCTCTCTCTCTGCTCCTCCCCTGCTCATACTCTGTATCTCTCTCTCTCTCTTTTTCTTTCTCTCTCTCTCTCAAAAATAAATAAGCATTAAAAAGACTTTTTTAAAGAGGACCCACAGAGGCCCCTAGTTGGCAGAAGCAGGAGGGGGGACCTTGTTACCGTGGTCCGGGCTCTCTCACTTCCCAGGGCTCCCACCACCCTCCTGGTCCAAGCCCACTGGGAAGGCTGCGTATGCCTTTTCTAATCTGAGACCACTGAGCAGTCTCACCCAGCTCTAAAATAAATTCCCTTTCTCTAAGAAAAGTGGCAATTTTGTTAGTGGCTCCACTGTGTTTAGGACCCAGAAATGTCACCCTTAGGTGACAGAAAATTAGCACATTCTTAAGGAACCAAGTGACACATCATCACACAGAAGTAACCCTAAGTACGTGAGGTGACATCTCCATTCCGGGAGATGGTTTGCCCATAATCTGAGGACAGAATCACTGGAGGCCTTACATGGAGGTGTTTTACTCTGCTTTAGTTTGGCCAGCATCGAGTTCTCCTTTAGTGTATGGGCCTTAATACCTCAGAGAGATGGTGGTTCATAAATGCACTTCATGACAGGCTTTAAAAAGCCTCTTCTAATTTTTAAAAATTCTGATAAAGAAAGAGAGAGAGAAAGAAGAAAGAAAGAAAGAAAGAAAGAAAGAAAGAAAGAAAGGAAGGAAGGAAGGAAGGAAGGAAGGAAGAAAGAAAGAAAGAAGAGGCAGAGAGAAAAAGAAAGAAAAAAGAGGAAGAAAGAAAGAAGAAAGAGGGAGAAAGAAACAAAGAAAGGAGAGGGAGAGAGAAAAAGAAAGAAAGAAAAAAGAGGGAAAAAGAAAGGAAGGAAGGAAGGAAAAAGAAGGAGAAAGAAAGAAAAAGGAAGGAAGAAAAGAGAGGGAAAGAGAGAGAAAGAAAGAAAGAAGAGAGAATGGAAGGAAGAAAAAGAAAAGAGAGGGAGAGAAAAATAAGAAGGAAAAGAGGGGAGAGAGAGAAAGGAAGAAAGGAGGGAAAGAAAGAAAAGCTAGGAGGGAGAGAGAGAAAGAAAGGGAAAGGAAGGAAGGAAGAAAACAGAGCCCATCCTGTTAAAAAGAGAAGCTTCCAGTTTGCTGAGATAAGGCTTGGTTTTCATCCTTTCTGGCGAGCTCTGCCACTAACGGCATTCTTGACATTTTTCAGCACTCTGGAAGGGTGCTTGCTTGAGCTCTTTCTTGGTGTGTCTACCCATGCCCTCTGTTCTGCATCAAAGGCCATCGTTCATTCTGGGCCTTTGAAGTCAGGCAGTATTTCGGTGTCGGTGGGATTTAGCGTCTACTCGTAAAAAGCACTGAAAACCTCATACCAGTGCGGATGTGACTCACCAAAGTCAAACCCTCAATGTCAGGGTCAGACTCAGTGTTCTTTTTGTTCAGAAAAAGAAAACAAAGCTTTTCTTGGCTTTAGGTTTAAACTTGTTGTATTAAGATTCCAGCAAGTGGGTGAAGGGCATTCTAAATACTGCTTAGTCACCCCAGAACCTTCCCTCCTCTGAGAGTTCCTTGTGGGTCGCTAGGCTGCCCGGGGATTTGGTGAGCGTCTTAACCTGGTTTCTGCTTCACACCTGTCATTCATCTTCAGTGTTTCCATCATCACAGATTAAGGAACAGTGTAAGGTCAGGGCGCCTGGGTGGCTCAGTTGGTTAAGCGTCTGACTTTGGCTCAAGTCATCATCTCACGGTTTGTGGGTTCGAGCCCGGCATCTGGCTCTGTGCTGACAGCTCAGAGCCTGGAGCCTGCTTTGGATTCTGTCTCCCTCTCTGCCCCATCCTGGCTCGTGCTCTGTCTCTGTCTCTCTCTCTTTCAAAAATAAACAAACAAAAAAGAGTGTAAGGTTTATCAGCACCCGAGATGGTGGTACTTTGAGATCCTGAAACTTGCCAGACTGTTGCTTCTCTGTCTTGTGTAGAAAGACATGGGCACTTACAAGTTATGGAAAGTTGGAAATTATTTTCTTTCGTGTTGGAAGTTTGGAGCTTAAGCACTGAGGACTCCAGGATTCGAAGGTCCCATGGGCCACTGTTGTCCTTTGTGTTTACCACTCACGCTCTCCTGAAAGACGTCAGTGGGGCCTTTCAGATTGATTTGATTACAATACAGAGTAAGGAAAACATTTTACATTTTGGCCCGGCATAGCTCACACACAACTGAAAGGATTTTTAAAAATTACAAAATAGTGTTTATCCTTTCATGTGTGTGTGAAGCGCTTTGATATTTTCTAAACTCTTCTTTGTTTTTTAAAATTGTGGGTCACGATTTGCTAAATCGATTTCACGAATAGAGAATAGGCTTCAAGTCACAGTTTGGAAAGCTGTAACTTGAGATCTGTGAGGGATCTGGGAATGGCCTGCGCCTCCAATCCAGAAACATGACTGAGTCAGAGAGGTGAAATGGGGGTTGGGGAGTGGTTATGGGAGGTGGTAATGGAAGATGGTCATGGGGGATGGCCATGGAGAATAGTCATGGGGAATGGGCATGGGGGATGGGCATGGGGGTGTTCATGGAAGGTGGTCATGGGGAATGTTATGGGGGATGGTCATGGGAGGTGGTCATGGGGAATGTTATGGGGGATGGTCATGGGAGGTGGTCATGGAAGATGGTCATGGGGGATTGTCATGGGGAATAGTCATGGGGGATGGTCATGGGGGTGGTCATGGGAGGTGGTAATGGAAGGTGATCATGGGGATGGTCATGGGGAATAGTCATGGGGGATGGTCATGGGGGTGGTCATGGGAGGTGGTCATGGAAGGTGATCATGGGGAATGGTCATGGGGGTGGTTATGGGGAATGGTCATGGGAGATGGTCCTGGGAGATGGTCCTGCGAGGCATGGTCATGGGGGGGCGTGGTCTTTGCAGGGGGCTAGTTTTCCTTCTTGACATGTTCTTCCTCCCCATCCCAGGCAGCCCTCAGTAGCTCCTGTTGGCTTGTTGGGCTGAAAAATGTTCCTGTTTGCTCTGCAGTTGCGATTTCAAAGTAAAAACTAATCTGGGAGGAGGGTGATAGGATGATTTTTTTTCTTTATAAAACACTGGAGAGGTGGAGAGAAGAGAACTGCGCATGCAAATAAATGGCCGTAGTCCCTTTTATGTTTTGTTTTGCTTTGCTTTTGCAAAGTTTAACGTAAGCAGCTGGCTGGAAAAAGATATTTATAACACATAAAAGAGGAAGGTTAGCATCCTGACTATATGAATCACTGCTACAATCTTTAAAAATCCAAAATGTAACATGCCAAGGATATGAAGAAGTAGTTTCCAGAAGGGCTATTTTGAGTATTAAATTCATTGATACATTTAGGGACATCTGGGTGGCTCAGTCAGTTAAGCATCTGACTCTTGATCTCGGCTTAGGTCTTGAGCTCACGACAGACCTCAGCTTAAGTCTTGATCTCAGGATCACGAGTTCAAGCCCCACATTGGGCTGTGCACTGGGCATGAAGCCTACTTAAAAAAAAATTCATTGGTACATTTAAAGATCTTAGAACAGGGCTTCATTCAAGGAAGTGCTCAATAAATATTAGCTATTATTATTTTTGAAATATCTTTATTGAAATATAATTTGCATAACATAAATATCACCCATTTTTGGTGCAGTTCAGTGATTTTCAGTAACTGTACTGAGTCATGTAACCATCACCATAATCCAGGTCTAGAACATTTCCATCATCTCAAAAAAAATGTCCTGTGTCCATTTATTGTCATCTCCTTTCATTCCCAACCCTCAACCTCAGGGAACCGCTAACCCACCTTCTTGAATGTAGGTTTGCCTTTTCTGGATATCTCAAAAAAATAAAATCATATAGTATGTGGTTCTTCGTGTCTGGTGTGTTTCTATTATTACTTTTAAAAATCAAATCATTATGAATGATTTCTTTTATTAATTGAATGCTTTTCCAGAACTTTTTTTTTTTTTTAATTTCTAGGAGAGAGAGAGAGAGACAGCGTGAGCAGGGGAGGGTCAGAGAGAGAGGGAGTCACGGATTCTGAAACAGGCTCCAGGCTCTGAGCTGGCAGTCAGCACAGAGCCCGACGCGGGGCTCGAACCCATGAACCTTTTCCAGCACATTCTTTAAGAAAAAACAATAAGCTATATTTTCATCAGCAGTGCAGTTACAATGTCAACACTGTGTGACATTGCAAAGGGAATCTTTACGATGGCGTGCAGATTAAACAAACACACAGACCTTTCCCTAAATTCTTCGGGAGTCTGTGACCTGGTGCAGGTAGTTGGAAGGCAGCACACAACAGTAGCCCGAGCCCCAGTTGCTCCTGGATCAAGGTCTTCATCCTTCTCTAAGGAGGGGCTCTTCAGAAGACACCTGCCCTGTTTGTTTCCTGTATTCTACCCAAAGAAAGAATCGCTTTTGCATCATTTTTCTTTTTAAATATATGCATGGGAGTGTGTGCTAGAACATTTGGAAGTCTGGCGGTGAGGTTTTATTAGACTCTCTCCAGAGGTTTGCTCTTCAATCAGGTGATTCCTGGTCTTTACCTGTGTGGGTCCAAGCCAACATTTGAGGAAAGGCTCCCTTCAATTAAAGAATATGTGACCTCAGGTGGAGAGAGAAACATCCTTTCTGGCCAAGGCCATCCCCAAATCCAAGCCAGGAAGCCCTGACTTCCATGTCTACCACCACCGCCACCACCACCCACCTTCCCCTCCTCAACCCCTCTCACCCTCCCCCCACCCCCATCTCCTCCATGTGTACCTGACTGTCATTCCCACCTCTTCCTGCAGAGGGCGTTGTTTCCCAGGCTCAGAGACCCCATGGGCTGGGGCGGGGGGGGGGGTTGTTCTCGCTGCCCTTCTCAGGGTACAGCCCCAAGGCTTGCTCAGGGCTCCCCTGAGCCCTTCTGGGGGAAGCTGATGGTGCCGCTGATCTTTGTTTCTGCTTCAGATGAGCTAAAAAACAAAACCGTGTGTGAAGACCAAGAGCTGAAGTTGCACTGTCACCCGTCGAAGTTTCTCAACATCTACTCTGCGAGCTATGGCAGGAGGGCCCAGGAGCCAGACATCTGCTCCTCAGAAACAGAGCGGGTCCCTCCATTTGGTACGTGTTTTTCTTTTTAAGTTAAAGGGGGGTGAGGGGCAGAGAGAGAGAGAGACAGAGAATCCTAAGCAGACTCCACAGCTGTCAGCACAGAGCCCAATAGAGGGCTCAAACCCATGAACCATGAGATGGTGACCTGAGCCAAAACCAAGTCCGACGCTTAACTGACTGGGCCACCCAGGCGCCCCTGGTAAGTGTTTCCATGTGGCTATTGTTAGGGTGCTCCCACCATGGTGGGACATGGTGAATCTGGCACCTGCGGGGTTGGCAGTCTGGGAACTCAGGTAAGAACAGGTGTTCAATCTCGAGTCTGAATTCTGCAGAGTAGCAGGCTGGAAACAGGCAGATTTTCTATGCTGCAGCCTGGAGGAAAAGCAGGCCTTCAACTGATTGGTTAAGGCCCACCCACATTAGGAAGGGTAATCTGCTTTACACACAGTCCACCAACTTACATGTTAGTCCTACCTTAAAAATATCTTCACAGCAGTCTCCACTGGTATTTAACCAAACACCAGGGCAATGGCCTGATCTTTACCTGCCGTACTACCGGAGAGAACGGGCCCCACTGGGAAACAGCCTAGAGAGTTGCACTTTATTCATCAAAAGTAAAATGAGCTCTGTAATGTATTAAATTGCTACAATTTATTCATGGATCACATGTGAAATTAAACATTAATTTTAAAAAGAAATTCATACCACACCACGTATCTTGGATCTGAAAAAAAGAACATAAAGTGACTGTACTGCATAGGCAAGCTCTCAGGCAAGACCAGAGAGAGAGAACAAAAAAGCAGTTCATGAGGGACATGGGCTACCAAGGCCCCCAGCCCACTGTTCCGGGAAGAGGCTGGTGGAGGGGCTTTTGAGGGGCAGTGCTGGCATCTAGCTGCTCTTGATCAGGCCTGGAGGAGGGGCTCCCATTTCACAGTCTCAGCAGCCAAATGGGGCAAAGAGGCCTTTGTGAGGGGGTTTCCCCTGGTACGTCACAACCCGTGAGTTGTGACCGTCTCGTATAACCTGCATGCGTTCAGAACGTCTCCACCACCTCCACCCTGGCTCCCGCTACCGCCTCGGGTCTGGGCCCTGGTCACTGCACCGTGTCCCTGCTCCCAGCTTTCCGTTCTGCCCAGATGGCAGAGGCATCCTTCCAAAAAGCCCGTCTGATCTCTGTTGTAAACATCGTGCAAGGACTCCCCATGTGATCTGGTCTCTTTGGTTGGAAAAGGGACCGTTGGTGATCTGACCTACCTCTCTGCACAAAAGGGACTCTACTTCTTAATACTGGGGTGGAGCCCCCCATTTCTGAGGCTTGCTGAATCAGACTTAGCCACACGTATTTTGGGAAGGCAGCAGTAAATCATATCTATTTCAGCCGTTGTTTTGAGTGGTAGTCAGTCAGCCAAGCAGGCTGATCTGTACGCAGGATGAATGATTTATGTGCTCTAAGTCCCTGCCTTCGGTTCCTGGGAAGCTGGACAGGAGTTGGGTTTAAAAAAATTTTTTTTAAATGTTTTATTCATTTCTGAGAGAGAGAGAGAGACAGCATGAGCAGGGGAGGGTCAGAGAGAGAGAGGAAGACACAGAATCTGAAGCAGGCTCCAGGCTCTGAGCTGTCAGCCCAGAGCCTGATGCGGGACTCGAACTCATGAACAGTGACATCATGACCTGAGCCGAAGTCAGACGCTCAACCGACTGAGCAACCCAGGCACCCGGGGAGTTGGGTTTAAAGTGGAAAGTAATCAGCCATAGAAAATATTAGTAGACATCATGGCTAAAAGACTGGTTTCTGTAGAGACTTCAAGGAATCCTCAGGCCCGCCAGCTGTTCTAAAGCCACGAATAACCCTTGTCAATACGGGAAAGTCCCGTGAAGGCAAGACTGCCCCTTGCTTAGTGGTCCCACTTTTAAAAAGTTTGAGCCCTGGCAAAGTCACACGGCAAAAGCCACCTGCTCATCCTTCCCCTGTCCCCTTCCACCCTTCATAGTCAAGGGCTTCCGTCCCTTGCCTGTCGACTACATGTGAGGTTGAAGATCAAGCTGTTCACTGAGCTCATGAACCACTGCCAAGTGCCAGAGAGCATCTGGGCTGTGCTGTGCGGTGGGGCGGGGGCTCCCGGGAAAGACGAAAGGCCCTGTGAGTGCTCGCTTGGAGACCCAACTCTTCCCTCCTGCCGGGTCAGCGCTGCAGGGCGGACCCTCGCTTGCGTGCAGGGGTACAAACCGTCGGCTGCCCGTGCTGACCTGTTTTCTCCATCTAGCTGGATGCTAAGAAGTCGTTCGCTTGGCCCAGGTAGACCCGTGAAGATTTTAAACTGCACTTGGCATGTTCAGCCCATGTTGTTTTTTTTATTTTATTTTTTTTCTAGGAGAGAGAGAGACAGCGTGAGCAGGGGAGGGTCAGAGAGAGAGGGAGTCACAGACTGAAACAGGTTCCAGGCTCTGAGCTGGCAGTCAGCACAGATCCCGGCGCGGGGCTCGAACCCACGAACCGCGAGATCATGACCTAAGCGAAAGTCGGACGCTTAACCGACTAAGCCACCCAGGCGCCCCCCCTTTTTTTTTATTTTTTAATGGTTTTTCAAAATTTTTTATTCAGCCCATGTTTATTCCTCTTGTATAAACACTTCGATACTACCTACTTTATTTTCCTTAAGTTTATTTATTTATTTTGAGAGAGAGAGAGAGAGAGCGAGAGCCCAAGTGGGGGAGGGGCAGAGACAGAGGAGAGAATCCCAAGCAGGTTCCACGCTGTCAGCACAGAGCCTCACTCGGGGCTCAAACTCACAAACCCTGAGATCATGACCTGAGCCAAAGTCGGATGCCTAACCAACTGAGCCACCCAGGTGCCCCCAATATCACCCACTTTAGAAAGCACTCCTTTTGACTCCCCCGTCCCCTAGAGTCCGTCTGCAAGCTGTCGGCTCTCCTGCACCGAGTGTCTCTCATCCGGCCACTTTGCTCCCTGCGGAGCATCTCGCCTGGACCATCGGGACCACCTCCTGACTGGCCCCTCCTTCCTGACTCCCTCCCCCCTCTTAATTCTTTCTTCACTTAGCAGCCAGGGAGAGATTATTAAAATAAATCAGATCACGATACCCTCCCACCCCTTAAAGCCCAGCGCTTTGTCCTTTGTAATTAGAATAAATCCATTCTCCCAGCTGTGGCAAGAATGGATGGATGAATGAACGAATGAACTGCGGGGCACCGCACACCCATTCGTAGCCTGGGGCCTGTGCACGGGCTCTTCCTTTGGCCTGAAATGACCTCACCCCATGTCTTTGCATGGCCGGCTCCGTTGCATCATTCAGGAATCGAGTCAAAGGTCCTTCTCAGATAGGCCTCCGGGGCCTCCCCGCCGGCACGGTCCTTTGTCTGTGCGGTCCCATGTTTTATTGTCTTCATAGCGTGGAGATCATCACTTACATGTGAATGGTCTGTTTCCCCAGGGGAAGGTAAGCCCTGTACAGACGGTGTCTGTCTGTCTGCTTCCTGCAGAATTCCCAGCAACAAGGGCAGGGCCTGGCACAGGGCAGGCACCTGCGTGACTCTTGACGTGTGTGGATGAATCCGAGCCTCTCCTGAGCGAGGCACCCACATGGGCCTCCCACAGGTGCATGGTTGGTGGGTCTGATGTCGTCACGGCTTCCAAACCCTCATCGGTTGCTGGAAATCCGGAGGTTTTTTTTTTTTTCTGTGACGTGAAATGTTCCAACTTTTCAAACAGTGTTTGAGCCAAAGAAAACATGCCTACAGGCCATATCCGGTCCACAGGCTGCCAGTGTGATCTGTGCTCTAAGTTCCCACGTAGGACTGGAGCTCAGCAACATTGCGTTGAAGGAGAGGAAAGGGCTGTTTCTTCTCAACCCTGGGACCTTGGCATGCGCTTGGCAGGTGGACAGTTCTAAGCCCGGATGGTCGGGCATCTCTGTGGCCTCTGGAAAGTGATGTGCATACCTTTGCTCTTCTGGGAGCCCATAAGCTCTGGCCTCCGGGCCTCCCTGGCAACATGTGTGGAGGCCAGCCGGACCTCAGTGACGTCAGAAGCACAGCTGATGTGGCACTTAAATACCAAGGGAGGGCATTTCCAGCTCTTTCTGGAAGATGATTATTATAATCATTGTTATTGTCTTGTACCAGTGCCCTAAGTACATTTAGCAGAAATAAGAACCTGGTTCAGGGGCTCCTGGGTGGCTCAGTGGGTTGAGCACCTGACTATTGATTTCAGCTTAGGTCATGATCTCACTAACAGTCGTGAGATTGAGCCCTATGTGGGGCTCCATGCTAGGTGTGGAGCCTGCTTAAGATTCTCTCTCTCTTTCTCCCTCTGTCCCTCTCCCCAGCTTGCACACTCAAAAAGAGAGAGAGAAAGAAGAAAACAGTTCAGCCACAAATGTTACCCATCAAATGAGAAGCTTTTAGCTCTGCAGGGTCTCTTCCAAGTCCTGGTGTGGGAACGCAGAATGGTTTTTACATATTGGCAATTCTGAAACAGATGCGTTTGATTCCGCTTTGAAATTTCACTTTCTATCATGGGTGTTCTTCCCTGTGGCCACCAGAATCCTAACAATGCCAGTCCTTTCCTACTATCTTGTTAAAGGGATCCAGTAGGTCATTGATTAGCCATTCCCTAGGGGCTGGGTTATTTTACTGCTTCTGATTTTCCAATATAGTAAGTGATGTATAACAAACTTGTGCTTGTAGCTTTCTCTTTCCTCTGGATTGTTTCCTTGGGATAAATCCCCAGAAGTTTTATGCTAAAAGAGGGCGTGGGCATGTTGACAATGCTTTATATGTTCACCAGAGCTCTTTTCCAAAACCTTTTTGTATCAATTTGTATGTGTAAACAGCAATGTGTAACTCCGGACTTCCTTACGACTCTGGCAGAGGTAGTACGATAGCTCACGGTTCCAATTTAATAGGTATAAAATGGTCCTTTTATTCTGCCTTTCTTTGAATATTAATGACTTTGAACATTTCCCATGTTTTTGTGATTCTTGTATTTGCGCTTTGCCCAGTCTCTCTCCCTTTCTTCTTTATTGGTAGTGGGACCCTTAATTTTCTTTCATAAACTTTTACGTGACAGAGTAGTGATGTTAATCCTTTACATGCCTTTCTGCTGTCCCACCCCATGGCATTTTTTTTTTTTCTGGACTTGAGTTTGCGTTTGTTATGTGCAGCTGTTGCTTTTATGGTTCTGTGTACTTTACATGTCAGATAGGTTCAAAAGGAAGGGGCTTAATGGTGGTGGGGAGGGGGGACACCCTAGGTGGAAGTCAGGTGTCTGCACATGACCTCCAACCCGATGTCATGATGCCATCACGCTCTCATGAGCATCCTCAGGACTGCCTACCACCTGGCCGACAGTACCTATTCTGGTGGGAACCTGAACTCGTACTGGACATTCCCAGGGACATAAAGGTGCTCACGCCTGTCCTCAGCAAAGCCTCTGAGCCCGTGTCTGGGGGAAGACAGAGCCTCCGTTCAGTGTTCAGTGCCCTAAGCAAGCTGGTCCCATCTGGAATATATCAGGCAGGAGAGACCATGGCCAGGGATTGGTCCCACCCCACACCCTGGCCTTGAACAGTGCTCCCTAGCCTTTCTCCACGGTGACCCAGAAAATTCTATTTGTACGGCACAGTAGGGTGAAGGGAGGCAGTACCCAATGCTGAAATCAATGGCTGGGGAGCAGCCCGGGGGCCCAAGGGAAATATCCGGCACCCCTGTGCCCATTCATTTCTGAAGTTGGGAAATTCTACTCTGAGGTGCACTTGGCCTCAGGTTGCAACGGTTACAGATGCTGGACGGCTCTTCAAGGCCTTAGACTTTCATCAGCACTTTCCTCAGTGTCCTCCCAACTCATGCCCAAAGTCCAGTTCCAAAGCCACGCCCACATTTTTAGGATTTGTTTTTATCCCAGCAACCCACTTTCAAAATATCAAAATATGTGTTTGTTTTCTGTTTCAGTGTAGCAAAATACCCCCAATTTAGTGACTTAAAACCAAAACAAACACATATTGCCTCATGAGGCAGGAATTCTGGGGCCGTTTGGTTGGGTGGCCATTGCTTAGGGTCTGGTGAGGTGGCAGGTAGGTGGCTGGCTGAGGCTGTAGTCACCTGAAGGCTGGGCTTCCAAGGTGGATGGCTTTTATGGCCGGCGAGTTGGCGCCATTGTAGGTGGGAGGCCTCCATTCTCCTCATGTGGGTCTCTTCAGTGTCCTATGATATGTCAGCTGACTTCTCCCAGAGCATGTGATACAGAGAAACAAATGCAAGCCACACACCGTCACCTCCACTGTACCATGTGGGTCCCACAGACCAGTGCTAATTCTTTGTGGGAGGAGAGTACACAAGCGGTGTGAGTTCCAGGAGGTGAAGATGATCAGGGGCCATCTTGAAGGCTGTAATGGGCTGAATTGTGTGCCTCTAAAATTCCTATGTTGGAGTCCTAACCCTCAGTACCTCAGAATGTAGCTGTATTTGAAAAAAGGGTCTTTTTCTTTTAAGTTTTATTTATTTATTTTTGAGAGAGAGAGCGAGCGAGTGAGAGAGAGAGAGAGAGAGAGAGAGGATGAGAGGAAAGAGAGGGGGAGAGAGAATCCCAAGCAGGCTCCACGTTATCAATACAGAACCTGACAAGGGGCTCTCGTGAACTGTGAAACCATGACCGGACCCAAAATCAAGAGTCAGAAGCTTAACTGATGGAGCCACCCAGACACCCCAAAGAGAGGGTCTTTAAGGAGATGTTTAAGTTAAATTAAGGTCATGTGGATGCTAATCCAATGTAACTTGTGTGTGTCCTTATAAGAAGAGGAAGTTAGGACACAGAAGACGCACACAGAGGAAGACCATGTGGACAAAAGGAGAAGATGGCCATCTGCAAGCCAACGAGAGAGGCCCGGGAAGGAATCAACCCCGCCGCCATCTTGGACTCCCAGCCTCCCGAGCTGAGAGGAAATAGATTTCTGTTGTGTAAGCTCCCAGTCTGTGGTACTTTATAGCAGCCTTAGCAATGCAATACTTTGAAATAAAACTAAGCTGTAAAATAAAAAGGAAGACACAGAAAACTGATGACTAAGCCAGCTGTGAGACTGTCTTCAAAAAGTGAGCTCGTACTGCCCCACCAGTTCAACTGAAGCTACATCTGGTGTCTTATCTTGAGGGTGCTGACCCTTCGAAGTCACTTCTGAAAGATCTTTGAGCAAGTCAGATCCATCAGAAGCTGTAGATCTTATTGAAGGGAAGGAAAGGGAAGGGAAGGGAGGGGAGAGAAGGGGAGGGGAGGGGAGGGGAGGGAAGGGAAAGTGTAAACGTGTTTGATCACTGCTGGCCCCAAATGAACACCAGTGAAATAGCGTCTCCTCACAGAAGGGGGTGGGCCTTCCCACAGACCTGGGCATGAACTTCAGAAAGGTCCTTTGGCTGGGCGTCCACTGTGACGTCATTTCCTGCTACAGTTACATTTTCTGGGTGGGGTCCAGACATCCTGCTGTTTCCTTAATAAGAGAACGAGAAAACCACCCAGTGGGCCCCAGAGGCTGGGCTAAGGCCATCCCAAGGCCACGTGTGGGTGGGCCTCGACTTTCCAGCCAAAGATGAAGGTGCCAGGGGCCCCCACTGCCAAGACGGAGTCGCTTAAGAGCAGCCTAATTATCAAAATAAACACACGTTGTGAGGATGAATTAACTTCCGTTTCAGTGCTAAACAATAGCTAAAAGAAATGTTAAATTAAATGGCTGAGTATCGTGTTATCAGCTGTATGGGGGGTGGAGAATAGTCTGCCAGGAAGAGAGGGTGCAAACAAACTCAGCCTGAGAGGGAGATAATCACTTGGAAAAAAAATCCTGCAAAGAGTTCAGAGCTCAGTGTCAACACGGATATGGTCAGACCTGAGTCAGACCTGAATTACCTTGGGCCGCTTCCTGAAAACACACTGTGGGTTTCACTCTGACCAAGATACATTCTTTGGCTCCCAGGGTAATTTAAGGGTGCAGACGCCTGCCTCTCTAAATCACACTTGTCACAAGACCTCCTGGGTCGAAGACGGTTGTGGTCTTATAAATGAGAGGGTTTAAAAAATTTTTTTTCTTTCTCTGTTAGTCTTAAAAGAATCTGGTCAGGCACAAGTCCTAAGAAAATATAAGGTTTCTAGAGCCCTCATACAATTCTGGCAGGACCGTGACTCAGTACAACTTGTCTGGATAACAGTTCGGCGGCGCGTATCCAAAGCCTGAGTATTTTGAATAACCTTTGACAAAACAGTCTACTTCCAAGAACTCCCATGGTGAATGTCGTGCTTGTGTGCAGATATTTAGCTCTAAAGATGTTCCACACAGACCTGCTGCTGCTTTTTTTTTTTTTAAGTTTATTTATTTATTTTGAGAGAGGAGGAGGGGCAGAGAGAGGGAGAGAGAGAATCCCAAGCAGGCTCCACGCTGTCCAGGCAGAGCCCAACTCGGAGCTCCATCCCATGACCATGAGGTCAAGACCTGAGTGGGAATCAAGAGTCAGACGCTCAGCCGCCTGAGCCACCCTGGCGCCCCACACACGACTGCTTCTAATGTCCAATGCCGGAAATCAGCTGAATGACGATTGTATTGCTGTCACGTCCATGAAAGGAAAAGCCATGCAATTCTTCACAATGACGTTCATGTTAAAATGTTCACAGATGTATTAACAAATGGGGGGAAAAGGGAGTGTGCAGAGTAATATGTCCGTGACCCCACTGAGAGGAAGGACAGTCACACACAGAAGAGACTAGAAGGAGGTTCTTTAAAGGTGAATTGTTCTTTTCCTTGATGGTTGGATTTGCTGGGAATTTCTGTTTCCCTAGTTTGAGCTTATCTGGGCTCTTCTTGTTTTCAGCTACAAACAGGCATTTCCTTTGTTACGGAAGAAACAACAGTGGTTACATCAGACTTCTAAGAATTTCTTAATTCAGACGGCTACTTCTTCCTAAAGCAGAGACCGTACAAGAGATTCTCAGATCTCTTGACTGCGAATCCTGCAGGGTTTTGGGAAAGGACCACTGATCGTGTCCTGCTCAACACTCGGGATTGTCGGTCTTCTCAAGTTTTGCCAATCGAGAAAGTGGAAAACATATTTTTCATTGAGGTCTTCATTTGTATTTCCCTGATTTATATATTATATAAATAAACTATCCTATGCGACTTATTATAATATATACATATATTACATATATGATAAACAGTGTACTCCATAGAGTGGTTGGGAACACCAAATCAGATGGCGTACATGTGCCGAGAACAGAATTGGTCGTAATGTTAGCTGTTGTTATAAGGGGACCCAACTTTGTAAGGTCTCTAAAAGTCCCTCCGCTGTTCTCTGCTCTTCAAGCTCTTAATTCCTCCCAGTGGGTATTAGTAAAATTGCTTCCAAACTGGTCTCCCTACATTTGGTTCCCTTTCTCTCCCAGAGGGCCCTGTACACTGTCGCTAAAGGACAACAGCATCAGGCCATCCATTTCTGTAGGCTCCATGTTGCTTGGAGAGTAGCGTCTGTCTTTGGGTAAGCATTCAAACACAAGCTCTGTCTCTCTCCATTTTCCTTTTCCTGCTCATTCTCTATGACCTCCCGGCCCGTATCCACTCTTCCAACTTGCAGTCAGCCCCCTAGACTCCCCTTCAGTGATGCCAGCCCACCGGGCTGGGTGTTTATGCCTTTCTCTCTTGCTCGCCTCTACCTAATTCATGGTCTTTCTCCCATGACCAAGCCCCTCTACGCCACAAAGCCTGCCATGACCACTCTGGTTCGCACTGATCTCTCCCGTCTCTGACCCCGGCACCTCGTGTCCTGGTCACTCACTGGGGACACTCACCTTCTGTATCCCGTGGTTAGGCATCAGGTCTCACGCGTGGGTTCTGTCTCTCCAGCTCCAGCCCATCCTGTGAATGCAAAGCAGATTTCTTCTGCCTTGTCTTCCTGACGGCACATCACGCCTCTGCACCGCGTCCTCTGTGCGTGTTGAATTAATATTTACTAATTGTGATGGCGTGATGCCAGGTGCCAAACAACGTGGCCTCATGTTTATTAGTACATTTCATTCACTCATCAGGGTGTGGGAATTAAATGACGAACTAGATAGGACGGGGCCCCTGTTCTCGTGGAGTCTATGTTCATGTGGGGGAGATGGATTCTCAAAATAGACAAATAAAATATATTTTTTTGGATTATACATTTTATTTTTATTTTTTAAAATATAATTTATTGTCAAGTTGGCTAACATACAGTATGCCGAGTGTGCTCTTGATTTCGGGGGTAGATTCCCATGATTCATTGCTTACATACAATACCCAGTGCTCCTCCCAACAAGTGCCCACCTCAGCGCCCATCCCCCATTTCCCCCTCTCCCACCCCCATCAACCCTCAGTTTTTTCTCTGTGTTTAAGAGTCTTTTATGGGTTTGCCTCCCTCTCTGTTTGAAACTTATTTTTTCCCCTTCCCTTCCCCCGTGGTCTTCTGTTATGTTTCTCATAGACAAATAAAATATTTTAAGGACTGGCAAAGGACATAAAAGAAATAAGAATCTTCATTCAACTTTCTACATATTTTGCCTGTTCTGTATGCAAGGTCTGTTACATAATTTGCGGGGCCTGTTGCAGAATGAAAATATGCGACCCCTTGTTCACAAACATGTACGATGGGGCACCTAGGTGACTCAGTCGGTTAAGCATCTGACTTCGGCTCAGGTCATGATCTCATGGTTCATGGGTTTGAGCCCCGCGTCGGGGGGCTCAGAGCCTGGAGCCTGCTTCAGATTCTGTGTCTCCCTCTCTCTCTGACCCTCCCCTGCTCACGCTGCCTCTCTCTCTCTCTCTCTCTCTCAGAAATAAATAAAAACATAATACAAAAACCATGTACCAATTTCAAGGTGGTGACAGCAGAGCATTACAGTAAGCTCAGGATTCTTCTAGCACATGTCAGGAGGCTGGCTCTGGCTATACGGTACTTAGCCCGTGTGATTTCCATGGTAAAGCATCTTGGGTGCTTTTATGAGTCAGAAAATAATCAGAGAAACTATCTCTCTGAGATGTGAAAGCTCAGTAGATTTCCTTACAGAAAATAACAGAAGCCATGTGGCGGCCAGATACGGAATGTACCGTAATGTTCTTTTACTGTTCCCTGCCTTTCAGACTGTTTGTCTTACTCAGCAGTGCAAGTGTTATCCAGAAGGTGCTATGGAAAGCAGAGGTGCAAACTCATCGTCAACAATCACCATTTCGGGAGCCCGTGTCTGCCAGGAGTGAGAAAATACCTCTCTGTCACCTATGCCTGTGGTAAGAAGACACCCTCCACAAACCTCTCGAAGGAAGACCCTTCCTCTTTGGGAGGCGATGGTCGTGTGAACAAAAGGCATTTGCTGGCAACAGGCCAAACGGTGCTACTCCTGAGAATACGTCATTGTCCCACATATTCAAGAGTCTCTTTTTCTATCCTTTCTTCTTGTATATGCTGTTCACGTTAGAAAGACCGTACAAGTTCTTTGGTCAGAATTTGTTTTAAAAGCACTTTCAGTGGGCACCTGGGTAGCTCGAGGGTAAGCGTCTGACTTTGGCTCTCGTGGTTCGTGAGTTCGAGCCCCACGTCGGGCTCTGTGCTGACAGCTCAGAGCCTGGAGCCTGCTTCAGATTGTGTGTCTCCCTCTCTCTCTCTGTCCCTTGCCCATTCATGTTCTCTCTCTCTCAAAAGTAAAAACATATTTTAAAAAACCCCAATTTTTAAAGCCCTTTCAGCAATCAGATTGGCAGCAAACGGGGAGAATAGGAAAAGACCAAGTGAATAGGGTAAGACTGATGTTGTTAGAATAGTGATTTTATTTTATTTTATTTTTCTTTTTTTAAATATTTTTATTTATTTCTAGGAGAGAGAGAGAGAGAGACAGCGTGAGCAGGGGAGGGTCAGAGAGAGAGGGAGACACAGACTTTGAAACAGGCTCCAGGCTCTGAGCTGGCAGTCAGCACAGAGCCCGACACGGGGCTCGAACCCACTATAGCGAGATCATGACCTAAGCGAAAGTCGGACGCTTAACCGACTAAGCCACCCAGGCGCCCCTAAATACGCTTTAAAACAAAGAAATTTGGAATTAAGAGTGCCAGACTACAAGTCTCCATATTGTTAGAAATGGGACTTAAAAATGATTCAGGCTGTGGGGGTGGCCATATGCCATCCAGCTCAGCTCACAGGGAGACTGTGTGCAGGAGAGAGAGGGAGAGAGAGAGAGAAAAAGAGAATAAGGAAGCAGAAATGCCCTGAGAAGCAGAGAAGGGAGATGTCAGAGATGTTAGCCATGACCTTGGAGCTTCAGCCCCTCCCTGAGGCCTTGCTTCCGGGCCCTGTCTTCTGACAATGGCCTTCCAGCCACATGATACCTCCCCACCTCAACCCTCTATTTGGCTTAAGTCCGCTCACACTGGTTCCTTCACTCACACCCAAAGAGTCCTAATCAGGACAGATTCAATTAGAAATTAATTACTGACAGTCCTCAGTCTTCATATCAACTTCCACATCAGCTAGGAGACAGGTTTTTTAAAAATGTAAAACCTTTCATTCCTATTTGGTGACCTAGAAAATATTCAGACGTTGCAAATCATTTTTTTAACGATTCTGGTTGTACAGATAGGAGCCACCTGGCCGGGGCAGAGGGGGAAGGGATATTTTTAAAATCGTAGACGCTTAGAAGGTGATTAGAAGGTGTCTTAGAACGTATCTGCTTGATGGGGGGAACAGGCAGTATTTGCCTCGCAGTGAGGCACCCTTCCCTATGGCATAAGTCCTGGGGTCCACACTGGTGGACAAGGAAGGGCGTGTCCTAGGGAGATGGGAAGGACACGGTCAACCTGCACAGCCCCGTGTCTACAACCGAGCTGCGAGCCCCATCTCCGACCTCCGCCTCCTATGAATCATTTCCAAACGAACAGTCCACGTGTCGGGATTACCAACCAAAAATGCACCGTGCCCTCAGAGAGTAATTAGTGCCGACTCACTCTCGGGTAGCTTTATGCAACTGGAATCTGATGAACCAGGCATTTCATTTTCTTGCTTGAAGACACTGGGGAAACCAAGCCATGCTGCAGTGTGACCTTTTTCATTGCTTTAGGGTGAGCATTTGATCTGCTGACTCACCGCTGTGGGTACACTGATAAAATGGCTGTTGGCAGCTCACAGAGTTAGTCAGAGCCTAAAACCCAGACGGGTAGGTTAACCTGGAGCCAAACAATACGTCTGGGAGCTTGTATGACAGATCCATACATTTTAGAGCCCCCTAAGCACACAGATTAAAATCACTATTCTAGGGGCGCCTGGGTGGCTTAGTTGGTTAAGCGTCCGACCTTCACTTAGGTCATGATCTCGAGGTTCGTGGGTCCGAGCCCCGCGTCGGGCTCTGTGCTGACTGCCAGCTCAGAGCCTGGAGCCTGTTTCCAATTCTGTGACTCCCTCTCTCTCTGACCCTCCCCTGCTCACGCTGTCTCTCTCTGTCTCTCTCTCTCTCCTAGAAATAAATAAAACATTTAAAAAAAATAAATAAAGTGTATTTATTTATTTTGAGGGAGAGAGAGAGACACAGAGGAGGCAGAGAGAGAGAGAGAGGGAGGAGAGAACCTCAAGCAGGCTCCATGCACAGAGCTGGATGCAAGACTCAAACTTATGAACCATGAGATCGTGACGAGCTGAAACCAAGAGTTGGGCACTTAACCGAGGAGCCACCCAGGCACCCCCCCTCAAATTTCTAACAGAAGGATATGTAATTGGCTGGGGGTCAGGGAGCTCCGTCCTTTGATCAGCCCTGGCCAGAGACCATGTGACATAGTTATAAACATGGCTGCCTGGAGAGAGGGAACCAGCCAAACCCCACCCAAGTCAAGATGCTCCTGGGTCGCCTGAGGGGCTCAGTCTGTTGAGCATCCGACTTCAGCTCAGGTCATGATCTCGCAGTTCGTGAGTTCGAGCCCCATATCCAGCTTTGTGCTGACAGCTCAGAGCCCGGGGCCTGCTTCAGATTCTGTGTCTTCCTCTCTCTCTGCCCCTCCCCTGCTTGTGCTTTAAAGTTTAATAAACATTAAAAAAAAAAGATGCTCTTACATAAGAGGGTCAGAGAAGACCCAGCCCAATAGAGGTCTGTTCCAATACCCTGCTTCTGGCTGCAACCTCTGGTCCAGACTGGGGATTCTACCCAACAATCTTGTCCCCACACAGGGGACAAGGCACCCCACCCCGTGGGGGCGCATTAGGGAAAGTACTCAAGCTGAGGGCCTTCATTTCTGTAGAAACACATGCCAGTCACCTCCAATATGACTCAGGCAGTGGGTCAGGGGTGCCTCACTCACAGCGACCGCGATTGCACTTCTTGGTTGGGGGGTAGGGAAACTGCAGTGAGCAGTAATGTCTCCGCCCTGGGAGCTGGTGGGGACCAGGAGGGCTTCCCAGAGGAGGTGGTGTAGGAGGCAAAGTGAAGCGGGGAGGAGAGAAGCTTCCCAGAGGAGGTGGTGTAGGAGGCAAAGTGAAGCGGGGAGGAGAGAAGCTCAGGTGCAAGGAACAGCACAGGCAAAGGCTGGGCGGAGAGCCCCAGGGCAGGACCGGACTGTGGGACCTGGGGGATGGGAGTGTAGGCTGAGCTGTGGGTCATCATCAGTTTGCATCTTAAGAAGAACGCTCCACCCTGTTTTATAGAGCTTCATTTAATCCTGGCTCTGTCTCCCACACAAGTGCTTAGGCTGGGCAGAGAATCTCAGCACCTCTGTGGACCTTGGGGGGCGATCCAGGCTGTGGGCCTTTTGCGGTTCTGACTGTAGGCAGCACGTGTGGCCCGTGTGGGACCACTCAGCACAGAGCACAGTGAGGGGGCTGGGACGCAAGACTCCAGCCTGCTTCTTTAACGCGCTGCTCAGTGAGGTCCCCTCTCCGCGTTCCCTCCAAGTTTAACCCTCAGCCATGCTTCTTGGACATGTGATTGCAGACAGCCCTCCTAACAGGACAGGCCAGACCCGGACAACTCAGCCTGCTCTCCCCCTCGCGTCTGCAGGGATCGTTCCTCTCTCTATCCATGGCCACTAGAATTTGAGTGTCGCCAGGACAGAGAGGCACAGCCAGTGTCCCCAGCCTGATAGTTCCTGAGAGACACAGGAAACCTGTGGACCTCAGCCTAGGGTCTGTACAGCTCCTCCCAGGAGATGGGGCAGGTGGGTGGGTGCCGGGATTTGGGGACAGGAGGGCTGGAGGGATGGTGGTACCAGGATTTGGGGGCAAGCGGAACAGGTGCCAGGATTTAGGGCCAGCAGGGAAGGGGGTTTACCAGGATTGGGGGACAAGAGGAGTGCGATTCAGTGTAGGTGCTCACGCAGTCTGGGCTCCCGCTGAGAAGGAGAAGTTACACAGAGAGATCATTTTTTTCTCCAACGTGAAGAATCTTTTCGTGCCCTAAGTTCCACCTGGGGAGACTTCTTTCTTAAGGGCCGCACCGACCCAAGCTTGACACAGAAGATTTATTCAGGGGGGAAGAATCGAGGTGGGCGTCCTGCCCAAATTTAGTGAATCATCTTCTCTGGCTTCACCTAGACAGCCTCACAGGGACGGTGCAAGTGGGAATCACCTTTATAATCCTTCATCCGGTTCCCAAAGGCTAAACACGCCATGGACGGCGCAGCATCACGGAAAGATCGAGGGCGTGTGTGCGCAAGACCAGGAGTGAGGCGCTGCCGCTTCCATCTGAGCCTCCGTTGTCCCATCCACGGGAACGGGGATGACACACATCTTCACACCATGAAGACGGCACAAGACGCACTGTTTAAAGTGCTGAGCCCGGGGTCCAGTGCGTATTAGGAGCTCCACGAATAATAGTTTGCTGATGTTTTTACAAACGGATCTGAAGTGGAGAGAGGCAGGTGTGAGGGGTGGTGGTAAATCACATCCCAGCCCCTGCCGTTATTTTCAGGTTCAAGATCGTCCCACTGGCGGGGCCGTTGCCATGAATAAAGGGGCCAGTTTCCTGACACACAGCAATTCAGCATCTTGAGGCCCGGGTTATTCTGCAAAGCTCATCTGGACTGCGCTTGCTCTCTGAGCAGTTCATCTTTCTCAAGCTGTAAAGCCTCTGTTTGCAGTGAGCCCAGCCCTGCTCGGCAGTATCCTGAGAACAAGGGGAGGGACAGGTGTGAAAGAAGCGTCACTCCAGGCGGGGAGGACTTCCTCCTGGCAGGGAATCAGGGGTGTCCCTGCAGGCCGCGGAAATGACCAAACGGCTATGTCATCAGAAAGCATTTTGTGACAACGAGGTTCGGCTCTCGGGCCGCTGCCCGGGATCGGCGTGGTCAGCCCAGGGGCATTCCTGGGTCCCCACCCCCACCCCCGGACAGCTTCCGCCACCTCCTGTTATCGTCACCTGACGGTCACCTGGATGTGACTGTCACTGCCAACAGGCACGAAGGCACCAGGGCCTCCTGCGCACGGAAAATGCACAACTTAGGAGTGTTCTGTGGGACAGCCCTCAAAGCATTTAGTTAAGCGCTTTGAGAAAGGAAGTGAGGTTTTCTAGCTGCTGAAGATGTCTTCCCAACTCTTTTTAAAAAATCAGTGCAGTTGAACTTGGACAGTTTATGTTGGCTCACTCCTGTTTCCTGTTGCCACTACTCCCAGATACCAGCTGGGCTAATGAACAAACAAAAATAAGCAATTTTCTGCAGGAAAAATATTTGGTTTCCTCTCCCTTCTCCCAGCCGGCAACAGGCACTTCGCCTTTAGAATTCCTGCTTTGCCCTCTGCTTTCGCTCACAGTACAGCCCCGTCAGCTTTGCTCCGGGCCATCTTGAGATCAATGGTTTATTCTTAGGGTCGGTTCTGCAGAATCTTTAATCACCTTCCAAAACAGTCTGTTTGGCTGCCCCCTCTCATTTTTCTCTTGTCCTTATAATACTTAGAGGATCATTCTAGCATGCGGTTTTAGAATTCTCTTCCAGGCTTATTCAAGAAGCGAGGACTCAGAGCTGTGGATGAAAAGCAGAGGCGGAGGCAGGAGAGGTCTGTGGTGGATTCCCAGCTGATTACAGTCATTTTGTGTCACTAAATCTCAGAGAAGTTCAAGTTTAGAGTTAACAGCGTTATTGAGGTGTGATTTACATACCTTCAGAGTCACCCATTTTAAGTAAAAACAATTCAATGCATTCTAGGAAATTCACAGAGATGCATAGGCAACACTCAACCACAATTAAAAAAAATTTTTTTAAATGTTTTATTTATTTTTGAGAGAGAGCACAAGCGAGCAGGGAAGGAAAGAGAGAGAGAAAGACACAGAATCCGAGGCAGGCTCCAGGCTCTGAGCTTTCAGTACAGAGCCCGACATGGAGCTCAAACTCATGAACCATGAGATCATGACCTGAGCCGAAGTTGGACGCTTAACCGACTGAACCTCCTAGGCATCCCTGAAAATTGACTTTTAAAAAAAATTTTATCCACATTGTACTTAAAACATATATTAAAGGTACAAGTATTTAAAATATTTCTTTTTGGCTTTTAGTTCCCAAGAACATACTCACAGCGATCGACCCAGCCATTGGTAATCTGAAACCTTCCTTGAAGCAGAAAGATGGTGAATACGGTAATTTTTGTGGCTTACTACCAGCATTTTTCTTTAAGTGAAGGTCAATGGCCCCACGTGACCACAGTCCGGTGACATTGGTTGGCAAGGGAATGTCAGGAGGCTACTGGGTTTACCAGCTCCAAGAATGGCAGGGCTGTGGCGAGCGGTCGCAAAAGGTGGCCAGTGTTTCGTCTTGTTTTTCAGATTATAAGTGGGATAAAGCCTCTTTCCATTCCCTTATTTCTTAACCAAAGTGCCACCTGGAAAAAGAGATCTGCCCCAAAACAAATTTGGGGTTCCTGATGATGGGCCTGCTGGAAAGAGGACCCACCAGGAATATGGGCGGGCCAGACCTAGGCTGGGCCTGAGGGCCCCCTGAATCCCCTTCCAGAAGCCTCCTCCTCCCTCTGGTTTTCACTGGGCTATTATAAATAGGAGGGGGTGGTGAGCATTTTCATTTTCTTTTCCGACCTAGAATGGAATTCAGCCCTTTGGGGCTCTTGATGGGAATTGCAACGTTTCTGTAAAGCATCTAAGATGCTGCACCTTGTGTGTTGAAAGTTTTATATTACTTTCACTACACTTATGAGGTCTTCTGCCCCTAAATATAAAAGTGAAGTAGGCTTGACATGGAAAACGGGAAAACACCAGGACATAGAACTCGCCCCTACTCTCAAAGCTTAGAGAGAATTATTGTTAATGTTCTGTGTTCTTCTAGCTACCCCCGCCACCCCACCACCAGCTCTCCGCCAGGCTCTGCATCTTCACCCCCACCGCTCTTTCTAACAGGGCTCCCTACCCTGAGCCCATGAATATCCCGGTCCCCCAGCAGTGGAGGCCCGAGAACTCTGTGCCACCTTCTTCCGAGGCTTCTGCTCTGTCTCACATCCCCGGGGTCCCCAGATCTCTCAGGCTGCCCATTGCAAGCTCAGTAAGCTCCATCACAAGTGTGGCCAGGCATTGGAAACCAGACCTGCCCTGCATTTTGCTGTCATTTCCAAAAAAGTGGCCTCACACAATCTCCCTCCATAAGCTCCCTCCTTTCTTACCTGCGGTCAACAGCGCAGATGGCAGCTCTGTGGTTCCATACGCGGTTAGTAAGCCTCCCAGAGGCACGATGAATGCCATTGCCTTAAGGACGGGAATATCCATGAGTTCCCTCCTGCAATGGGTGGATGAGCCGCATCTGAAGTTGGAACCAACACATTTTAGAATTTCTCAATCCCTCTTATCACTCAGTATTTTCAGAGACTCTTTACTCAATGCTCTTGCTGGACTTAGAGTCTTCTATAATTCAGTCAGAGGTCCATTTATTGGATTTCCATGACTTTTTATTTATTATGGCAGTCCTGGGTTGGGAACAGAAAGCATCCTGTGAATGGCCGTGATTAATCGCTCTTGTGTTTTGTTTGTTTGTTTTTTGTTATGAAACAGGTATAAACTTTGACCCAAGCGAAACGAGAGTTCTGAGGAAAGACGGGGTTATGGTCAGCAACTCTCTGGCTGCGTTTGCTTACATTAGAGGTAGGTCAGTGCATCGAAGCTTCCTAGAATGCTTTACCGAAGTCTTACTACCAGCTGCGATATTTAATGACAACACTCAGCTAACGAGAAATGACTTGAAGTTGGACTCCACACCTGCCATCTTCTAAGGTCTGGAAACATAGGGGCCCAAATTCAGGTGCGGTTCCAGCTGGATTAATGCCCACCAGAGAGCCTCATGGGGAGGAGGCAAAGAGATCGAGTCACGCTGCTTAGGAATAGTTTCCTCTTAGAGAAGTAGGAACCCAAGGGAGTACATGTCCCAGCTTTAAAATCTGGGAAGGATGCAGGATTATTAAATCCCACCCTTGGCTGGCAGAAAATGGAGTTGAAAGATCCCTTAGTAAACAGAACAGGCCATGCCCTGTGAAGGCAGAGTCTCCTCCTGACTCACCAGTGTTATTACTTCTCACCGTTGCCAAGGTGCTTGATAATCTTCCCCTCGAGGATCAGTCGGACTCAGCCCTCCCTGCCCAGCAGAGCCAAAACCGTGCATCGGCGTCAGCGAGGGGACAGTGTGCGCCTTCTTTCCTCGCCGCCCTGTCTGCTCACCTTGGGGTAGACCGTACTTTGTCATGTCAGCTCCGCAGGTTCCGGCAATGTCTGCCTGACTCTGTGTAGGGAGGCCAAAACCTCTGAGGCCTTCTGTGCAATTCGTGTTAATACAGTGCGTTACGGCATTGCTGTGCAAGGCCAGCCAGGGCGGAGGCTCTTTGGGGGTAAGCCTTCCCCAGAGGAAAAGGAGAGAGTAGGGAAACATCTCCAACGCAGGAGACGGAAAGGATGGTTTGGGATCCTCTACGGTTTGATTGTCTTCCCGCGTCCATATTCCTCCTGAGTGTGCACTGAGTGGTTGCTGGTGTCCTCTGAGAGGCTTCTCTCTTCAAATCACCCTCCGACTTCCATCTCTTGCTATTCCTGATAACATTTATGAGGTCTTTGTTCCCCTTCTGTATAAAAGTAGAGTATGTTTGATGTGGCGAACAAAGGAGCACACCAAGACATAGAACTCACCCCTACTCTCAAAGCTTAGCGAGAACTGTAGTTAGTGTTCCGTGTTCTTCTAGTCCCCCCCCCCCCACCCCCGCGCCAGCTCTCCGCCAGGTTCCGCATCTCCTTCTGTCAGGGCTCCTACCCTAAGCCCATGAATATTCCAGTCCCCCAGCAGGCGAGGCCCGAGAGCTCCGTGCCACCCTTGTCGAAGTTAAGTGCTATAAGGATTTTTTTTTTTTCTGTCAAAAATATCCCCACGTTTTCAGAGTCCCTGGAGAGCCCCTGGAGGAAAGTCATGAAAAGTCCTTCAGGGAATAACGATTAACCAGGAGCCGTGGTGACTCTGCTCGCTGAGCTGTGGCCGCGCTGGGCCTCGCCGGTGCCTCCCGACAACTGGGTCGGTTAGTGACGGACCCTGTAGGCTGGCAGCTTCAACTGCAGAAATTCATTTTCTCACAGGTCTGGGGGCTGGAAGTCCAAGATCAAGGTGCCTGTAGAGTTCGTTTCTAGTGAGAGCTCCCTTCCCGGCTTGTAGATGGATGCCTTCTCACTGTGCTCTCGCATGAGAGGGGGAGAGCGAGAGAGGAGGAGGAGGAGGGAGGAAAGAGAGAGAGAAGGAGAAAGGGGGAGAGAGAGAGAATGCTCTCTGGTACCTCTTCTTTTAAGGACACTGATCCTGTTGGATTTGGGCACCGCTCTTAATGACCTCATTTAACCTTCATTACCTCCTTATAGGTCCTGTCTCCAAATATACTCGCATTGGGGGTTAACCCTTCGACACATGAATGGGGGGGCACAATTTAGTCCACAGCAAAGACCCTGAGAGAGAGGACTCTGACCCCCCATTCTGCACACAGAGAAGCTAAGGGTCAGAGGGGCGGAGCCATTTGCCCGAGGCCACAGCGGAGACATCACCAGGGCCCCGATTCAGACTCAGCAGATAGGAAACCTGTGCTCTGGTGTCCCTGAGCAGGAAGTGTGGCCTTCAGCAGCTTGAGGGATGGATGTTATCTGAACTACTCCCTTCTCTCTGTGTCTATCCTTTTACACACACGTGACTCCCAGAAATCAAACAAGAGATTTACTCATTTGTGCCCATCTCTCTGCTAGATGTTGTGTGTGGTGAGGACAGCTGTTTGCTCTCTTAATTATTGTCATGCCCCAGTGACCAGGACAGGCTGGCACGGGCCGGGTGCTCAGTAAGTGGTTAACCAATGAGCAGATGATGAGTCTTTGTCTGGCCTCATGAGCTGTGCTGCACCTTCTTATCACCACGTATTTGCTATTTATAGGCGGTCTGTTTTAAAGAAACCTACGGACCTCATGACCTGTTATTTGGTTTTATTGAGGGTTGCCTAGGCACTTCTGTCCCTAAAAGCCATGGGGAGGAGGCCTGTCTGAGGGAGGAGCCACCAGCGGGAACAGCTGGGGCTGAGAGTGAGCCGGGTCAGCTTCTGGAAAAATCAGCCTCATATCTTCCGTACATTGGGTGAACCCAAAAGGACATTTCCCAGGGTCAGGCTGCACATGGCTTTGACACATTGGTGCTGTCACACACACACACACACACACACACACACACACACAGAGCAGATCGACTAGAAACCAAAACTGAGGGGCACATCCTGGGCTATTGGAACATGAGGGCCGGCGGAACAGACGTGAGAATGTCCAGGGGTCCCTGAGGAACAGTTTCTCTTTGGGCCATTTGGATCTGTCCCCAACAGTGAGGAATCATTTTAGGTGTGTTCGAACGTACCCTCATCTTAACCTATCTTAACCGTGCAGACCTAACTCATTGTAGAATCCAGATCATCATTTTGAGGAAGCCCGTGGAAAAATTCTGAAATGAGAGAAATGGAAA
Source organism: Hyaena hyaena (assembly GCF_003009895.1). NCBI lineage: Eukaryota > Metazoa > Chordata > Mammalia > Carnivora > Hyaenidae > Hyaena > Hyaena hyaena. The sequence goes on from NW_024080634.1 coordinate 2,083,337, forward strand.
GGTGTGTGTGTGTGCGCACGTGTGCTGGAGGCTTCTGGAAAGTGGCTTATTTGCTGGTCAGCCATCAGACACCAGCAGACTGTACCCAAGGAGCCTTATTGGGATGGTCTTGCTCAGCACCTGACACTCCCGCTCCACTTATTTTTTTTTTTTTTACTGTTTATTTTATTTTTGAGAGAGAGAAAGAGAGGGTGCGTGCACCCACGTGTATGTAAGCGGGGGAGGGGCAGGGAGAGGGAGACAGAGGATCTGAAGCAGGCTCTGCATGACAGCAGAGAGCCTGATATGGGGCTTGAACTCATGAACTGTGAGATCATGACCCGAGTCAAAGTCGGACGGTTAACCAACCGAGCCACCCAGACACCCCGCCCACCTTGCCTACTCAAGTGTTTGTCATCGGCTGGGTGTGTCTCCCCCACCTATGCCTGTGGGCATGTCTCACGTCCCAGTATTTATGTCGCATGCCTCTACTTCTGTCTCCAGCCCTCCGACAGAGCACGCTGTGGTCGGTCGGGGCGCCGGGGGTGCCTGGGGTAACTAGCGTAGCTGGGGGTCACGGGTCAGAAAGCAGAGCTTCTCCTGAGATGTGGAGGCATCGTTGTTTGATATGAAAAGAATTCTAGGCTACCAGACAGACCCGCGTTGAAACAGAAGTGTGAGAGCACATTCCAAAGTCAGAGTTACAGGATCCCTTGTCAGGGTGGACGATGGGAGATCAGCGCCACCTTGTCACATAGGTGTGGCTCCCGAAGTGTTCCCACGGTCTCTAATCTTTGGTTCCGTGACAGAAAGTTGTTATCACATCCCTAAGTGCTGCCAGACCAAGGGCGCAGGAGGCTCTTGCTTTCACCCACCAGTAGCAGGGCCCCAGGAGGCGGGACCCTGGCCCTGGCTTCTCGGCGTCTTATTTGGACACAGTAAGTTGGAGCTGGAGCTTGTGTTGGCTGCAGACCAGAGATCTAAGGGTCAAGGGGCCTTAAAGGCCACAGGCCACCATTGTGAGATTCCTGCAGGTTTACTACAGCCGGTGAAATTAAAGTCATTCACTTAAGCCTGTGACGAACTGAGGCTGAAATGAGAACAGTAACACCGTGTGAAGATTCTGTTTCACTGCAGGGACGCTAACGCCTTTATCCTTCTGGAACGCAAAACAGGAAAGGGGTCATAGAAGCTGCAGGTGGTCCAGTCGATTCTGGAAAACTGATGATGTGCCTTCAGTCTAAAGCAGGGGGCGGGGGGACACCCGCTGTGGAGAGAGAGCCCCAGCCCGAGCTCGGGGTCCCAGCCCCGCGGTGGCTTTGGACACATGACAAGGTGGCCTCAGGAGGAGTTGGGCCAGCTCACCTCCAGGTGCCATCTAACTAATCCCTGGGGACTCTGTGACCTCAAACCAGTCAGTGCAGATGAAGAGGAAGCCTTGCTCCAGTGAGGCTTTGCCGTGTTCGGTGTCTTTGATCCCTGGATCTCAGCAGATTTGGTGTAGGCGTGGCCTAAAGAGTGACCACTGGGCAGGAGGCACGTAGTGCCTGGTAAGTGAGAAGCTCTCCTTGCAGTAGACCCTCACCTCCCAAAAGCAGAGGGAGAGAGGAAGAAAGGCAACCAGCGTAATGGAGGCCCCACCCACATGGACTCAGCACGTGTGTTTGCGTAATCTCTGCTCTGCACTGGGTGCTGGGGGTTCGGTGAAGAACGAGATAGTTCGGCCCCTGTCCTCATGGGACTTGCATTCTCTGGGTCGAGAAAGGATAAAGCACGCTCAGCGATTTAGTGACATTTAAGATGCTATGAGACCTAATGATGGGGGGTAGGGGGAACCTGGCCCAGCCTGGGGGTGGGGGCAGAGAGGTCTAGATGAAGGAGGAAGACAAAACATTTCTGTGCAAAAGCGCCAAGGTGTGAAGCCATCTGCCCTCCTACCATCCCCTCCGTGGGGCATGGAAAGAGGCCAGTGTGGCGGGAAAACAGAAATTGAAGGATGAATGAATCTTTGGCGTTGAACTTGAGAAGGGTAGCCAGGGCCGGGTCCTAGCAAGCTTCACAGGCTTCGGTCAGGATTAGATTTCTAGCTTAGTGAGAAGAGGGGAGCTGTGTACCGGTGTTAAGTAGGGCGGTGATGTGACCCTATGATGTGTGTTTTTAAAAAGATTGCAGTGGCCACAGTGGGAAGGTGGATGACGGGCAAGAGAGAGAAAAATGGAGAAGGCCAGTGGTATTCCTGGTTTTCAGATAAATTCACTAGATCAAAAGACACCTTAATGAACGTGAAAATACAAGCCACTCACCAGGAGATATTCACTATATATATATATATATACTATCAAATGGTTATTATCAAGAGCATATAGAAACTATATATATATAATTTATGTAAGAAGAAAAACACAAACAACCCAACAGAAAGAAAAGTGTGTACCTGACGTGAGCCAGCATTTTGAGAAGAGGGGATTCTTGACCCCCTGAAGAGGTACACGCCTGAAGAGATAGAGTGAGAGATCAAGGGAAATGCAAATCGAGACCGTAGTAAGATACAACTTTATACCCATAAGATTAGGAAACATTTTAAAGTCTGTTCATGGCAGGTGATGGAGAAGATGAGCATTTGCAGGACGCCTCACCTCAGTCTCTCTGGAGACCACGGGCAATAATTCCTAAAATGCACGTACGTAAACCTCACCCAGATCCCTCATAGGTCAGTCCCCAAGAGGAACACTTGCACGTGGACATCAGGGACATTTGCAGGACTGTTTGCGGCTACGGCGTCCACGTGGCAAGAACCTGACTGCCACGGAGATGCCCACCAGCAGGCGAGAACATGAATAAGCCACAGTGTAGGCAAGACATGGAACAGTAAAGGCAACATAATATTAAGTTAAAAACGCCCCAAACTCCAGGTCCCAAACACCATCCGTAACATTATACTCTTTTCATGCATTTTGCAGGAATATATAGAGATGCAATAAACTATACAAAGACACAGCCGGGGAGTAATGGCCGTGGAAGTCAGGTGGCAGTTACCTTATTGGAGGGAAGCTGGGGGAATGGGGGCCCCCAGGTCATTATCTGGGCCCTAAAGCCCGTGCAGGGACCTTCTTCACAGCACAGGTGCTGATTACAGACTTAAAAGTAATTAATTAAGGGACCCCTGGGTGGCTCAGTCGGTTAGGCGTTTGACTCTTGATTTCTGCTGAGGTCATGATCCCTCGGTTCGTGAGTCTGAGCCCCACATCGGGCTCTGTGCTGACAGTGCAGAGCCTGCTTGGGTTTCTCTCTCTCCCTCTCTCTCTGCTCCTCCCTTGCTCATGCTCTCTCTCTCTCTTAAAATAAATAAGTAAAATTTTAAAAATAGAAGTAATGAAAAGAATCAACATAAAGGAGGGCCATATACTGACCGGCAAAGTGGATGTGTCCGAGCCTAAGGACTATGATTAATTAATTCTGCCCATCTGGGGTCCTTAAAAAGGAAGGAGAGGAAGAAAGGAGGCAGGAGAAGGGAGGGAGGGGGGAGAGAAAGGTACGGTACCTAGCCCAGACTTAACCTGCCTGTGCGGGGCAGAGCCACATCTCGAGCCGTCCTCTGTCCAGGCGGGTGAGGACGGGGTTCGCCCACCACACCGCGGCTGGGAATGACTGGCTCTCAGAGGGGAAGAAGGAAAGGGGTGATAATGGTCTCCCGGCAGCTCGACCACCATGGGGCTCCTTCTCGCTGGAGCTGGGCCTGTGCTGAACTGTGGGGAGCTGGAGAAGGAACAGGGGACTCCGTTTCCCCATCCACAGTGCTCCTGAGCAGAGGTGAAGGCTGCAGGCGTGGCTGCCGCCCCGGCTCACGGTGTATGCTGAGGCCAAGGAGGAGATGGGTAGCGGCTGCCTCCAAAGCCCACACCGAGGCGCCCCGAGAATGGGGGGAGTGGAGAGGAGGTTCGGGGGGGCAGGGATGGGAGCAGCAGGGAGAAGAAAGGGACATTCAAAGGGGAGGGAGAGAAGCCAGGAGTGAGAAGTCACTCCCAGCGGAGGCTGTGATGTGCGGGAGGAAGAAACATCTGCCCCGTTGCCTTAGAGCCTCGGGTCTTTCCATCCTTCTGTGTGTTTTTTAAGGACTTCGTCCCAAATGTCAGCCCAATCCCCATCTGTCTCCCCTCCCAGAAATGAAAATAGCCTTTTCTCTTCTCACAAAGGATGATGGCTGTGTCTGACCAAATCCTCAAAGTGCCTTGACCCTTAGGAAAAATAAATTACTATTAATAGCACTTACAAACACACCTCGCTCTCCTTCCCTGAGCCGGATCGATCGGCGTCAAGACTTCCATGTCTTAAAGAGAGTAATCAGATTTTACTATAGGGTTGATGGCAACAAAGGACAACATATTTGGGTCCAGTGACTGCACCAGTGACTTGAGCTGCAAGTGAAGGAAGCTGATTGGAGGGGTTTCGAGTTTCTAGAAGGTGACACGTCCTCCTTAAATCCCTCCCCATCAGACCACAGTGGCTAGATCCCTTGATGATCTATGAGGCTTAACAACCTCTGGGGAAGGACAGAGGCACCAATGACAACGGTCATCATTATTCGTAATGCTTACATGTGGTAAATGGGGGGCGGGGGGGGGGGCGCCCAGTGCCTAGAGCAGGATCACTGAGATGCACTGAGCTAACGCCAGTCGGTCCAAGTGCACACCCCAGAAGCAGCTCACAGCCCAGGATCCGGACTCCGGCTCTGGCTAAGCTTAGAGAGGCCAGTTGTCCTCAGGCGGTGGCTTCCCTTACTGGGTCAGCTTGAGCTGTTTCAGGGGCAGCAGACTGTGGCCAATTTTGTGGATCAAGTTTTAGTAGCCACACCTATATGTCCGTGCTTACATCTGTGCTACCAATGCAGAGTTGAAGAATTCACAGACCGTACGGCCCGCAAAGGCTTTGCTCACTATCTGGCCCTTTACAGAGAAAGTCCACCAGCTCCTGATTTCTATTTTGAGGCAGTTTTCTGGATCATTATTTCCCAAAGCGGGAGTGCTAATACCTCAGGGGATACAGAACTACAAAATGGGGAGAATAATAGCCCTTTCCGTTCAAGGTTAAGGAAGGATTAAACTTATATCAGGATTTAGACCAGAATATGTAGTACAAATTAACATTGCTTCTATTATTGTTATATAATCATTTCGATGTTGGAAAAACTACTATAAAACTTTTACTTTTATTTATTTTTTAAACTAAAAGAAATTAAGCTTTGCTAGCATCTACTGTATTAGTAGTACTTACATTCACACATATATATACATAATATATAAATTAATTTTTCATCGTTCGCTACTACTACTACTACTACTAGCTACCGGTCTATCAAACGGTTACTCTGTGTCAGTGACTGTTCCGAGTGTTACAGGAATGAACTCTATAGCAGGAAGTTGCTCTTAGCCCTGTGTTACAGATGAGGAGACTGAAGCACAGAGGGGTTAGGTAACCAGCCAGAAGTCACACAGCTAGTAAGTCGCAGATCAGAGTTTGCACTCAGGGGGTCCAGCTTCTGAGTCGCTCTGCTGTGTGACCTCTCGTGTACATGTATACATCGACGATAGAGGCTCAAAATTGTTTCTTTTTTTAAACCAGTGAGAGAGAGTATAGGACAAGTTAGGTAAGGATGTCTCAAAGATGTGGCTCAGGACCGGCGTTCTGCGTTAGCTGCTGGTGTGGGCAGACGCCGGTTTCTGTGGGACTTTGGATTGGTGAAGACCAACAGCCCCTCCCAGCTCCTGACTTGTCCTTTCCCCCCACAGCCCACCCAGAGAGAGCAGCGCTGCTGTTCGTGTCCAGTGTCTGCATCGGGCTGGCGCTCACGCTGTGCGCCCTGGTCGTCAGGGTGTCCTGCACCAAGGACTTCAGGGAGCTGCAGCTGGTGAGGGAGCGCCTCGTGCCTGGAAGTGACAAGGCAGAGGAAGACAGTGAAGATGAAGAGGAGGAGGAGGGCTCTTCGGGCTCTGATTTTCCAGGGGAACTGTCTGGGTTTTGTAGGACTTCGTATCCTGTCTACAGTTCCACAGAAGCTGCGGAGCTGGCAGAAAGGATTGAGCGCAGGGAGCAAATCATCCAGGAAATATGGATGAACAGTGGTTTGGACACTTCGCTCCCGAGAAATATGAGCCAGTTCTACTGAAAAAAAAAAAAAAAAGCCACATCTTCATGCGATCACACTTTCTGAAGAGGGAAGGATCTAAAATGCCCCTCCGGTTCTATTTCACTTGTACCTTCTATGAAGGAGAATTTGTCACGTCATCCAATACTGGTGAAGCCAGAAGCTATTAAAGGGACATTTCAGACTGTTTACAACACATTCAAAATAAATTAGGAGGGAAGTCTATGTTTTCTTTATTTATTTAAATTCTTTTTTTTTTTAAATTTTTAATGTTTATTTATTTTTGAGAGAGAGAGAGCATGAGCAGAGGAGGGCCAGAGAGCAAGGGAGACACAGGATCCAAAGGAGGCTCCAGGCAGTGAGCTGTCAGCACAGAGCCCGACGCGGGGCTCCAGCTCACAAACTGTGAGATCATGACCTGAGCTGAAGTCGGATGCTTAACCGACTGAGCCACCCAGGCGCCCCTTAAATTCACTTTTATACATTAACATAAAATGCACATTTCTTGAGTGCTTATAATGCCAGGCTGTGTTGTAGCTGCTTTTCATATATTAAGTCATTAATTCCTCACAACAGCCTCACGAGGTAGTGCTGTCATTCCCATTTTACAGATGAGTAAACAGGAGGTCCTTTGCATCCAAAAAAAACAAAAAAAACAAATTGTACTGATATACAGGCCAGCAAGTTTGAACCCATCCACTATGTGACAGATTGTAATCACTAAAATTATTGGTTTTGAACAGGGGTCAGCAAAATTTTTCTTAAAGGGCAAGATAATATTTTAGGCATTGTGGGTCATGCCGTGACCGTGCCAGTTCTGCCATTGTAGCTCACAGGTAGCGGTACATAGCTAATACATAATGAGTGAATGTAGCTGTGTCTCAATAAAACTTTATTTGTAGACACTGAAATTTTGAATTTGATTTCATTTTCACATGTCACATGTTACTCTTTGTGGTGTTTTTTTTTTAATCACTTAAAAATGTAAAAACCTTTCTTAGCTCACAGGTGTACAAAAATAGGTTACAGGCATTTTCCTGATTTTGTAAATAGCATGTGGTCCACAAGACCTAAAATATTTACTCTCTTGCCCTTTATTTTTTTAATGTTTATATATTTTTGAGAGATGAGAGGGAGAGAGGGAATCAATGAGGGGAGGGACAGAGAGAAAGGAAGACACAGAGTCTCAAGCAGGCTCCAGGCTCCAGGCTCCGAGCTGTCATCACAGAGCCCAACTCAGGGCTCGAATTCACAAATCACAAGATGGTAACCTGAGCTGAAGTCGGAGGCTTAACCAACTGAGCCACCCAGGCGCCCCTACTCTCTTGCCCTTTGGAGAAAAATTTGCCAGCTCCTGATTTAGAAGTTAAAACTGCAGAGCTTCTAGTGGTAAAAGTGATCATCCAGATTACCCAGCAGTCCTTCAGGCAAGGATCAAGGGGAGTTACCTTTCAACTCATTGTAGGGGAGCAGAAGGGAAAAAAAAGGTAAGGAAACAGATTCCTAATGGGAGAGCTGGTGAGAGGTTCCTTTAGGCAGCTCCCCCTGGTGGACAGGAGGCTTATAGCCATGGTGTAGAATAAGATTTTTACCATTTATTGATGTATTATTTTATTTATCTGAGAGAGTATGTGTGTGTGAGTAGGGGAGAGGAGCAGAAGGAAAGAGAGAGCAAGAATCCCAAGCAGGCTCCACGCCCAGCATGGAGCCCGACTCAGAGTTCGATCCCACCACCCTGGGGTCATGACCTGAGCCAAAATCAAGAATAGGACACTCAACTGACTGAGCCACTCAGGCACTCCCAATTTCTCTTTTCTTTTTTGTCCCAATGGGACTTAACAAAAATGATGGTGTTATATCCATCTCATATGTCCGCTATGAATGAGCTTTCTGCCATCAACCAGCAAGCAGGCATAAATAGTTGAGGAGGCTGTAGACTGACGGGTGAAGTATTGGGGTCCAATTCACATGGTAGAAGGTGCTAGAGTGGACTTAGTTGTGAGGCAAACAGGAACTACTAGCTGTCCCTTCGGGGACTCAAACAGGGATGGATACAGAGAAGGCACTTTTCTCTCAGTTCCCCAGGGACCCAAGAGTAAAGGGCCCATCTGAGGAGTGCAGGAAAGGGTGGGTGTGGAGTCGTTCATCGACCAGCTGAGCTGCCTGCAGAAGAAGGGGTCTGCAGTCTTGTGTGTGTGTGTGTTTTCATTCAATTTGTCTTAGTTCATTTGAGCTGCTATAACAAAAATGCCAGAGACTGAAGGGCTTAAAAACAATCGAAATTTATTTCCCACAGCTTGGGAGACTTGAAGTCCAAGATCAAGATGCCAGTAATTCTGGTGTCTGGTGAGAGCTGGCTTCCTAGCTCATAGACACCTTCCCTCGCTGTGTCCTCACATGGCAGAAGAGGAGAGGGAGCTCACGGAAGCCTCTTTTATAAGAGCCCTGGTCTTGTTCATGAGGGCTCCACCATTGTAACTTAAGCACCTCCCAAAACCCCACCTCCAAATACCATCCCATTAGGCATTAGGATTTGACATACAGATTTTGGGAGGATACAAACATCTAGGCTACAGCAGAGCTGAAATTCCCATAAAGTAAAATTAACCATGTTTAAGTGCACAATATGCCACCAACACCACTAGTTCCAAAACAGCTTCAGCTCCTGAAAATAAAACCTCTTAAGTGGGCATTCCTCATTCCTCCCACCACTCCCCCAGCCCCTCAGCAACTGCCAATCTGCCTTTTGTATGGATTTACTTATTTTGGATGGTTCATATAAATGGAATCACACAGTAGGTAGTCTTTTGTGACTGGCTTCTTTCACGTAGCGTAATGTCTTCTGGTTCACCCATGTCATAGCACATAGTAGGACTTCCTTATTTTTCGTGGACGAATAATGTCCCATTGCATGGGTAGACCACATTCTCCTCATTCATTCATCTGCTGGTGGACATTGGGTTTGTTTCCAATTTTGGCTACTGTGAAAATGCTGCTGTAAACCTTCACGTGCAGGATTTTAACAATAGTGCCACTGTCCACAAAATGGCAACCGCAACTTGCTGAGAAATCCTATGGTTTCCACTCAACAGAGGGAAGGGGGAACGAAGATGAGTCCGAGTGACATCCCCTCTTTCACTCCCTCCTCCTGCCAGTTTCAGAATGAGCTTCCCTTACACTGACCCCTGAGAAGGTTGGACGGTAGGGATTGGTCGAGAGAGGTGTCTATATGGACAAGCTTGGGGTGGTTTGGGCAGAGGCTGCAATGCCTCAGAACCTCCAGGTAACTGAGTTGTCCATAATGCAGGGCCCTGGGAGAGGTTGGCGGGGCTGGGAATGACATGTTTTAAATCTGTCATTAGAGATAAATTTCTTCTGGGTCATGGCAGAGAATGACATGAACACACCACTCCATTGTCTAACTTCTTCACAAGGATTCTGTTCTAATCAAAGAGAAGTCTTGTCCTTTCATTTCTGTGAACCCAGCAAGGAGCACTTGGGTATTGTTCCGGCTCCTGGAGATGCCTGTCCCCATTGTCTCCGTGTCTAGCACCCAAGCATCACATCGTCTCTGGATCCATGAGCATAAATACTGTCCCTCTGCGGACTGTCTTCCGGAGGCTGAAGAGAACATGGCGGCTGGTTTCCACTTTACCAGTTGGAGAAAGAGTTTGGCCCACATTGACCTCCATCATAAAGCTTTTGTTGAGTGTCACAATGGGTTTTCCCTTCTCTGGGTCTTCCCCAACCTCCAACTCCCACACACGTGCACACCCCCCACTAAGACCGCTGAGGAGGCTCATGGAGGACAGGCCCGTCTTTGGCCCATGCAAACGTAAGGAGCTGTTTATTTGCATTTTCTGAGCTTCAGAGAAGAGTGCCCCATTCTTACGGACAGAGCCTGAGGGCTCCTGCTGAGAATGTGTTTGGACAGCCCGAAGCCCAAGAGGAGGACCAGACCAGATTCGGATGAAAGGCTGCCAAGGTCACGCAGCTGGAGCAAGCGCCATGGTGGACACCTCCCCAGGGAGCACGGGGCCCACACGGCCGGGGCTCCTCTGCTCTGTGCATCTCTGGGTGGCAGACACCTCTCGGTTTCTGAGCTATGGAGTCCCGGAAGTCCTGCGAGAAGAAGCCAGCCCTCCGCGGGAGGTTTGCCCAGGTCACCACCTCGGGCCCCTTCTGCAAACACCGTCTCTCCAGACATGATCTGGAAAGGGCCCTTCTGTGTTCCCGGAGCCGAGTGTTAGTTGGGCTGCTGGTGCCTTGTAGACACCGCATGTTCAGGGCCACCTTGGAGAGGAGCAGCACACCCCCTGGGACCGAGCAAGCACTGGGAAGCCCCAGAAGCTTCCACAAATGTGGAGTGCATGATGCCCAGACCCTCTGATCAGGGGGGTGCCCACCGCAGCAGCTCGAAGGGGGCTGCCATCAGCCAAGCTGCCTGTCCCTTGTCACTTTTGTCTTAGCCCTCTCAGATTCTGCTGCGACAAAATGCCTCAGCCTGGAAGCTTCTAAACAACAGGAATCTGTCTCTCACAGTTCTAGAGGCTGAGGCCCAGGCTCTGGGGGTCACTGTGGCTGGGGGAGGGCTCACTGCCCGCACCTTGTCACATGGTGGAAGGGACGGGGAGCTCTGTGGAGCCTCCTTCATGAAGGCACTAATCCCCTTGGGGGGGCTCTGTCTTCACATCCCAGTCACCTCCTAATATCATCTTAAGTGAGGGTTAGGATTTCTGCATATGAATTCTGGGGGGACACGGTCATTCTGAACAGAGCCATTTTCTTACACGAACTTCTCCTGAGAGCACTCCTTCAGGAAATCACTCGTGCAAGGGTCCCCGTCTCAGGAAACTGCCTTGCCCCCAAGGTGAGGGGCTGTGGACCTGGGGGCACATGCCTGTTCCTGTCGGCCCACGCTGCTGGCACAGTGTCGCTCGAAACCACAGTGGAAGCCAGACCCAGAGGGTCACCAGGTACCCTTCCCACCGTCGAGTGGTGCTAGGGCAGAGTCAGCCTCGTGTCTGGTAAGTCTTGGAAAGGAGGCCCCCCTTTCACTCTGCCCCTGCCCTGCTCTGTGGTCCCCCAGGTCCCGCTCCAGGCTACCTGGGGGGGAGTCCTCCCTGGAGGGGGTGGGGAGAGTGGAGAGAGTGCTCTGGCCCACTTCTCCCCCAGGGGCTGCAGCTGGTCCTACACCCAGCAGCCCACACTGCTTAGTGGGGAGCTCCCGAGAAGCACCACCGTCCTGAAGCTTTCACCCCGCTCCCTGCCCCCACCCCAGATGCTGAAACACAGAGGCCTGTCCCTGACTCAGTTTCCCCTCACTGCCCCGTTGCTTCCCAGCTTCTACTCTGACTCATCCTAGTTTGGTCTCAGGTTGACCTCCCTGCATCTCAGTTTTCTCATCTGTGATATGGGCATAATAACGCGACCTCCTTCCTAGGGGTGTTGAGAGTGATCGTGCTTCACATCCAGTACGAACAACGGTAAAGGCAAGTTTTGATCATCAGTTATTCCTCCTCCTGAGCGACAGCATCCAGCATGGCCCAGGCTGAGTCCCTTCTACAGGGGGTCTGACAGAATTCAAGGGCAAAGGAAGAACAAGCCGAGAGAGGACGAGGCAGCCTCTTTCCACCCTGCTGCCCAGAAGGCTTTGTGGAGGACAAGCAAACTGTCTGCAGGACTCCGGGGAAAGTGTCAAGGTCGGACTTCCCTTGGATTCTTCAGTCAAGTCCATTGTGAAGTCTCCCCCGCATGGACTTAAAAGGCCATGCCCAGTTCTGGGAGCGAAGTTACGAACCCGGAACTGTGGTCATTTTGTTTTAAGAAGCCCATTGTAAGCCTGACCACCAGTGCAAAGCTGGCCAAAGTCCATCCAAGACTGGACGGGAGCCCGGGAGATTAAATCCTAAATAAATACTCCATCTAAATGCCTTGTCAACTGGGAGCCATGCTGGCCTAGAGTTGGAAATAAGGCAAGAAAGGGCCATGATAACATCAACCACTCAAGGGAGAATTCAGGAAGCCAGCTAATAACCCGAGATCACTACCTCCTTTTTAGGAATTTCAAATTCACAGGCACCCCCTCTGTGGGGTGCTGTGCGGGCTCCCCGGGGAATGAATGAGATGGCATCTAATCGCCAATGTGGACAAGCTTAAGGCTGTGCTGTCCAGTGCCACAGTGGTTATCTAACTCTAAATTTAAATTGGTTGATGCGATTGGAAAGTCAGTTTTTCAGTCACACCGGCCACATTGCAAGTGCTCACAAGCCACGTGGCCGGTGGCTACTGTCTTGGACAGTGTGGACTGTCCTGTTGAGCGGTGCTGGGCTTGTGGGTTAAATCAGACACAGACACGAGCTCGACTCACTGCAGTGAATGGAGCAGGTATCCCCTGGGGGCCTCACCAACGGGGGTGTGATCAGGTCATATCCCAGGCACAGGGATGTGGGACCCGGGTACCACCTACCCCACCTTCAAGGGGATGCCCCCAAGGGTTCCCCAGTCTCCAGTCCCGAGGCCTCCGTCGCCCTGGTGCGCCTCGGTGGGGGCACGGGCCCACAGCCAGAGCCGCAGCCCAACCTTTGTGGCTCCGACCCCCTGCAGAGTCGTACTCACCTCCCTGCCCTGGCCACTTATCCTGCGACAGCTCCTGCCACCAGCACATCTGGGGCACCGCGGTGGCTGCTAATTTCCTTCCTTCGGGAAAGGAGAGTTGGCCCCTTCCTCCTGATCCAGAGACTATCGGCACCCCCAGGAACAGTCCCGAGAGCCTCGGGCCAGACCTTTCGCAGCCCAGGAAGCTGTCTCCTCCTCCCCAGGCCGCTCTGCTGGGTCACCATGACCGAGCCCCCTTCCCTTCCTCCAATTCCTCTTCTCCTTCAGTATCTCCCATCTCCACCCAACCCGGGAGCAGAGTCTGCTCCTCCTTTCATCCTTTGGATCTTCTGGCTTCACAAGACAGGGGGTGAGAATGACAGCATATGGTCGAACCAGGTGGCCCGGAGCGCAGAGAGAATGGGAGAGGTGCTCAGCCTGGTCCTCAAGGAATAAGCAGAATTTTATTGATTGATTGATTGATTGATTGATTGTATAAATGTTTGTTTAATTGTTTAAGTATTTTTTTCAATGTTTGTTTATTTTTGAGAAAGAACAGGGGAGGAGGAGAGAGAGAGGGAGACACAGAATCTGAAGTAGGCTCCAGGCTCTGAACCAGCTGTCAGCACAGAGACTGACATGGAGCCTGAACCCACAAACTGAGAGATGATGACCTGAGCTGAAGTCGGACACTCAACCAACTGATCCACCCAGGTGCCCTTAGTGTATTTTTTAAAATGTTTATTTGGGCAGGGGAGGGGGGAGAGAGAGAGAAAACAGGGGAGGGGCAGACAGGGAGGAAGACAGAGGATCCGAAGTAGGCTCTGTGCTGACAGCAGCAAGCCCGATGTGGGACTCGAACTCATGAACTGTGAGATCATGACCTGAGCTGAAGTCAGACACTCACCCGAATGAGCCCCCGAGGTGTCCCAGATTGAGCAGAATTAAAAAAAATTTTTTTTAAATTTATTTCTAGGAGAGAGAGAGACAGCGTGAGCAGGGGAGGGTCAGAGAGAAAGGGAGTCACAGACTGAAACAGGCTCCAGGCTCTGAGCTGGCAGTCAGCACAGAGCCCGACGCGGGGCTCGAACCCACGAACCGCGAGATCATGACCTAAGCGAAAGTCGGACGCTTAACCGACTAAGCCACCCAGGGGCCCCGAGCAGAATTTTAAAAGGTGAATCAAAGTGTGGAACCCTGAAGTGCAGAAATGAGGAGCAGTGATAGACCAGGAGGGGGGAGTGGGAAGGGCATGTTTAGGAAAGGGGAACAGCCAGGGTGGGGGTGGGGTGCCCCGTGTGGACCACGACGCAGGACACCAGGAGGTGAGTCTGTGCTCCAGGCCGTGGGACTTGTCTGACACCCGGCAGTAAGGATGAAATCACCCTCTTGGGGTGTCCTTCCACCTCCCAGAGCAGGTAAGGGACTGGCTCTTCTACCCTCAGCCAGCAGGGCCTGGCCTCAAACCTTGGCCTTCTGACTCTTGGAATAGGAATCGCTCCTGATTTGACTGCTCACTGTCCAGTTACTCTTAGTATCTCGGAAAATACCAAACTACAGCTTCGTGTTCTGTTGGAGACATTAAAATCATCACGCTTAGAAAGCTATCATAGTGACTGACAGCGACTGACTCACGTGGGTGCTTTAAGACATAATCAATCCCGTCAAGGCCCAGCAAGTTATTCTAGCAAAGCCTGTCTTTGAAAGGTTCCCAATCTCTCCCTGAAGATTTGCTCACAGCCTGATGGCATCTCAGGCCGGGCCAACAGAAAATCCAATTGGGAATTTATCTCGAGGTGAAAATGCCACCTTCCTGCTTTTTTTTTTTTTTTTTTTTTTTTTTTTTTTACAAATAGTTTATTGTCAAATTAGACCACCTTCCTGCTTTTAAGCAAACTCTCTGGGATATGGTGAGCTCAGCCCGCAGCCCTGGGCAGAACAAAGAGAGGAAAGTTGGTCTCTTCCGATTGGGGGGTGCATGTTCGTTCCCGTACTTTCTCTGTTCCAACTCATGACTCCATGGATTGAGTCCTTTCAAGAAAAGAAAAATAGACCTTGTCATTTCCTACGGTTTCAGAGTCAGAATCCAGCCTGGGAGAGATTAAGGCAAGAGGAAAGGGCCTCGTGTCCAGATGACTAAAAAGCACTGTGACCTGGATTAGTTTCTGCGGAAGGGAGGGAGCTGCAATTAGGGGCGTGTATAAAATCGTGACATTACCTCACTGAGAGAGAAAAAGGAAAGCGCTCCCGACTGGCTAACAATGAACTAGGAGGAGAATGTGTTACTAATCTATGAAGAATGTGCAGACCCAGTGAGTTGCCTCCCAGCCTTGAGCTCCTGAACTTCCTTCCTTAGAACCTGACCTCTGACTGGGGAGCCTCCGGACCCTGGGAGGGGGAGGCATGTGCTGTCAGCAGAGGGGGTGGGGGTGACTCAGGAACGAGCCAGGCTTGTGTCCACTGAGGCTCCCGTGACATCGGCATCGCCTAGACCACTCCGTTCACGCATGAGGAAGACTTCTGCGCTTATCGAAGATGCCTTGGGAAGAATTCCAGCTGTTCTGGAAAAAATAATAGTAATAAAGATGCCTTGTATCGTGTTTTCAAATGAAGTCAATAGATCTCTATGTAATTGATGTGAAAACTTCTGGAATTCCTGTATTTAAGTGAAAAGTGCAAACTGTAAACTAATACGCACATCATGATTCCATTCAGGTGAAAGAAAAAGACTCAAAATAAAACTTTTGCTGTGTATGTATGGAAATCTATAGCTCTGTTCGCCACACCGGCAGGGTTCGGGAGAAGAAATCACACATCATACAGCCAGGTATTAAAATGTTATACATCAAGCCCAAAAGGAAAAGGTACATAAAACGTATTCTCTCTTCAACCTTGACAAATATACCTTTATAAGAACCGGGAAGAGCAGATTCAAACTTAAAACACTCAGACTTCAGTGTTTGGTGCAGACATGTGGCTGCGTGGTGTGGGGTGAGGTGGGGAGAGGGCTCGGCCTCTGGCCCTTGTCCCACCTTTCTCTCCACACCCCACCTCTGTCCCTCTCTGTGAGGGGCCTCACATACTGACAGTGGATGACACAGTTCATGTATCCATGCTCCATCCCTCTGATCCCACCAGACAGCCTCCACG
Source organism: Hyaena hyaena (assembly GCF_003009895.1). Classification (NCBI taxonomy): domain Eukaryota; kingdom Metazoa; phylum Chordata; class Mammalia; order Carnivora; family Hyaenidae; genus Hyaena; species Hyaena hyaena. Next base: position 2,099,205 of record NW_024080634.1, read on the forward strand.
CCCTTGACGCGGCATGGGACCAGTGGCGAGTGCACCAGCATCAAGGGCAGACCTTGTGAGAGAGCCATGCTCATCCTGGAAGCCGTGTTGTGTCTGGAAAGGTGGTAACCATCTTCCCTTCACAGAATCGAAACAGTTTTTAATAATCTTAAATCGTCTTACACTTGGCTTATACTTTGTTCAAAGGAGGAGAATAGACCAGAAGCAAAATCCAATGAAGAGGTCATTGTATCACAGGTGAAGCTCCTCAAAGACTGCCAGTCGGGAAGCAGAACCTTGAGTTCAAATTCCACCACCGCCCCTCATTAGCTTTGGACGTTGAGCAATGTATTGACCTCACCAGCCCTCGGTTTCCGCATCTGTAAAGTGGAGACGATGTATACACATACCTTTTAGGATTACTGGGGAGTAGCCGTCAGTGGGGAGCTGCTGAAATTCAACAGAAGTCAGGGAAGGAAAACGGGTCTTCAAAGAAGCAAAGGCCACAGTCAAAGACAAAAGGAATAGAAGGTGAATGGGAAGCTCTTAAACAGGGAGTTTCTCACCAATAGTAAGATCAAAAAGGGATTTCTAGGCTGAGACATTTTGAACGCTCTTTCTTGAAGCATTCTTGGATGTCCTGTCCATGTTAGCCCGTCTCTGGTTCTGTTTGGGCATTGCTTATCCTTCACTGACACAAATCCATATCTGTCTTTGAGGCCCATCTCAGACGCTACTTCTCCATGAACGTTTCCACATTCCCCTGCCTGGAATATGACACATATCCTTCAGATTCTGACATTATTTTCTTCCTACCTTTCTTGGGGTCTTAGCCAGGCACCAAGTTAGGCACTTGGAATATAAAGAGTAAGACAGATTCCTTTCCCTCAAGGAGTTCACAACCAAGCAAGAGATGGGAGGCGAGTGCAACATAGCATTTGAAAAACATGTGATAGAAAAATAATAGCCATGTAGTTAACCTTTATTGGGTACTTACTCTTTGTGCCATGCACTGAGCTCAACATTCTATAATGTTATTCATCATTGAAGCCATCTAGGCTTGGGCTTTTTGTAGAATTTTTAAATTACTAATTCAATCTCTTTACTTATAATAGGTCTGTTCATATCTTCTATTTCTTTTTAAGTCAGTTTTAGTGGTGTGCCTCTTTGTTTCACCCAAGTCACCTAATTCTGTTATGGTTTCGGATTGCATGATATATTTTTTTCATCTTTTATTTTTAGCCTATTTGTATCTTTCAATAAAAAGTGTCTCCTGGAGATAATATATAATTAGATCATAGTTTTTTTTTTACTCTAGTCTGTCGATCTCTGCCTTTTGGTTAAATTGTTTAATCCATTCCCATTTAATGTTATTAATATAGTGGTTAGAGGTCTGCTGTTTTGCTTTCCGTTTTCTCTGTAGCTTATAACTACTTTGTCTTTCTATTCCTCCTTTCCTACCTATTCTTGTCTTAAGTGGATATTTTCTAGTGTGCAATTTTCATCCTTAATGAATTTAACTTGTTTTTAGGTGTGTGTTTTTGTTTTTGTTTTTGTTTTTCTTCTTTAGTGATTTCCCTAGCTCTTGCAATATACTTCTTAACTTCTCAGAATCCACTTGAGATTTATACTAACTTCATTCTGGTAGGTTCTGGAAACTTAGCTGCATTCCCTACTCCCTTTCCATGCTATTATTGTTACCTATGTTATATCTACACTCACCCAGCTACACATTATAAGGATATGTTATGTTATAAACCCAACTATACAATGTTATAATCATTGCTTTATATACTATTATGTCTTTTTAAAAAGCTAACAGAATAAAGGAGAACATAAATGTATTTATCAAGGTTTTTTTAATCTTAACCTTCTTAATAATCATTTTTGATTGTCTTTCTTTCTCCTATGGATTCACGTGACAATCTGCTGTCACTTCCTTATTCCAAAGATAGCTTCATTCTCACCTCCTCTTTTGTGTTTCTATGTACTTCTTTGCCCAACATTTGGGCATCAATCCTTGGAGGGCACAAACTCCACTGTGGTGCCCCGCAGACTTAGTCGTCCTTCACCAGCTCTCTACTGGTCAAAGTCAAGACTCAGGCAGAATTCAGCATCTCAACCCAACCCAGTCAACTTAACGGTTGCTACCAAAGGAAAGAAGAAAAGAAAATGAAAACGTCTCTAATCTCTCTTGCAAAGAAATTTAGAAATCAACAGGCCCATCAATTTTTTTTCAGCCCATCACATGCAACATTTGCAAAGAGAACTTTCTTGTCTCTCTCCTTCCTCCTCTGCTCACCCCAAAGCACTAGATTCCAGAAGCATGTGTCTGTATTTACAGTGTTTCTCTTTCTCTTTTTTTTTTCCTAATAGTTTATTGTCAAATTAGTTTCCACATAACACTCAGTGCTCATCCCCACAAGTGCCCTCCTCCATGCCCATCCCCCCTCCCCCCCCATCCATCAGTCCTCAGTTTTTGTCATCATTCAAAAGTCTTTCATAGTTTGCTTCTCTCCCTTTCCCCCACCATTTCCCCCCTTCTTCTCCCCCTTGTTACTCCATCAAGTTCCTCCTAATCCTCCTATACGTGCAAACATATGGTATTTGAGCAAATCTCTTTCTCTTATAGCAAGTCCTGAGGAGCCTAGCAAGGAGAAAGACAGAAAAGACCAAGAGTATTGCTGCTTTCTCATAAGGGAGTTGTTGCCCGTGGATGACCTGGAGCTATTTCCAGAGAGTCTCATGGAAATCATACATAGACCCACCATCTGGCTACAGTGGTTAATGAAAATATCGAGTTACTTTGCTTTGGGCTAGAATTGTCTTTGTTGTCTCATATTGGTAAGAAAGCGATCAAAGAGTTACAGATGTCTTCAATTAATTTTAAAAAATTGCAGATAAATAGATTATTCCTAACCCTGTTTGACAAACACTTTCAAAACATGTGGTCTGTGGACAAAAGGGGAAAGTAATAGAAAGGGTCTTGGTGGGAAAGAAGTGGAGCACCCCTGACTGGTGTGGGGAAATCGTACCCCTGCACCCCGCCTCTGTATCCCTTCCACGACCACCTCTCACCTCTCTGCTCTGGGATCAGAGCATACTTCCGTGTCTGCTTATGCCAACAAAAGATTTCGTCATGACCACCCTTGCATCAGGAAGGACCTGCCTGCCCAGATTCTGTGACAAGCTCCTCGCTCCAAAGAAGGTATTGCTCCCTCTGCCCTCCCAGACCCAGGACAGGGGTGGCCTCTTTCTTTCCTTCTGCCATTGCCTGAGCCTGTGTCCATCCAGGCTGTGTCAATTCCTTCTGCAAGTCTCCAGGGAGCGACACTGTGCGGGACACTGTGGAAAGCCCTGGAAACACAGTGGTGAAGAAAGCGTGGGACCTGCCTTCGGGGACTTCACATTCTGCTGGGGAGACCGACACGAACAAACAGGTGTAAAAACCACAACTACCAGGGTGACCCACGCCCTACCCTTCCACACGCATTAATTAAGGGAGCCCAGCCCACCACCCACTCTGACCCTCAGCTGTTCCGCAGGAGGGAAGGCCCGGCTTATGCAGAGATCAGAGTCAGAGTCCCGGCGTTGGTCTGGGGGGTGGATTTCCTCCCGAAGAAGGTGGCCGTCATGTCACAGAGTCCACACTCTGGCTGCAGGTGTCCCTGGGGACAGCCCGCCCTTCTACAAGCCCAGCAGGATGGCACTAATTACTGGCTCCAGATCCTGGCGGGGGGGTGGGGCCGGCACCACTGTAGGATTAGAGCTGGAGCTTTGTCCCAAGCCAGGGGAGGAGGCGGTGGGGAGCGAAGGTGGGTCCCGGCTCTGCCAGCAGCCCAGCAAGTGGGGTAGCCCAGGGTCTTTTCACACCTGGGCCTCAGAATGTCATCCAGGGGGCTGGTCCCTTCACTTGCGGCGCTTGGCTTTTTTGTTTCTGCATCAGGTCAACTTAGGAAGGGCTGAGCGTTGGCCATCTGCCCCCTCCAAACCCCCCACCCCCGTGCATGCTCAGCTCCCAAGAGTTCAAGGGCAGCCTGGCACTCCCACGGCCTTCCCTGAGTTGGGCTCTGGTGTGGGTTTCAGCCAGGAGCGGCTGAGACCTCAAACCCATGCCCTCCTTCCAGAGGAGAGCTGGCCCGGGGTCAGCTGGTCCCGGACCCCCCTTAGCCCACCTTGGGACTCACTCCCCAGAAGCTGCCATGCAGAAATGCGCTCAGAAGCGAAGGAGCGGCCTCTGGTCCGCCACAAGCTGGGAAGGCCACAGCAGAGCCAGGGGACAGGACTGTGGAAAGCCATGGTGAGCCAGCTGGGCATGGAGACAGGCAGGGTCCTGGTGTCCTCCAAATACTCCTGTGCACAGCCACTCGAAAGTGGCTCCCCAGTTTGGCTGTCCCCACCCTGCAACTCCCTCCGTCCACACATCCCTCAGCTTCTCACAGTTCTGCGTGCTGGCTGCGAGGCCACCCACTGTGGGTCAGCATGCGCAGTCCCTAGAGGGGGACAGGGAGGAGGGGAAGGAGGGAAAGGCTTTCGGGAGGGTTCAGGGTCTCTGGAGGTGTGAGGCTGAGTCATGATCTGCTTGGCTTCCCACCTCCTGCCTTTCCAAGGCCAAGGATCCCCAGAGCCCAGGGACTAAGCCTGGCCCTCGGCAGAGGCCATCAAGGCTCAATGATGCTGGTTCAAGACATCTAAGGATAGATTCTAAGACTCACCCAAGAGTCACTGAATCCAAATTGGGATATAGGGCTCAGGAATCTGCCTTCTTTAATAAAAATTGTTTTTAATGTTTATTTATTTTTGAGAGAGAGAGAGAGCATGAGCAGGGGAGGGGCAGAGAGAGAGGGAGACACAGAATCCAAAGCAGCTCCAGGCTCTGAGCTGTCAGCCCAAAGTGGAGCTCAAACCCACGAACCGTGAGATCATGATCTGAGTCAAAGTCGGACGCTCAACCGATGAGCCACCCAGGTGCCCCAAGGAATCTGCATTCTCAACAAGACATTCCTCTGGCAGGTGGCTGGGGCTCGCTCTGGGCTCCCTGCCCGCCATCAACTACCTGCTCATCCCTCAGAACCCAACTTGCACGTCTGGTTTGGGTTTGCTGGGTACAGCGTGCCTTCCTTTTGCCCCAACCCATTGCTCTCTGTTCCCCTCCTGGCCTCTCTACCTCACCATGTGCCCAGGCATCATCAGCCATCTCCCCTGCCCTCTGACCTCCTGTTGGGTTCAGGTAGCCGGGGGCGGGGGGGGGGGCGAGAGGGGGGACAACAGGAGATGGCGGAGAGGAAGAAGAGGAAGGTGAGGTGTTAATCCTCCCCACCAGATCGCCTTGACTGTCCGGGGCCCCCAACCACAGATCCCTGCCCCTCTCACGGCAGCCGCCTCTGAGCCTCACTTTCTTTCTGGGCCCCTCAGTCAAGTCCATCTGTCAGGCCTGGCACCAGCTCCCGCTGTTAAAGCCCAGGCAGTGCATGATGCCCTGAGGTTCCCCTCCCTGCTGCTTGCTCCTTTGTAAATCAGTGTTCCTGCTTCAGGGCTTCCTGTGGGAAGCCACTGTCACAATGCCTGGGGACTCAGTCCTGCAGGGTGCCCACTTTGCACAACTGGAGTTTTGCCAGGTTCCTCCTTCAAGGCCAGGATGGGGCTTACCCTGAGAGGGAGTGAACAGCTCCTTAAATTCTGCACCCTGGGTCTCACCTTAACCCTAGCCCTGTTTTCCCTCCCTGTCCCACCTCCCCAGGGCCCTCCCCCAAGTTCCCGGGGATGACAGCTCACATATGTGATGCCTGCATCTCCTGGCCTCGTCTCCTGAGGCCCTGTCCCGAGCGCCTGTGTCTCCAGCCATCCGTGCAGGGAGGCAGTGGGGTGCTGGTAAATATGTACTACCAGCCATTGGGGGAGAAAAAAGTCCTGATTTATAGTATTAGCTGGGGTACCTAGGTGGCTCAGTCAGTTAAGCGCCTGTCTTCTGCTCAGGTCACGATCTCACAGCTCGTGAGTTCGAGCCCCCCATTGGGCTCTGTGCTGACAGCTCAGAGTCTGGAGCCTGCTTCAAATTCTGTGTCCCCCTCTTTCTCTGCTCCTTCCCCGCTCATGCTCTGTCTCTCTCTCAAAAATAAATATACATAGTATTTATCGATCTCTGTGGTATAAATACTCCTTCGATGGCCAAGGAAAGCTGCCACTATGATGTCAGTGCCGCAGAGTTGGGAAGAGATGCCCCACCCATCACTAGAGTCCCCCATCTCCTGGGCTCAGCAGATGTAAATAACCTCTAGAGTGTGGATGATAGTAACATGAGGTGAAATAATTAGGAAGGGATACGTTCTGAGAAGTCACTACCTCTGTGTCTAATATCATCTATTTCATAGTTAGCTTCTATGATGTAATTTTTCACAGTGCTGTGTTTAACAACCAGCTTACAAAAGTCCTGAATGTTTAACAGTTAGCTCGCACAAGCTGGTGCCAGCACAGAGCAGTGGAGAAGACGGACTCCGTGAACTTAACCACCACCTCATGGGGCTTGTCACGTGGTGACCTGGCTCCAGCAGACGCTTGGGAAGGTTTCCTGGAGGGACCTCCATCTTTGATGGCTGCACGAGCCTCCCGGAGGAAGTGAGGTCTATGGAATGTCCTCGGGATTCAGCTCTCAACTAGGCCCAGGCAGCAGAGCCAGCGAAGGGTGTTCTGGTAGCTATGCCAGCCCCTGTCAGCTTATGTCTGTGAGCTCTCGGGACACTCGCTGATCCACGGGTCCCTGGATCCGGCACAGGGGACAGGGGGAGGTAAGGGTTGGACAGTCTTCAAGGTCGCTGTCTAGGAGATACCAAGCCTGGACCTATATGTGGAATGGGGATGAGGACACCCTTTGGGGTGACCGCTGGTGGCAGTCAACATTGACCTGCTCCAAGCTCAGCCCTGGGGAAGGATTCCACGGAGACATATGTTGTTATTGCAGACGGGGCGGGGGGGGGGGTGGCGGTGACAGTGAAGGCTGATTGTGCTGAGCCCTGGCCTTGCCTCCTGACCTCTCTCTCTCTTTCTCCCCCGAGGCGTGCACACGCACATGTCTCTGCACCGAATAAGAGCCACTCATTAGGGGGTTCGTTGTATCAGGAAGCAGGCCAGCACCAGCCATGGTAACATGATGAAGGCAAAGTCCCTGCCTTCCAGTGGTTTACCGTCTCCAGAGAGGCCTCTGTTTGTCCATGGCCATCTGTGTCTAGTTCTGGGGCTGATCTAAGCCTTTGTTGTCACACAGCCCTGTCCTGGTGCCCGCTCTCTGCTCTATCAGTCCTGAAGGTGACAGGTGATTCTCAGTTAGGTAGAAGCAGGCTGGGACATAAGGCATTTCTGGAGCCTTCTAAACTCCCTGTGGTTGGTGTTGCATACAGTCCTTGATGCAGGTGCACTATGACATCGAATTGACAGGGACATTGGGTCACCTGGGCTGGGCTGTATGAGCACCCCTCATATCTGTAATAATCTAAACTACAGAGACCTACCACTCCCGTTCGTTGCTAAGGCCCGAGTGGTTTTCTGCAGCGCAGGACTTGGGGTGCTAGAATGGGGGTGCAGGCTGGCGACTGGGATGGGGGGGTCACCTGCGTTTCTACCCCTTCTGACTGCACAGCATTGAATACCGAGGCTGCGAGGAGAGAGATCTCACATTGCAACAAACACCCACCGGGTTCTCACTCCCACTCGCCTTAAATCCGTGTCCCCGAGAAATATTATAGCGTTCGCTCCTTTTCATTTTATAAGACATGTTGAAAATAGCCATTCATTTCTAAATCCCTCTTTTCAGTCACTTTTAATATTCTCTTTAAAAGGAAGAAAGCGAAAAGGCTTTGGGGGCCTGAAACTTCACATACTTGGCCTAAGCCCAAAGGTGAATATTGATTTCAGCAAAATTCATTCAGGGTCTTGAAAGTCAAGTGTGTGAATATAAAATACACCTTTTGAGTCTCAGATAATGCCCTTTTCTCCTCGTGGATGGCTGAACCACCGACTGTCACCCTGACATATTCAGTGCTCCCAGGAATGTGACTCTAGAAAAAAAGAGAAGGTGGCAGATATAGAGCCCGGGGGCTCCTCGGGATCTGTGGAGGCTGTCGCAGGCTAGTCAGCCAAACTGGGGTTCCGAGGGGGGTCCAGTCTGTCGGCCTCCCCCTCGGGAGCCCCCCACCTTAGCTCATGTGACTCACGGGGGTCTGTTGAAACTCTCCTGCGCTAGCATGGAGCTCCCGCTCCGATTCCAACTCGTGGGTGTGTCTGGATCTCACGCGGGGTGGCTTCATGGGGTGGGGGTGGGGAGGATCTGTCAGCACCTTCAAATTCTGGCCGTGTCACTGCTGAGACAGAGCACCGCGTCCCTCCTCTCACAGAGGTTACCCTGAACGGGGCTCCAGAAACCGCGCTTTTCACTTCGTCAGTTCGTTTGTTCCTTCCATCAGGCTCCTTGGCTGTTTGCGGGACAAGCATGTCTGTGTGTGCAGGTGTGTGCGTGTGTAGGCACACGTGCCTGTGTGTGGCTGTGTGCCCATGCATGTGTGTGCATGCACGGGCTGGCAACTGTCACCTCCCTCGATCCTTAAAACCATGTGGGGGAGTGACAGGGTGTGAGGTGTGGTCTCCACCTTGCAGGCTGGCGGCCGAACGCGTGAATCAAAGCCAGTTAGCGTGGGGGTAGGTAGGTAGGGTGAGCACTGGCTTCAGTTGACCCCGGGTGCAAATCCCATCCCTGCCACTTGGTAGCTGTGTGAACCTTGGGTGTCTTTCTCTGAGCTTCTGGAAGGTGGGCATCACAGTGAGAGCACCGTGGAAGGCTGTGGCAAGAAGTAACTGAGGTCGGGAGGGCAAAGTGCTCTGACGGGCCCAGATGTCCTTGTGCTTAGCAAACAGCAGCCAGAACCAGTGTGACCTGAGGCTTCACCAGGTTGTTTCAGTCCCGACAGGTGCACCCCATGCCCCCCTCCCTCTCTGCTTGTTGAAAAGTCTGGCTTCTTTGGTGGAGAAGATGGAATGTTCTCCTTTCTCTGCTCAATCTTTCTGTTCACCAGCAGGTAGCTTGTGCACACAGAATTCAAAGGAAATTTGTCTATTTTTTAAAAATTTTTAATGTTTTATTTATTTTTGAGAGAGAGACACAGAGCACGAGCGGGGAGGGGCAGAAAGAGAGGGAGACACAGAATCCGAAGCAGGCTCCAGGCTCTGAGCTGTCAGCACAGAGCCCAATGTGGGGCTCGAACTCATGAACCATGAGATCATGACCTGAGCCCAAGTTGGACACGTAACCAACTGAGCCACCCAGGCACCCGTCATCCAGCTTTTTTTGATGGACATTCAAGATGTCGCCAATCTCTTGTGATTCCAGTGTTGCCCTGGTTGAGCAGACTGAGTGATGGCCACCAGCAGATATCAGATCCTGCTTCCTAGAACCCGAGAATGTTACTTTATAAGGGGAAAAGGTCTTTCGGCTATGATTAGATCAGGCCTCTTGAGATGGGGAGATGATCCTGGATTATCCGGGTGTGCTAACACATGTGCTTAGAGAGGCACAGGTAAGTCTGATACATACAGACGAGAAGACAGGCACAGAGACCGGGAAGTGAAGATGAAGGCAGGCCCTGGGATGTTAGCAGCCGCCAGGGGCTGCAGGAGGCGAGGAAGGAATCTCTTCAGAGCCTTCAGAGGGAGCATGGCCCCGCCGACACCTTGATTCGGGCCCGGTGATGCTAATTTTGGACTTCTGGCCTCCAGAACTTTGAGAGAATAAATTTCTGTTGTTGAAGTCGGCAAGTTTGCGGTCATTTGAATCAGCAGCGACGGGAAGTCATCATTGGATATGTCCATCCTTACGATGTAAATCTACACGTTTGGGAACATAACTGCAGCGCACATTGCTAGAAGTGAGTCAATGAGGTCAAAGGATATGCCATATTCTAAAATGCGGGAGATTTTCGGCAGAACGTCCTCCATCCCGGGGGTCCTAATATGTCCTCCAGCCACGACGAACAGGACTGCCGTCTCCCTCCCCGGGGGTCTCACACGAAAGTCTGCGGACAAGTGAACTAAGCCTCTCCCGAGCCTGCAGAGCGTGAACAGAAGTGAGGCGTGCCACGTTCAGAGTAATTGAGAAAATTATTCTGGATTCTCCAGTCTCTCTTTTCCCGCACACCAGCCGGAAGCCAATTCCAAGGTCCCGGGCAACGCTAGAGACCACGTGATGGAAGGAACCTGGTTCCTGAATCACCATTCAGAGATACACTGCCTGCTCACTGGAAGAATCCACGTAGGACTCTTACACGAGGGAGAAATACACTCCTACCGTGAGCAGCTCCTGAAGTGTTGGCGTATGTTATATCACCCTAACTCCTACACCATGGGATCATTTTTTTGTATAAAACACCAGATCCATTTTTTCTGAGGACACACTTTGGGGAGTGTTGTTCACATATAGCTGTGTTAAGCATGACATTAGCTGCCCTTTATTCTTTACCCTATTGAGATAGTACCCTTCATTTCAGGTGTTACCAAGAGCTGTTTTTATTTCTTTTATCACGAATAGGTATCTGGGGCGCCTGGGTGGCTTAGTCGGTTAAGCGTCCGACTTTCGCTTAGGTCATGATCTCGCGGTTCGTGGGTTCGAGCCCCGCGTCGGGCTCTGTGCTGACTGCCAGCTCAGCGCCTGGAGCCTGTTTCAGTCTGTGACTCCCTCTCTCTCTGACCCTCCCCTGCTCACGCTGTCTCTCTCTCTCTCTCTCTCCTAGAAATAAATAAAAATACTAAAAAAAAAAAAAAAAGAGAATAGGTATCAAGGGGCACCAGAGTGGCTCAGTTAAGCACCTAACTCTTGTCTTTGGCTCAGGTGATGAGCTCACGGTTCGTAGGATGGAGCACCATGTCAGGCTTTGCTTGGGATTCTCTCTCTCTCCCTCTCTCCCTGCCCCTCCCCTGTCTGCTCTTTCTCTCTTTCTCAAAATAAATAAACATTTTTTTTAAAGAAGAATGGATATTGATTTATCCAATGTCATTGTAGTATTTGTGGAAATAATAAGCTTTTTTCCCTTTCAACTATTAAGGCACTATGTCACATTAATAGCACCTAAGATTGAAATAGCCATGTTTCCTAAAAGCCATGTGTCCTTGGATACGGTATTGTCCATAGGCTGTTAAATGCAAAGGAATGATCAGAACAAAATAATAGGTGAGTCCTTTAAAGATGATTTGTAAAGTTGTAAATTTTAAATTTCAGTTGAGGAAGCAAAACAAAAAACAAAAAAACCCTGAAGAGAAGTAGGTTGTTACATGGATGGAGATGGTTTGTTCTATGATGGAGACTACTAAGGGTGCCTGGGTGGCTCAGTCGGTTAAGCATCTGACTTCGGTTCAGGTCATGAGCTCACGGTCCACGTGTTCAAGCCCCGCATCAGGCTCTCTGCTGTCCACACGGAGCCGCTTCAGATCCTGTGTCCTCTTTTCTCTCGGCCTCTCCGCACATACACGCTCTCTCTCTTGCTCAAAAATAAATAAACATATGGGGCACCTGGGTAGCTTAGTCGGTTAATCGTCCGACTTTCGCTTAGGTCATGATCTCGCGGTTCGTGGGTTCGAGCCCCGCGTCGGGCTCTGTGCTGACTGCCAGCTCAGACCCTGGAGCCTACTTCAGAGTCTGTATCTCCCTCTCTCTCTGACCCTCCCCTGCTCACCCTGTCTCTCTCTCTCTCTCCTAGAAATAAATAAAAATATAAAAATAAATAAATAAATAAACAAACAAACATAAAAATACATACATACATACATACACACATAAACAGATAGGGGGTGTGCCTGGGTGGTTCAGTCGGTTAAGTGTTTGACTTCAATTCAGGTCACGCTCTCATAGTTCACGGGTTTGAGCCCCACATAGGGCTTTTCACTGACAGCTCAGAGCCTGGAGCTGCTTAGGATTGTCTCCCTCTCTCTCTGCTCCTCCCCTGCTCATGCTCTGTCCCTCTCTCTCTCTGAAAAATAAGTAAACATTAAAAAAATTTAATAAAATACAAAATTTTTAAAAAGATGGGGACTAGCACCCCATGTTTATTTATGAATGGGACGACACCGTAAGAAAAGTGATGCCGTGGAAGGGGAAGGCTGTAATTACCAGAGCTGTGTCCTTGCAGGGGACAGAATCACACGAATGGCCTTGGCTGCAGCCTGGGTGGCTTGTCCCTGAAATGGGCAGGGGGGAGGCACGCATCTCTGGACCCAGAGGTCTTCTGTTTCTTGGGTGAGCTTGGAAGCAGGGCAGCGTGGGGGAAGGGCTGGAGATCCAGAGGTGGCTTGACCTTGGTGTTGAGGGAAGAAGAGCTCAGGCACCAGGGGTGTCCATCCGGCCCTCTCCCCGTGACCTTGATGGTGGGGTTCTCTCCACTGTGCTATGCTGGAACGTAGTTTTTAACCACAGTTGGGGTTTTGCTTAACAAATCTGCCAAAGGGGGGCAGTGGCCCCGCGGGGGCTTAGAGGAAACCTGATGTCTGTTGGGGGGACGCAGGTGAGGGGCAGCCAAAAAGAACTGCACAAAGACCCCAAAGGGCTCAAGACGTGTCAGAGGCAAGGTTTTTATGGAGGAGAGAGGACTGTGATCCAGAAGCAACAAGGAAGACTCCAATCTCCCCCACCATATGGGAATTAGGGTGCAGGGGAAACTACTTCCCAGGCTGCATGGACGGGTGACAGGACTTTCCATGGGACAGACAACAGGAGACATTTAGGAGGAGGTTGAGCATATCAGTTAAAAAAAATTTTTTTTAATGTTAATTTATTTTTGAGAGAGAGAGTGCAAGCAGAGGGAGGGGCAGAGAGAGAGGGAGACACAGAATCCGAAGCAGGCTCCAGGCTCTGAGCTGTCAGCACAGTGCCCAACTCAGGGCTTGAACCCACGAACCGTGAGATCATAACTGGAGCTGAAGCTTAAGCGACTGAGCCCCCCAGGCACCCCGAGCATACCAGGGAGTTTACGGGTGCGCTGCAAGTTCCCAAGGGCCAGATGGGAGCTGTGTGCAGGCCGGCGTGGAGGCTGGGAAGTGGGTCAGGATGAGAGATACCCCAGGAACCTTTGGGCCATCACAACTGCAGATAGAAGACATGATGGGCCCACCCGAGATGGTCCCCAAACAGATCACAGACTCATGGAGCCCTGAGACCCTCTCCATTCTTGTGAAGCTCCTCATTTGACAACGTTCTATTGGAATTTGACCTTGCGGCAGGCATGCTGCGACCCAAGCCAGACCCAAGACTTGAGACTGAGGCCATGAGCTGCCCCGTCCAGAATTTCCCTACATCCAGGAAACCTCAGCTGTCACTTGGCTTCCGGAAGGTTTTACCATCCTCAAATCAGGTCTCTGGAAACTGTGAATAACAACTGGAATTTCTAGAACTCTTTCTCTGCCCCGCTACATAAGGAGTATTTCATTTCATCCCCACAGCAACCTTGTGAAATAAAGCACTATCAGCGTTCTCATTTTACAGATGAGGAAACTGGGGCACACAGGGATAAATGAACTTGCTCGGATTTCACGGCTGCCAGGTGGTTGCATCAGGATTTGAACACGAGCCTGTGGTCTTCACCCGAGCTCCCCTGCCCACCACCATCACAAGAGAGGACCGGAAACACCTAACCTGACCCAAGTCTGTTGCATAAGGGGCACTGCTCAAGCCTCCCACCTCCAGCGTTTAACAGTCTTTTGTTTTTGATTCAGAAATTCCTTCCCCAACCTCCCCCAAAAGGAACTGTTCAGTGATCAGCCCTTACTTGTTTGTCCTTCCCTCAGGCTTCAACCGAGTGATGCTCGCAGGGATAACCGATCCTTTCCAAACTACCAGTGGAAGATACTCAGCAGAGAAAACACGTGAAGGCTGCCAGGAGAGATGTTGATTCAGGACCAGTAAGTGAGTCTCACATTTGTCAACGTGACAGTCCCGCACCACAACATCTGGCCCATTTCTTCTTCTAAGAGTGGAACTTGGGAAGACGCTTGGGAGCACTCCCCGGTTTTCCTCGGCCAGGCGGGTGCTCTTCCGTCTATCGACATCCCGGTGCGATGTGTTGGCTCAGTCTGCCTTGATCGCCCACAGCACGAGGCAACCCCACCACTTCTGACTTGGGTTTTGCTTCATCACGTTGGTAAGCACGGCAGACATGGAGTGTAAGTGCAGGGACAGGAACGTGAGATGGGTTGTATTGTTATACCAGGTAGACTGGGTTCACCTACAAGTGACCCAGTCCTGAAAATAGTGACTGAGTCTAGAACGGAAGACCACACATGGGCCGTCCTGAGTGGTACGGTGGGTGGCCCGTGATGGCACAGACCCGGGCTCCTTCTACCTTGTTGCTCTGCCTCATGTGGCTCTTTCCCAAGGTCATCTCATAGTCCGACGTGACTGCTGGAGTCCAGCCATTACGTCTGTGTTCCAGGTATCAGGAAGGAGAAAGAAGAAGAGGAAGAAGTCACTTTATTTTTCTTACGTTTATTTATTTGGGGGGGTGAGGGGCAGAGAGAGAGGGAGACAGTGAATCAGAAACAAACTCTGCACTGTCCGCAGAGAGCCTGATGAAGCGCTCAAACTCACAAACCATGAGATCATGACCTGAAGCTGGACGCTTCACCGGCTGCGCCACCCAGGGATCTGGAGAAAGAAGAAGTCACTTTAAAAGACATGTCTGCAAGTCACTCCCATGCTTTCTTTTTAATTTCTGTGTCCAGGGTTTGATCACGTGGCTACCTCAGCTCTAACGAAGGGTGGAGAATGTGGTGTTTTAGTCGGTGGCACTGTGTCCTGCTTTAAGAATCAACTGCAGCTCTTTTACTAAAAGAAAGGAAGGAACAGGCTTGGCTCTGGTCATTCTGCGGAACTGTAAGAAAGAAGGGTCAGAAACACCTAGGAGACACATGTGTGTTGGAGGCTGGGATCCGGGCATACTCTGCAGGGAAGCAAAGTGCCCAGAGATGGTGTGTGCCCGCACCCCCCCCCCCGCCCCCGGCCCAGAGAAGCCCAAATTTGGAGCGATGAAGGGGGCTATTTAAAGGGAAACAAAAAATAAGACTAAATCTGTCTCTTGGCCAATCCCAGAGGCATCCACTGTACGTCATCACGTCAGGGATGGGGGCCTGGGACGATAGTCCCTCCCGGTCCCTGTTCACCCCAACATCCAGCTCCTCCAGCTGATTGCTGAGGACCCTTGACAACATCATGGAGTCCAGTGCAGGACTCGGCCATCTGTCTCCAGTTTAGACCAGTTATGTGAAGTGCTCAGCTCGGCTTCCTCAGGCTCCGTAAGCCACCCATGTAGGAGGAGACTCAGCTGGGTCGACCTCAGGGGGATCCCCCCCCCCCCCCAGCCCGGACTGTGCCTCTGTGACAATTACAAAAGACACTCTTCCTCTAGATGAATGTAGCCTCTGGATATATGGCTTGGCTTGAAAAATTAGAAAAAGTCACTCTCGGCGTACCTGGGTGGCTCAGTCAGTTGAGCATCCAACTTTGGCTCAAGTCATGATCTCACAGTTCATGGGTTCGAGCCCCACATCGGGCTCTGTGCTGACAGCTCAGAGCCTCGAGTCTGCTTCCGATTCTGTGTCTCCCTCTCTCTCTGCCCCTCCCCTATTCATGCCCCATCTCTCTTGCTCTCTCTCAAAAATAAAATAAAAACATTTAAAAAATTATTTAAAACAAGAAAAGAAAAAAGTCACTCTCTGTGGGTAGATGGGGCTCCATTCTCAATCTCAGCCCCCAAGCCTCTCCTCAGCCAGGAGTGTCTGCACGGTGCACAACCTGGACAGCTGTGTCTGGCAGCCCTGATCATGAGGATATAGACTAGGGGCTGGCATCATGTTTCTTGACCACCCCAACAACCATGAGTATAAGGAATACTTTTTAACCTTCCCCTGCTGATATGTGTCTTTCCCTCCAGCCTCCAAAGCTGGAGATTATAGAGTGAAGCAGTTAATTCCGCTTGAGCACGCGGGTCTCCAAATCTGAGGACCCAGAGGTCGGCCGAGGACAGGCTTCTCCCCCCCCACCCCCCTCAATTTCACTCAGCCACAACTATTCTTCTTGAGAGCCCACTTGGTCTCCAGCTATTGAAGCTCTTTGTCACAGTGACAAAATCTTGAGCGAATGTGTAACTGGGCTGTGTTTGTATCCAAGGAAGTGTACATTTCCCACAGCTTTTTATATAAACTTCCTTTCATTAAAGGAGCCCAGCACGCATCTGTGTTCACAGGCTGCGAGCATTGCTTTGAGATTCTAAACTTAGCAGCTCCTTTCCCTTCCCCGGTCCCCAAATATGGGTTCAGACAGAGCCAGCTCTCTGGGAGGCGAAAGCGCTAGTAGCTACCCCTCAGCCACTGGGCATGGTGACTGGATGGGGGGTGGGGCTGGCTGGGCCACGGGGTGGGGCTCGGGAGCTGATGCGGGGAGCGGCAGCCACGCAGGGCCACGCTCTGGTGGAGTGACAGCTGTCCGGCTGTTCCCCGTGCACCGTCTGGGGAAAGTGTGTCCTTCGGCCCTGGGCAGAGGCAGGTGGCTGACCTGAGGCCAAATTGTGTGCCACGATCTCAGCGACACCCCCAGGGGGCCGCTGTGTTTGTTCCATCCTCATGTTTTATTAGTTTTTTTTTTTTTTAAGTTTATTTATGTATTTTGAGAGAGGGAGAGAGCAAGCAGGGAAGGGTCAGAGAGAGAGGGAGTCACAGACTGAAACAGGCTCCAGGCTCTGAGCTGGCAGTCAGCACAGAGCCCGACGCAGGGCTCGAACCCACAAACTGCGAGATCATGACCTAAGTGAAAGTCGGACGCTCAACCGACTAAGCCACCCAGGTGCCCTGTCATCCTCATGTTTTAAAAGGAAGACTCTATTATTATTCAGGGCAGTGAGGCCATCAGATCAGGGCAACTACCACTGACAAGGTTGTTATTCTCAGTTCCCTGGATGAGGGGCCACACGGGGAAGCCCCAGGCCGGTCAGGAGGCAGAGGGGGTGAGGGGGAAACGTGGGCAAGTTCCTTTTCCGTGGTTTGATGGGGAGGAACGGGGGAGGCAGGGCAGGCGGGCCTGGGATTGGTTTGGGGAATGTTAGCAGGCTCCGGGGCGCGTGGCTGTCCCTAGCTGTCCGGTGGCTGGTTCTGGCGTGGTCAGGACGGGGAGTCAGTGGCCTGGGCTGTGAGAGCCCAGTGGTTGGGGTGTAGGCTCTGGATTGGCGGGCTTGGCTAAAAACGGTGTGCTCTGGGGTGAGGTGTCTCCTTTCTCTCGGAATCAGCTAATTCCAGGAGGGTCTCTCCCTCCACGGTCAGCAGGGCCCAGACATCAATGCATCAGAAACACAGGGAGGTGCCAAGTCTCGATTTTGACTGGGACGGATTTGGATCACGGGCCCCTTCCTGCCGAGGGTCTAGCAAGAACGCAATCCTGCATTTCACACACCTGCTGTTCACGGGCTTCGGTGGTCGAGCGAAGGGCTATGTGTTATGGCATCACCACCATGTCTGTCGGGCTTCACACATTATCGCACCACCGCTTGGCGACCCCAAGGCAGACGTGAGTGCTTGTCTGGCTGGCATCTGGTCTCCCTTTCCTCCTTGCCAGCACAACTCTGGTTTTGTTCAAGGTGGCGATATTCCTGGCTAGGATGCTGCCCCCTCCGCACCCCTGCACAGCTGGAGCCGTCAGGCCTGACCAAGGCAAGCCAAAGGAAAGCCACTGAAGGAGATGGAAGGAACGCTAGGGGCACCCACACCGTGGCCTCTCACTCTTTGCTCCCCATCCCGTCCTTCTGCCGGACACACAGGTGTGGTACCCAGAAGCGCGGTAGCCGTCTTGCAACACGAAGAAGACAGCTTCAGGCTGGTGATGGCGACGAGAGCGCAGGAAGCCTGGGTGCTCGACGGCCTGTGCGGCCCTAACGGACGGGGTGGGCGATGCTGCAGTTTCTAGTGCACAGAGCAGCAAACTGCAGCTTGTACGGGGAGTCAATCACCCAAGATCTTGCAGCTCTTAAAAGACGGGGCCTGCTATGGACTGAACTGCTTTCTCCCCAAATCCATACGGGGAAACCCACACGCTCCCATCGCCTTAGATTGTGATGACATTTGGAGCGATGGGCGAATGGGGTCGTTGCGCACTGGTCTCAGCCGAACAATAACCAACGCGGCGGGTGGACGGGCCGCCTGGTTTCATGACTGCAGATGTCCTTCAGCAACGACCGTCAGAAAACCTTGAAATAAAGGTTATTACCTATAGAACCTGGAAGTTACACAGCACACCTAGGGCCACACAGTGGGATCTCAGAGAGAGAGAGAGAGAGAGAGAGAGAGCGTGAGCGAGCTAGTGCGTGAGTGCCCAGTCCTGGGATTCTGCTATTATTGGGGTTGATGGTGGAGGCTAGGGTCTTGAGGGTTCATTCCTTATCGGTGAATTTAAATTAGAAGCACAGGAATTTGAAGGGTGGGAAGAGTAATAACAAACAAGAAGCCCAAATGGTCTGTTTTCTGAATCAACCAAGATGGCTGAAACAAAACACTGCAGGCGGGGAGGGGCTCCTTCCCCAGGCCCACGGCCGGCAGCGTGTTTACCGGAGAGAGAGCCGTCTTGGAAGTAGATGCCTCCACGGTCAAAGCTGGAGTCGGGCACGAGCACTACAAACAAGAGGTCAGGAGGGTGGCACTCTAATCCAATGGGCAGATGTCCTTCCCAGGAGGGGGAAGAGATAGAGGGGTGAGGACACAGTGGGAAGCTGGCCGGGCGCAAGCCAAGGACAGAGGCCTTAGGAGAAACCGATCCACCGACGCCTTGATCTTGGACTTCCAGCCCCCAGAACTATGAGAGGAGATGTGCTTGTTGAAGCTGCCAAGTCTGTGCTATTTCGTTATGGCCGCGGGAGCCAGTAAACAGAGTACGAATTCAGACTCTGAGCTGAAGCCATGCCTGGGCATTTTGCCCCTCACCACCGGCTTCTTGTGTTTTCTGTCTTCTGTGTCTGAGGCTCCTGACTCCCAGCTTGAGGGGGCTGAGTGGTGGGAGGGGAGCTGCCCTCCTGTGGCCCTTAGCCGGGCTGAAAACCACCTTCGTCTTCCCCTAAGGAGACCTGTGGGCTTTTGCTTCCTCTTTAACTGCTCAAGGATTTGACATCCACCCTGCTTCCCATGGACGGGGGATGGGGGAGGGTCTCTAGAGAACCACCTTGGAACCCCATCCTCGTCACGCCATCCTCGTCACGCTTTGGGAGACTATCGAAGAGCAAGAGAAATGTGCCAGGATGCATATCGTCTGTATCCTGTGGTTTGTAGTTTACAGCCGGCATCAACTGGGTGTTGAATTTTGTCAGTTGCCTTGTTGGTGTGTGTGGACGTGATCACGTGATTCTTCTCCCGGCTCTGTGAACAGGATAGATCTCCTAATATTAAACCACCTTGCATTTCTGGGGGGAAAAAAAATCTCACTTGCTCATGATATATTAAATGTGTTTTGGGATTCTCTGTGCTTCTAGTTTTATTTAAAAATGTTTGCATCGATATTTACTACTGACAGAGGACCATCTCTGTTGGTTCGGCTAGCGATATGACATTAGCTTCATGGAAGCAACATTCTTTTTCTGTGCTCTGTGATGGTTTGTGCAGCTTTGTGAACAACCAGTCTTTAAGGTTTTCATAGGGTCCCTTGGTGATTTTTGTGTGTTCGTTTTGAGTTTTCTCTCTTTCTTCCATGAAAGCTCTCTGCATACACATTTTATCTCTACTTGGGTTGATTCTGGTACACTTTACTTTCTTAGAAGTTTACCCATTCTATCCAGGTTTTTTAATGTGCTTGCCTAAACTAGTGCAACATATAAATATATTTACTATTATTTTTGGTGTATTCAAAACAACTTCAGCCAGTCCCCTGACTATTTGCCACTTACGGCACTCTATCGAGAAAACCTAAGCACACACCCCACAGAGAAGTGCCCCCTTCGGTACCCAATGACTCCTGGTCTTGAGTTCTGGGTCAGCTGTGCACCAGGCTTCGGTACAAAGTTTGAAGGCTGGGCCTTGACCGTTGCAACAAGGGGAGATGCCTGGGACCCAGGGGCGGGGGATGCAAGGAGAAAAGGAGATTTCTAGTCAGGTCAAGGTCGAACAGAACGAGGAGCCACACCCAGGCGCTGAACGAGCTTCAAGGTGAAGGCTGCAGATAAAGGAGCTGATGGATAACCTCATTTTTAAAGGTTAAAAATTAATTATTAATTCTTTAAATTATTTTTTTCTTGTCATTTTCTTTGTGTATTTGTGGTTTTCTTTCTTTCTTTCTTTTTTTATTTATGCCAGCCAATAGTTTTCCAATTTTGTTGATTTTTCAATCTACCGGTTTTGATATATTCGCGAAACACTCTTTTTCAACTCATTACATTCCTGCTTTGACCTCCGTTATTTCCTTCCTTCTGCTTCCTTTTGTTTACTTTGTTAGTCCTTTGCTAGTTCTTTATCTAGATGTTTAATTGATTTACTTTCACTTTTATGGTTTCTGATATTTAATGTTAGGTATTTTTCTAGATCCCGTCGTAGCAGAATCATATACTTGCTGTTATGTTCATATCATTACTTTCTAGAAATTGTACAACTTTGGAATATCTTGCGTCCTGCAAGGATGTAGCTTAATATATGTGTTTAAAAGATAAGACACTTAACAGTCCGTTAAGTGTCTGGCTCTTGGTTTCAGCTCAGGTCGTGATCTCATGGTTAGGGCGACTGAGCCCTGTGTTGTGCTCTGTGCTGACAGTGTGGAGCCTGCTTGTGATTCTCTCTCTTCCTCTCTCTCTCTGCCCCTCCTCTGCTCTCTCTCAAATTGAATAAACATATATATATATATATGTTTAATTTCAGGAGGGAGGGGCTTTCTATGGATTGGATGTTAGTGTGAATTTCTAGTTTGTTTGCTCTATGATCAGAGAATGCTGTTTATATTGTTCATATTTTGGGGATTTTTTTGATGTTTTCTTTGTGACTCTTCTATGTGCAAATCTGTAAAACTGTTTTTTTAAACAAAACATTTACAGATGAAGCAAAATGATGTCTGGGAATTTCTTTAAAAGACTTCAATTAGAGGGGCGCCTGGGTGGCTCAGTCAGTTGAGGTCATGATCTTGAGGTTCATTTATTCGAGCCCCACATCAGGCCCTGTGCTGTCAGAGCAGAGAAAGACAGGACCAGAACTCAGCTGGAGGGAGGGGAAGTGTAAAGGAACGACCATCATGTGGCACTTTGGCCGCTGTGGGGCCCGAAGAGGGGGTCTGGGACTCCCAACTCTTATTCCTGGGATGGCAGCGGTGGGGACGTCTACACACTCAGCTCCACATGTTCTACCAGAGCCTTCCAGAGACACTTCTCTTCCTCCTTGCCATTTTTGCACACAGGCTTTGTCGCTTTTCTATTTGGTACAACTTCTTGGCCCTTTGGAGGGACACATGACTGGTCAGAAGCCTCCCACAACAGGAGAAACATGCCCCTCCCCCACCCCCCACGTGGAGCCGTGCTCCGTGGCACAGATTGTCTGAGGCTGCTTGTCCTTTAAAAACAGTTGGATGACTGGACGCCTGGGTGACTTAGTCGGTTAAGTGTCAGATTCTTGATTTCAGCTCAGATTATGAGCTTAGTTCGTGGATGGAGTCCTGTGTTGGGCTCTGTGCTGACAGCATGGAGACTGCATGGGATTCTCTCTCCCTCTCTTCATCCCTCCCCTGCTTTCTCTCTCTCTCTCTCAAAATAAAGAAATAAACTTAAACAAGAAAGTTCGATGATCTTTTAGGGTGTGCTCTGTGTGAGAACAGAACGTCCTGGACTCCGCTAACGATTCTGCTCCTGAAATGAAATTCTGATAGTGTGACTGCTCCCCCAGTCGAGAAAACTTCGAAACTTACATACGTTCACTGAGAGATTCTGCAGGCCCCAAATTGGGCTGTGACAATAGCCCGTACAGTGCGCTCCGTTCGGCCCAGGGTGACCCCAACCCCCACCTGCACTAGAAGGTCCCACATTCAGCCAAAGCGTGTGGAAGCAGGAGCCTCTCTCAGGCAAAGCCAGGCCCTGGCAGGTGCTAGAACCTTGTCACTGACCGTGGGGCATGGCCTTGTGAAGAATTAGCACCCCGCCCCCTGACTCTAGCCCTATCTCTCCCTTTATCCATAAGGGACAAGGGAAAGCAGCCCTTGCATGAAGAGAGGAGGCACTGTCCCTTTGCCCCCTCCTCATTGATATTGGCCTTGCCGTCTTCAGAAGACGTCAAAAGCCTTGCTTCTGGGGGCACCTGGGTGGCTCAGTTGGTTAAGCGTCCGACTTCGGCTCAGGTCATGATCTCACAGTTTGTGGGTTCGAGCCCTGCGTCGGGCTCTGTGCTGATAGCTCAGAGCCTGGAGCCTGTCTTCAGATTCTGTGTCTCCCTCTCTCTCTGACCCTCCCCTGCTCATGCTGCCTCTGTCTCTCTCTCTCTCTCTCTCTCGGAAATAAATAAAAACATTAAAATTTAAAAAAAGAGAAAAAAGCCTTCCTTCTCGGGGGAAGAATTGAAATCTCAAATAGGGCCCCAGCCTCCAGAGCGCCAAGCCCATTCCGGGAGATGACATTCAAACAGCAGAGACTGGCAGCCCTGACTGGGGCAGCCTGAAAGGGCTGACGTGCGGGGCTAACTGGTCAGTGGGGACGGAAGCCATTTTTCAGCCTTCGCGGGGCTGGGGACGTTAGGCGAAAATTTGCAGTTGTGTTATGCACACGATGCTTCAGCTGAGAAAATATTATAAATATTTAAATATATAATTTAAAAACATCTATTTGTGTATTGCTTTTGGAACTCTGGTATATGAGACACATTTGAATTTCGGCTCCTGAGTGAAATTTACAGTTTTACAGCTTCAGTTAGGCTTTCAAAAGCCAAACCATCTTCGTTAATAGTGACATTTCTTTTCTACCTGTGTTCACCGATTTGGGGATTCCTATAGCATGCGGCTATTAAAATCCCATATTCAATAAGGGAAATCATATTTCTACCCCCAGGCAAAATCACGAGCTATCTTGCTCAAAAACTCTTTCATCAATTAAATGTAAATTACCTTGAGAAATGCCAAGAGCTTTCCGGCGCCGGAAACTTGCCAGAGAAGGTGGACATCTGCTCCTGTGAGCTGAGTCCATTTTGTGAAGGTCTAGTAGTTAAACTCAAAGCGGCTCTCAGTTTTGGGGGTTTGCTTTGCATATCAATGCCCTTGATTGTTTTATCCTCATCTCCTTTTACTTTACAATGTAAGCGATTTAGTCATACCATAGGATTCTGATCCAAAAACTGGGGTGCATTTTGTGTTTTGCAAATTTATCACGAAAACCCATTCGGGCACAATGCAAATGGGATCACAAGAAATGAGAACCCACAAGAATAATGCCGCTATTGTGTCTGTCTACTGTGTTCAGGGGGTGGGGTGGGAGGGGGAGGGGCAGCGGACGGTGTGGGGACAGGGAGGCCCGTGGACATTTACTGCGCCGCGGTCCGGTCACCCATGTCACACACACATGGCTCCACCTTATTCCAAAATGATGTTGTAGATGGAGGGGCAGAGGGAGGGGCTCCTGCATGTCGTCCAGTCCATCAGTCACACGCTGGTGGCGCCTGAGACACCCGGAGCACGACGGCCTCTCAATGAGCCATGGAAAAAGAAGAAATGGTGTTAGGTACCGTGGGCTGCCGTGCCAGGGGCACTCGTGGGGGGCTTAAGGGGAAAACCAGGGACACGGCTGCGGTCACGTGGACACCCAACACAGCCGGCTGCGGGATCAGGGATTTAGGGGACAAAGCTCGTATGGGTGGTTTGGCGCTTTCACAGTTTGCGTTTCAGGATGATCCCACCTCGTGGCTGAAACAGCAAGACTGACTGATTTTCCTGGTCTGAATGTATAGATTCAATCTATTCAGACCAACGGTAGCCCAGGGCTCGGTGTGTGTGAACCCTGTTGTCGGCTGACCTCGGACTCCAGGCTGGCGTGTCCCCGGATCCGCGGGGCAGTCTGTCTCCCAGCCCGGACACAACCCAGACTCTTTCTTTCATCGCTTGGGGGGCCGGGGTTTTCAGAGCTGCGTCGGGCTTCCGTTTTGGCTACGGCACCTCGAGGGCAGACTTGGGCATCATCTCCCTTCAGCGGCTGGTGGGCCGGAGCCGTCTGGGGGCCCGTTGTCCCACAGCCGTTTGGCTGAGACCCCTGCAGGGGCCATCTGCCCCCCTATGGAGGCCCGTGGGGGCGGGGGCCCTGCACCGGCCTAAGGTCGGGTGTACCTGGGGACTCACCAGCAGTTCACACAGGCTCTGGGGTGAGCAGGTGGGTTTTTAGAGGCCACATCCTGGGCAAACGATCCTCTCTGGGCTTTAGTTTCCTTATTTGTGAAATGACAAGAGCCCTCGTTTCTCCGAACCTGGCTGTTGTGAAGGATCCACAAGAAAATACGCGTAAAGCACTTGGCGTAACCAGCTGGGAAACCGTCCGGTACAAATGCCGGCTGCCATGACCAGGGCCACTCGCGTCGAACTTTTGCAGGGAGTCCCGAGTCTTTCTCCTCGAACTCGGGCCCGTAAGGGTTTTCTGCAACACGAGGTCACGACTCCAGGGATCTCGCGGCGGGGAGAGCAGGGGTGGGGGTGGGGGGTGAGGGGGGGTGGGTTCTGAGGCTTCCTAAGAGAATTCCTAAGGCTCAAGGCCACTGTGCTCAAAGCATGTGGCCGTTCATTTCAAGCTTGACGGCACATTCTTCGCAGAACGGTTGCCAAGGAACGAGGTAATCCTGTGACAGGCCGCCTGCCCGCGCGTCCGGCTTGCTGGCCCAAAGGGCTGTCGGTGGTGTCAGATTTTATTACTAGCCTTCCTGGTCTCCACGGAAGAGCTGTGTGAGATCACACGCGTGTAAAAGGACGAATCTAAGGGCCCAGATTAGCACCCCACAGAAAATAGGCTCTTTGTTTCCTTTCCATACTGATCCAAAGAGGGGTAAAAAAAAAAGTAACAGCAAGATCATCACGTACCTTGTGCCTTTAGGCTGGTCTGTAACCTTCCATCTGGTCAGGTGACTTGCCCGAACACGGATACCTCAGTGAGTCCCTGTGGCCCCTTGGCTCCGCCCTCACTAGCATGTGACCCAGGTCACCATTTCAGACCACCAGCCTCCTCAGTGGGTGATGTGCAGCGAATTAACCCACATCAACATGGTGGGCACACAGCAGGCACCAGTGACCGCCAGCCCCCCTTCCCTTATAGACGGCTGTGAAGGCGCTGCCTCTGTCCGAACAGAGAAGCCTGGGGGTTGTGAGGCAGAGACTGTACTTTTTACGTGAGTATTCAATATAGGAGTGTAGCATGATGTAGTAATCTAGTCATTTCTTTCTGGTTTTTTTTAAAGTTTATTTTGAGAGACAGAGGGAGAGACTGTGCCTGCATTTGGGGGAGGGACACAGAGAGAGGAAGAGAGAGAGAATCCCAAGCTGGCTCCACATTGTCAGTGCAAAGCCTGATGCGGGACTTGATCTCATAAACCATGAGACCATGGCCTGAGCCCAAATCAAGAGTTGGAAGCTTAACCAACTGAGCCACCCGGGGGGCCCCAATCTAGTGATTTTTTTAATGTTTATTTAGTGATTTCTATACCAAAAAGTGAGCGACCCTTTGGTGAATAACTTCAGATTATATGAAGCTATAGAGTAACTATCATGGCCACATAACACATTTATATTCCATTGAATCAAGAATTCCTAATGATACAGAAATAGCTCTTTTTAAAAAAATTTTTTTTAACATTCATTTATTTTTGAGAGATTGAGACAGAGCACAAGCAGGGGAGGAAAAGAGAGAGAAGGAGACACAGAATCTGACACAGACTCCAGGCTCTCAGCTGTCAGCACAGAGCCTGACGCGGGACAGGGGGCTCCAACTCACAGACCATGAGATCATGACCTGAGCCAAAGTTGAACGCTTAACCGACTGAGCCACCCAGGCGCCTCTAGAAATAATAGTTCTTAAAAAGATCTACTGTGATCGTGTGCCTTGATAACATTTTTTGCAAGTCCAGCATGGATGTAATTTGCATAAACTGTACACTGTCAAAGGCAGGATGCTCCTCAAATAAAATCATAGGATCTTACTGCAAACTTCACATCATGCAAGTATAAAAACTCTTCATGGAGACACTTAAAGTCATAACCAAAGTAGAAAAGAAAACAGATGCAGATTTGCCTTTACAAACTTTGACCATCAGCCGCAAGAGTAAGGTGCAGTCAAGATGTGAGGCTGGCTACAACCCGTTCTAGGAAACCCCCGCTTTGGGAAGAGCAGGAATCTCGGTAGCCACTTAGCGGCAGCCGCTGGAGGAAACCTGGGGACGGTGGGGAAGGGAGGCAGAACGTTCTTGGCTCAAAGTCCTTCCTGCTCCTGAGGGGGGTAGTCTCTGCCTAGGGCCCAAGTCCTCCCTTCTAGGTGGGGGCCAGAGTCTTGGCAGATCTTGCCACCATGTGCCCATTTTTACTGGTCTGAACCTGGTGAGCCGCAGAGGGGGAATTGGCTGGGCCGCCCTCCCCCCACCCCAGGGAAGGCTGCCGCTCGGCAGGCAGAAAGCACGCCTACCCCGCCCTTGGCTTCCACAGCTCCTTCTTCGTGGCTGCGGGGCAGGCAGAGCAGCGGTGGGCACAGGGGGGCCAGGGCAGGGCAAGTCCCTGTCATGCTCGTCCCCAGGGCCAGCACGCTGCACCTCCTCCAATGGCGGGAACAGAGTTCTACAGACCAAAAGCCATGCAGGACAAGATTTCCAGGCTATTCGGGCCGCTCCGTCTGGGAGATGAACTTGAGCTCAAATGCCAGGGTCTGCACAGATGATGGGGTTGGGGGTTAAAAACTGGTCAGGATGGTGGGTGGTCAGTGAGCCAGAGCCCATCATCAGCCTCCGTGGAAGCCTAGGCTCGGAGGGCTGCAGGCTGAGCCCACAGGGGAGAACCGTCTGTAACCAGGGTCTGAGATCGTTTTCCGGAACAGCCCAGAAGTTACAGAAGAACCAGTTTAGTCTCCAGGTCAGACGGGCTTGCTAGCCAGCTTCCATCACGGAATAACCCTTACACCTAGACGGCAAGGCCGGGCAGGCGCAGCCGGGAGGCAGACTGTACCTGGGAGCAGGGCGATGCCAGAAAAGTGAGGCGTCAGGCGGGCAGGATTACAGAAGGCGGCGGAAGGATCCAGCAGGTCCGCCAGGGGGCGGTGAGCGTCGGGCGGCCCCTAGCGGCCACTGCCGGCCACGCAGCTCGGCAGCCACCTGACTGGCAGGGAGAAGACACCTCCATTTGCTCAAAACAGCAGTGGTTGTGAGAATATAAAACAAAGAGACCCAGAAGAAAACAACGTCTGTAATTACATTTAGTATTTAGTAAAAAAATCCAAACTCCAGATACTAAGTAGTTGTTTTGAAATAAAAATAACAGGCTGATTCTTTGGAGGATGTATTTATTAAATTCTAAGACCTTAAATAATTTTTGTTTGAAACATTCAAACGGAAAGAAAAACTAGGAAATCTGGAAATTCAACATCTTCCAGAGGGTTGGGGACACCCTGTTATTATTATCATTGTTATTATTTCAATGTGTTTTTATTTTGCTTGCATGAAAGGTGAGCCAGTATTTCCAACAGCATCACCAGCTGGTGAACTTCATCTTGGCCTCCACTTGATGTCTTTTACCCCATGGAAATGTCTTTTCAAAGCAGTGTTATCTGCCCATGGAGAATTTAAACAGGAGTCATCATCATTTTCTTCCAATTTCTGGAAATAAATACGTTTTACACAGGAAGGCATTTCAGGAAGGTGTTTTGCAACGTGAACAGGCTAAAGAAAGCACTCACGTCCAAACTCCCACTCCCATCTACCCAGAAGGATGCTTCCAGACCCTAATGCAGGTGGGATGCCTGACGGGGCCCTGGAGAGGCGGAGCTCTAGAAGCGCCCCCTCCCTACACCCTGCAGAATTCCTCTCCCAACCCCCCCAGGCACAAGGCAAGGGAGGGGGGGATGCCCCTGGGCCTGCTCTGCTGAGAACCTATCAGCCTGGTACCTTGAGCTCCTCCTGTCTTCGGTGGTAATACAGCATCAGCTGCTTCTGCTCCTCGCTGCTGATAATCGGTTCTCGGGCTGGGGCTCCCTGTCCCCTCTGAGAAGACAAGGGCAGAGCAGACTGATTACAGCACTCCTACAGCGCAACCCCAGAGGTTGCAGTGAATGTTCTACAATCTTCCTTGCTGACTGCTAAGGATAAACAGGTGATCCATTCTGATCCGCAGGGAAGGCTTGGTCTCCAGCAGCCCCTCAACCCTGGGCCCTCAGACCGATGGAGACCAGAGGCCAGGCAATGCCATCAACCCCCTGGGGTCCAGCGGAGAAGGGATGGCGACCATCATGGCAGACGCTGTTTCCCCACAATCATGGAGAAATGATTTAGGACAACGCAGCCTTGCAGAGATGTGGCGCTATGCTACTTAGATCTGTAAAGGCTTCTAGCACAGTCTCTGTGTTTACAGAGTATCAGTACGTTGAAAACTTGAAATCAGTGCTCTAGGCTGTATTTTTCATTTTGAGAAACACTTTTCATTACTTGTAGCCCTGTTTCTAAAGTTGAAATTAGCATGGCATGCGTACCCACCCAGCCACCCATGAAAACAAACTCCAAAACAGACTTCTAGTTTTCGATGTTTTACTTTAGAGCCCCCACTAACGGGATTAAAGTATTTGCCACAAGGAGATTAAGTAACGCTTGCTCTAAATTTTTATCGGTTGGAAAACACTTAACAAAAAATGGTGTCATGTTAAAGCAAAAGTACTCACTTGCTGAATCTTGACGATAATTTTGGTTTTCTCATTCTTGCCCACGTAGTCGGAAAGCTTCTTTGTTCTTCTGAGCTCCTTGGCCGCCCACCACAGCTGGGCCTCTGATTCCTCAATAACATTCAGTCCTGCCTGGGGCCATGGTCAGAACAGGCTGTACGGGGACTGAGACATCGCCCAGGGGCGCGGGGCCTGGCTGGTTCCCCCCCACCCCCAGTGCGGGGCAGGGGCCGGCATCTCAGCCCCGCCCTGTCCTCCCCTCTCCCCATGGGAAACACCACCAGCACTGGGTCAAAGCCCTTGCTCCTATGGGTGCCCTTCCTGCTAGCTCCAGCTCGTGCCCTGCCTTCGTGCCCTCCTGGTTCTGGGAAGGGGGAGGGTCCTGTCTCAGGTGCACCCTTATCTATAATAACGGGTCCTTCTCAGAAGGGTTTTGAGGATATGCTGGGAATGAGCACTGGGATCCAGCAGGGTTTTTAAATGTGGGCCTAATGGGGCTGTTTGTCTGCTTCTGCGCAGCCCGCCTGTTTAAGACGGCTCGGAGCCACAGGCCCTGTCCAATAGGGTACGTGATACATGAGAAAAACAAAGGAAAAGGGAACATAAAGGAAGGAAAATAACATGAAGCAAAAGGTGAGGCTAGAACACAAAATTCCATGCAAAGGGACCGATGAATGCACTTTGGGTAGAAACAGGCCAAGTTGGGTTTCTGGCTTCCCAGTGGCCAGAGAGAACGGGAGGGTTTTCAGTTTCTGCTGACGGACTTCCTGCCTGCCCCTCTGTGAGTGCCCTGGACCACGAGCACTAGCTTCGGGCTCTCCCCTAAGTTCAGGGCTCTGCTCGCAGTCACAGCACCGCAGGATGGAAGGCTGCGTAAGAAGCAAAACACGGCACCCGGAAGAGGAGGGCCAGCTCCGCAGGGAACCCCCCCACAGGATGCCCGAGAGCCACACACCTGAGTCCCAGACAAGTCTTCTTTATTTTCAAATTCCATCCGGATGGGATCGTATGGCGGCAGCCCCATGGGATAGACGATCATCGTTGCACCTCGAAGCTGGTCCAAGGCGTCTTTCACCATCTCCAGGGTAACACAGACTCCAGCTTCCACTTGTTTCTGAAGGGACAGGGACGGGAATCATAACCGCTTCAGTCAGTATTGACCAAGTTCTTGTACAAGACCCCCGCCGGCAACTGCCAGAGGGCACAACGCACTCCAACCGCGCTTGCTACCGAAGCCACCGCCATACTTCTGGGGCTTCTGCTGCTCCCCCGCGGCCTAGACCACCAAGCGGACTATGAGCAGGGCTGACAGGGCAGTCAGGTGCGGAGGACAGGACACTCGGCGGCACAGACCGAGGGGATCGGGCCACACCTCGGGGGAAGGTGGCGCAGGCAGGTGAGCGGCGGGAACAGGTGCTCCAGGCCCAGCAGCAGCAAGGAGCCGCAGGTAAGTGCAGCCAGTGCCACAGGGGACGCTGGGGCTCACACGGGAGGGCCCGGGGGCCAGGCGGCAGGGTGTGCGCTCCGCACAGGCGGCAACGTCCCTCCTGGGCAGGAGGGATGGTGTGGAGCCTGACCTTGCAGCAGGTGAAGAACGCTCCGGGCTGGGGGACAGCAGGCAGCAGGCTCAGAAGGGCACAGAAGGAGGTGTGATACAGGGGACACATCTGGTCTGTCCCCCGCTCCTGGCACCCAGCTTCGAAATTCCCAATTCCCGACTGGTAGGAACGTCTGTTGTTATTCATAAGGAGCCTCTGGACGGCACCAGAGTTTATGCTAATGAGGTGACCCACAAGGGACCTCAGTTCCGGGGAGAGGCTGCCATGGAAGAGGGAGCGGAAATTAGAGGGTTGAAACTTTCAGACCCAACCCCCATCACAGCCCAGGGGAAGGCGGGGAGGGAAAGGAAGGGGGGCTGGAGGAGTCAAGTCATGTGGCCAAGGATTTGGTCACTTAATGAAAGCCCTATAGAAATTCCGGGGATCAAAGCTCAGTGGAGCCTCCGGATCGGAGAACACACGAGGTGGGAGCCTGGAATCCCAGGAGGGCTCCACATGCTCCGCGCCCCGCGCCCCAGGCCTTGCCCTACACCTCTTCCCTCTGGCGCGGAGGTGTGTCCTTTACAACAAAACTATCTAGGAAGTCTAGCACTTGCAGTGTGCTCTGTGGATTGTTCCAGCAAACTGCTGAACCAGGAGGGGGGCTGTGGGGACCTCCAAATTTACAGCCAGGACAGAAGCAGTCTGGGTGCCTGGCGTCAGGTGTGGGGTCTTGCTGGGGACCTTGCCCTTTCCCTTGCGGGCTCTGCACCAACACTGGGGAGTTAGTGTCAAACCTGAACTCAGGCCACCCAGTCGGTGTCTGAAAGGCACCAGGAGGCTACCAGGGAGCCTTCGATAAAGCGGTTGCTACGGCAACGGAAGGCGCTGGGGTGTCGGCATCATGGGACAGACAGTACAGGATGCGTACAGGACCCGAGGTAAGGCTCACGGGGGTGGGGGTGGGGCAGAAGGCAGGACTCCAGTCTGGGTCATCGAGGCCCCAGTGGCTCTGCCAACACAAGTGGCAAGTCTGCGGGAAGTGCTACCCCTTGGGTCCAGAATACAGGGAGGAGCGAGGAGAGAGGAATGGGCTCTCGGGTCTAGGAAACTGCAGTTTTCTCGCGGTGCAGATAGGAGGTAAAACACTGGGGGGCGGGGGGGGAGGAGAGAGGAGGGGACCCAGGACAAAGTACTTGGATAAACACTCAATGTAAGAGGCAAGGGCAAGAGAAAGGGCCCCCCAGGAGCTGGGAGGGGACAGGACAGGCGGGTCCTTGACGTGCTCAGAGGACAGAGGCAGACAGAAAAGCCTCCGACCTGCGAGGTGAAGGGGTGGCCCCGGGATGGCCGTCTCTGTGGGGGAAGGAAACAGAGGCCGGGTCCTGAGAAAGCCGGGAGGGCCCGGGCCAGGCATGTGGCGGTCCCTCTGCTCCGGGAAGCTTGCTGGGAGGACACGGGGGGTGGGGGAGGCTGCAGAGAAGGGATTTCGGGGGAAGGAAAGAGGCCTGAGTGCGTTCACAGGGTACACGCAGCCCACAGGACAGGAGGGAGGAAAACGTTACCCCCGTCCCGGTTTCCAGGCCAGCAGCAGAAATGGGAGAAGCCCGGGGCGGGCCGGGGGTGGGGGGGACACGGATCAGGCGGAGTCTCAGGGGAAGGAGGAGCAGAGGCCCTGCAGCAGGGGCAGAGAACTGAGGGCTCCTGCCAGACAGCCTTGCCCTCTGTGCCAAGCAGGGAGGGGGCAGGCAGGGCAGGACACAGGCCGTTCAGAGCCCCAGAGCCCGGGGCCTGCTGCGGGCCCAGAGGGGCGCGGCTGGGTTAGGGAGGGGGCCGCACGGGCCGCAGGGGGGCCGTTCCGGTGGCAGCGCTCAACCCTGACCGAGCGAGTGGGAGACCGGAAGACAGGAGGAGGGGCGAACGCAGGAGTCCCGCGCCAGGGACGCCCAGGTCCCCGAGGGGGCTGAGGAGGGCAAGGGGGATGCGGGGCCGGAGGGAGGTGGGCCGTGCCCTGGGGGCCCAGATCCAAACTCTCTGAAGCTGTGTTCTCCTCTGTGAAATGGAGGGGATCTTCCTGCCTCACGTACTCGCACGTGGCTCATGACTGTTTCCGGAGTCACAAACCCCCAGGTCTTCCCATCCAAGGCCTGTGCCAGAGGGTGGATGTGCGGAGCTCCCAGACCCGGGGTCACGTGAGGGCGGTCTTCCTGCTCGGAGAGCGTCGCCCGCCGCCACCAAAATTCACCTCAGCGGGGATGCCAGTCATTTTCTGTCCAAGCTCCACGAAATGCCATGGCAGTGATCCCTGGCCAGGTAACATGGCGACGGAGGCACTCCGGTGTGGCTTCAGGACAGCAGACACCCCAGTGACTGGGTCTCCTGCTCTCAGCAGAGGGGCGTCCTAGGAAAGGGGCTGCAGAGACACAGCCGTCTCGCTCCCAAGGAGCCACCGCGTCCACATGTTCCCCCATCTCACTCTCCCCCCGTGATGAACCTCCTGCTTGCCCCACAGGGCTAAGTGTCCCCACCACGGCCGGCTCTGGCGCGGGGACGGTGATGCGCACTGCATTTTCGGAGGGCGGTGTGGAAAGGGCCCTGGGCGAGAAGTCAGGCCCGCCACTGGGAACAAAGCACCGCACAGAGGACCGGAGCCCCTGTGAAGCCTCTCTGGAAATTCGGAGACGACCACGCCAGAAGATCCGCAAGTAGAGAGACCAGAAGGGGTTTCCACGGCAGACAGTTGGGATGGGGGGGCAGGGAGGGCGCAGCACCCAGGCCACGATTTTCCCAACATGCCCTGACACGGGCTCGTTTGATCGGGCGTTAAGTCATGATTGATGCTTTATAAAAAAGGCTCTGGGATCAAGTGCATTTTGCAAACACTGCACGGAACCAAAGCCTCCCCTGTAGGACCTCAGAGAGCCTTTGCTGAATGAACAGGCACTAAAGAGCAGCCTTTCCTGAAGCACTTAAAGGATTACTTAAGAGCTTGAAGAATCGGGGACATGTTGGTTTGGAAGAAGTTCTGCCCAGTGATCGGGGAGAAGGAAAAAAACCAGCCATCCGCTGAGAAGGCTGGAGTCGGCGTGGGAGCAGCGCACAGGGCCAGCCCAGAAACAAGGCAAGTGATGGAGAAAACAAGTCTTCACACGTCCAGGTTTGCGTTACCCGCACTGTCAATGGTACGGCTTCTGCCTCCCCTTCTATGAGACACCTTGTGGAGGTACTAGTGACCATCCCAAAACAGTAATTCATAGTGGCACGCGCTCCAGCCATCAAAGATCCACGGAGCTGTCACAGGGCCACGACGTTTCCATTTCACTTTCTCCCGTTCTTCCCCCACCACGTACGTGTCAGCTCGTGCTTGTGCTGCACGCAGCGCACGGTGTCCTGCGAGTCCACGCTGTACTCCCGCAGGCCAGGCACACTTCCTGCCTGACCCGCGGAGACCGGGAGGATTCAGGACAGCTGTCACCGAGAGGAAAAGGAAAAGCGACAACCCACAGCCGAACATGCTGGCCTCCCTTGCCCCTGGAAGGCTGAAAAACAGAATAGGCTGGGCCCCAGAAAACTCCAGAAGCCATAAGTGGAGTTTGTATTTCAAACTTAGGGCCTCATTTAAAAACAACTAACCTTCGAGATGATTGCTTTGGCCTCTTCTATAGTGTTCTTTAACACTTGCTTCATTTTTTCATTTGGAGCTGTGGAAACAGAACAGGGAAGAGGGGGAGAGAGAGAGCCATCTGTAAGTCTTTTTGGGGAGGAGAGAGGAAAAAACAAACTCCCCAAATCCTTAAATGTCCCAATCCCTCCTGGCTGAGGAGCAAGGGTCCGGCGGCAAGACCTTCATGGGATTCCGGTGAGGGACACGGGGAAGCCGGCTGCGAGCAGCTGGCAAGGCTCTCAAAGCTTTACTTTCTTTTTTTAAGTTTAATTATTTTGGGGGGAGAGTGAGAGAGACAGAGAGAATGCAAGCAGGGGAGGGGCAGAGAGAGAGGGAGAGAGAGAATCTGAAGTGGGCTCTGTGCTGTTAGCAGAGGGGCTAATGCGAGGCTTGAACTCATAACCTGTAAGATCATGACCTGAGCCGAAGTCGGAAGCTTAACTGACTGAGCCAACCCAGGCGCCCCACAAGGCTTCACTTCTTATTAAGTAAAAGTATGAATCAGACACTGAAAACGCTAGAAACATAAAGCTGTGTTAGAATACAAATGGTTCATTTAAGAGAATATTGGTTTAAAGATGAATCATGCGCCATTAACTGGTTCTTATGAGATACTGTTATTTTTTTCATCGATGCAATTCCTTCTAAAAAGCAAAAATATCTTGGGGTGCCTGGGTGGCTCAGTCACTTAAACATCTGACTCTCCATTTTGGTTCAGGTCACGATCCCATGGTCGTCATGGGATCGAGCCGCAAATCAGGCTCTGTGCTGGCAGCATGGATCCTGCTTGGGATTCTCTCCCTCCCTTTCTGTTCCTCCCCTGCTTGTGCTCACGCGCGCTCTCTCTCTCTCTCTCAAATAATAAACATGGAAAAAAAGAAAAAGCCAAAAAGTCTCTCCAAATTTACAATGAGTTTATGTATGAAAAGCTCTGGAAGACAGCCAACCATTTCTCAAGCTAAAACCCAACCGAATTAATATGAACAATTCCTATGAGCTTCAATATTTTTTTTTTTTTTTACAAAAATATTTTTTGAGCCTTGTAGGGACACTTTTGTATTTCTTTTGCTCCTGATAGTGTTTTAGCGTCGTAGGTACTTAGGTGCTTAGGTGTTTGATCAACTACAGTCTTTTAAATGGAGACTTTTACGCAGGTTGAAGGGGATGAGCGGTCAAAATGGGCTACCGTCTTGTTTCCTTGAAATTCCACACGACCAACCAGACACTAATGGGGGACTAATTTCGGAATGCTGACACGTACTATGATGTTTTACACCACAGAGGTCTGTGCCCTCGATTCAAGTGGAGACCCTGGGCCGACATCCACTTCCTTCCTTCACACGGAACCTCTAAGTGAACCCTAGTGCCTGCAAAGCCTAACAGAACCTTCTACACATTTCAGCGACTGTCCCCCGAAACGATTAGGTTGAACCGTATTCACTTTTCACCATGTGTTACCTCCAAAAATGGCAGCTTCGGGTACTTCATCTGATACCCTGAAGAGCTGGCAGCATTCTAGTCAGAAGGAACGGGCCAAATGCTTCCTTTACCTACCCGATTCCTCCTGGATTCACACTGTGCCACAAGGAGTCAGTCACACAGCGCGGTATTTCATGCGTTTGTATAGAAAACTGAGGTCTCTGTTTAACGCTAAGTTGCCGCTCGTGGGCTTGCTGCTAACCTGGGGCGCGCACACAGAGGACACAGGCTGGATTACCTTGCCCATTCCTTCGACCGATGTCATCCTTTTTAAATACTGGGCCCCCGCTGGGTACACACTTTTCACCCCATTCGTCCCTTAACTTCAATTCTTCAATCTGGTCGTCGGTCAGGCCTTGCATATTAGGAGGGAGAAACACGCCATGTTCTGCCAATTCTTCCATTTCTTAAAAGAGAAAGTTAGACAACATGTATCAGGATCATCACCTCAGTGAGATGTAGGCTCCCTAGGGGTTGGGGGTCTTGCCCATTGGCTCCCTATTTTATTTAACAAATACTTAAGACACCACTTGGTTTGGGCCAGGCCTGTCCCTGACCTTTGACACATGGTCGCCCATTTGTCCCGGGCCAACGGTGACATAGAGTTTAGGAGCTCACCGTGGTCACAGGCAGCAGGACTGCGGGCTCTGGGCACGAATCTTCTGCCGTGTTGTACCTTCTGGGACTCAGGAGGCACAAGTTAAAATTCACTGACAGTCAGGATACATACCCACGAACAGTGTTACAACATCCAAGTGTGTCTGCATAGATTATTTCGCTTCCCCTTGTGAGGCAAGCAGGAGAGTCATCGGCACCCTCGTCTTCCCTAATGCACAGCTCTGTCACCTGACGCTTGCTACTTCACACCACACTTTATAAATAAATTTTCACTTTATAAATAATTTGTGTAAATCTGGTCAGTGGAGAGGATTCCAGGCAGTTGACAGCCTTCCAAAGCCACAGAGATGGGAGAAGACCTTGGTGTTCTGGTATCACGTTCACTATGCAAAAGCGTGGCTTTGTCTTTTTCCTATAGCATATATATTCACCCCAAACCTAACCCACACTTCAACCTTGCAAAACTGCTTGCCCTTCCTTCCTTCCCAAGTTCCCGAAGCACTGTGGGAAGATGGCAAGTGGCTTGTCATAATACAATACTACAAAACAAATGGTGTCACTTAATGGGGTCCTTATTGTCTCGCTCCCTACCAGAATCTGGGCATCTAGGGGCCCAGGGCTGCTCCCCTTCATCCTGGCCTGCGGCAGGCAGAGCGTGGGGACCTGCCTGGACCCCAGTGGACAATGGGGGCTGCAGAACAAAGGGAGGAGTCGCTAATGTGACTCTTCACATTGAGCACATTTTCAATTGGTAATTTTATAGAAAAAGAAGTTGGAGTCACTTTTCTCCCCAAATGCTTAAATAAAAAAAAGAAAACATTTAATACTGAGCTGGTTTTGCAATCAGCAAATTTTACTAAGAAACTACATGTATGCCCCATAAAGATAGAAGCCATAACCCTTAAGGAGTTCTCCACGGCACAAAAATCACGTATTATGGAAACACTAGACCACATCTGGAGACATCTGGAGAATCACCATGTCTAGGGCCGTGCTGACGAATGCGATCGCCACCAGCCCCACCAGGCTCTTTAAATTTAAATTAAAGTGAAATACAATAATAAAAAAAAAAAAAGCAGTTTGCTCCTTGCCATGGGTGCCTTCAGGGCCGCACAAATAGGGAGCAACTCACTCGCGGCAGAAGGTCGCCAGGCAGCCCTGCTCTAGAGCATTCGAGAGAAGCGACCAAACGCTGTAATATGAGACAGGGGCTTGAGTTTCCTGGAGAAGGGCAGGGGACGCCAGGGCTCTCGGCTGCCCTTCCCACCATCGGGAGGTGGGGGGAGGGGGGTGTCCCAAAGCCAGGTGCTTCCCCACCCGGAGGCGCTCCACTCCACAAGTCTCGACAGTGAGTTCATTTCACTACACCTGTTCTGGGGCCCGGTCTTCCGCTCCCCGGGGTTACCCTGTCTCCTGGGCCACTTCACACCCGGCCCCGCGGCGCGCCCTTGGCCCCGCCCCCACGCTCTCCGCGGGACCCCGGCTGTCCCCTTTCGGGCCGCCAGCCGTGTGTCTTTGCAAATCTTGGCAACCCTGACCCTCTCCGCCCAGCCAGCCCGAGTCTCGCGGTTCCCCCCACCCCCCACTTCCCGCCCCGCTTCTTCCCCGCGTCCCGGGCCCGCCCCGGCTCGGGCTCCACGGTCACGGCCGCACCTGAGCAGACGCGCTGCACCTTCAGCCGCGCGTTGTAGACCCGGGCCACCTGCACCGTGAGCTCCTCCAGCTCCGTGCTCCCCGGCGCCTGCAGCAGGAACTGGCTCTCGTCGCCCCGCTTCACGTGCAGCAGGACCATGGTGGCCCCGCAGACGCCGCCAAGGCGGCGAGGAGGAGGCCTGGCTGCGCGGCCCGCCGGGACCCGAGCGCGAGTAGCGACCGCCGACCAACCGCCGCGCCGAGTGCGGAACTCGGGGTCTAGCGGCCCCGGTCCAGGGGGAGGGGGAAAGGCCCTCACTCCCGGAAGTGCCTGTTGCCAGGAGCGACACAGAAACACTGGCGCCGCCAGCTCGGGTCGGAAGCCGAGGGTGGAGAGGCCGCAGTGCGCGGAGGCCCGGCAGGCGCTCCCGGAAGCAGGTGCTGCTCGGCAACGATGCCCCACAGTCCGAGACGGCCGCACCCCGCCCGGAAGTGTCTGTTGTCGGGGCAACCGCCCAACGGAGCCCAAGCTCTCCGAGGGGAGCGCGGAACGCCGCGTCCACTCTCCTGGGCCCGAGGCTCCACAGAAGCAGATGTGTGGGGCGGGGGAGGCTGCTAGGTCGGAGATGGGTGGGGTGGTGGGCACCCTCCGAAGCCGAGCCCCGGAGCGGGGTCCGCACTGCCGCCGAAAGTCCCAGCGGCGTTTCTGCCGCCCGCACTCCCCACTGCCGGAAGTGCTTCCTGCTGTTTCCGGCCTGGAGCTGTTCCGGGAGTTCGCGCGGGTTGCCGGGTGTGAGCACCTAGGGACCGGGAAAAGTGTCCGTCTTCCTCTGAGGGCTGATTCGGATTCGCATATCTAGGGTGGCTGTAGCGGCCGCGGCCGGAGCGACTGCGCCCAAGCTATCCAGCCGGCCGCCGCCCAACGAACTTTTTTTTTTTAAATATTTTTTTTTTGTTTATTTCTAGGAGAGAGAGAGCAGGGGAGGGTCAGAGAGAGAGGGAGATACAGACTCCGAAATAGGCTCCAGGCTCTGAGCTGGCAGTCAGCACAGAGCCCGACGCGGGGCTCGAACCCACGAACCGCGAGATCATGACCTAAGCGAAAGTCGGACTCTTAACCGACTAAGCCACCCGAACTCTTAATGAACAGGCGCGCTGTTTCTTCCAGGCGTCGGTGACACCGCGGCTTTAAAGGCCAGGGTCACTGCTGTCATGCTGTCATGGAGTTTATATTCCAGTGTAAGTGAGGAAGAGAAAACAAAATAAACGGAAGAGGCAAACTCAGATAGAAGCATAAAGAAAACCAAACTGGGCGATTGGCTTTTTAGGTTGGATGGCCAAGGAGTGCTTTCCGGGGAGGGTGACATTTGCACTTAGCCCTTGATAACGAGGTGTCACCAAAGCTCCAACAGTGCAAGGCTTCAACCCTCGTCTCCTTGGAAGCCATTGCCAAACACGATCTGAATGTTGCAAGCACCTGCTCCTTTGTACTCCTGAAACTTCGGCTCTCCCCTTTGGAACTTCATCCTGGGCAGAGGGGATGGTGTGTGCCTGGAAATGCCCAAAGCCAATCCAGGGCCTCGTATGAAGACTGTTAGACTGATTCTGGACAGACAGGGTATGGAGCCCAGCGAGCAGATGTGTTTCCATTTCTAGGATTGGGGCAGGGAGCACCCAGACCCTGGAACATACAGTACTGGTCAGAATGCTAAATGTCTCCCTCCCCGCAGGGAGAAGGGGACCTACTGTGTTCTCTGAGCTCCTGAGTGCTGGCCATAAGGTCATCCCTCCGTTTCTCCTCAGTCTGATTCTGTATTCATAAGCCAACCAAGCTTAAAACTTGGTTGAAAGTGTATTGCTTTCTAGGTGGTGAGAACCATTTATGCACAGACTCCTGTATTAGAGTCTCTGGCTGTAACTTTTAATAAAGTGTGGAAAACTCATGTACTGGCCATCCCGTTGTGTTTAAATATGTACTTTACTAATCATTTGGTAGGAATCATTCGGTAGAAAATATGTACTTTGTTCTTCACTTGGCAGGAACAAAACTCCACAGATCAAGCGCTTGCAGGATCTTGAATCTTTGCCAGCCTGATATTTGCCTTTGTAAGTCCTGCTAACTTTATTCTGTTATTAACGCTCCTTTCAGTGTCCTCTTTCAGTCTTTTTTTTTTTTTCATCCAGGCCACGTCTTACAAATTTGCGTGTAGCTTTTTCTCTGTGGTTTCCGTAATCCTCAATCATGCTATAAATTCTTGTCTTGCTGGCCTCAAGTGGGTTCTGAATTTGAAAACAAAAGGTGGTATCTGTGTGCTCTTGACGAGTTTGGCTACTTTTCTCTGAATATTTTAGGTACTGCTGACTTTCTAGGCTGAAGGGCATCTTGTGACCATTTGTCTCTAATGAAGCTGAAGGGCATCTTGTGACCATTTGTCTCTAATGAAGCGTTAGTGATGAATGCTGTGATCTAGATAATTAACAGGTCATTCATGATGGCTGCCGGATACCAGGCAGTGAGGGAGGAAAAGAACGAATTTTTAGTCTACTGAAAAAAACCTTTTTTTAAAGGCCCCAACATTAGAGATACATTTAAAGTTCCCACATACCCCTCTCTGATTCCATTTTCCTCTTCCCCTTCTCCAAACGTTAACTACTATCCTGAATTTATCATCCCTGTTGGCTGTTTTTATACCATCGACACATGTATGTGTCCCTAAAGAATATATTGTTTTGTATGTTTTAACTTTTCTATAAATGACGTCATACTGTATTGTTTTGTAACTCACCGTATGGCTCCGGGATGAGATTTACTAATATGTCGTTCACTTGTTTTCACTGCTGTACAGTATCCTACTGTATGAATCTGTCATTCCACTCCCCTGACGATGATTAGTGTATTTCTAATTTTTACCATCACGGACAATGCGTGTCCTGTTCCACATGCACTGAATTTCTCTACAAGTCAAATTTCTCGTGATAGAACATGTGGATTTTACTGGACGTTGATAAATTCCTCTCCAGAATTGATAGTCTCTCAACAACAGCATGTGAGCCCCCAATTCTTCCAAATGGTCACTAAATCTTGATGTGCTCACTTATTTTCCTAAAATTAATAAACTGGGATTTTAAAATTTTATGTATCTATGTGTGTGTGTGTGTGTGTGTGTGTGTGTGAGTTTGGTTATCCTGTCAATCACCAGGACTGTAGTTAGGTAGTTTGTGGACTTGCAGAGGTCAGGATCTGGCTATGCATGAAGAGGCTAAAAAGATAAGTTACACACTCGGAGAAATATTTGCAAACCATGTATCCAATAAAGGGCGAGTATACAGAATAGACAAAGAACCTTCAAAACAGAACAGTAGGGGCACCTGGATACCTTAGTCGGTTAAGTGTCTGACTCTTGATTTTGGCTCAGGTCATGATCTCACAGTTGGTGAGATGGAGCCCTGTATCAGGCTCTGCGCTAACAGCAGAGCCTGCTTGGGATTCTCTCTCTCCCTCTGTCTGCCCTTCCTCTGCATACGCTCTCTCTCTCTCAAATAACTAAACATTAAAATAATAATAATAATAACAGTAAAAAAACAATCCATTTAGAAAATAGGCAAAAGACAGATATTTTACTAAAAAAGATATTAGATGGCAAATAAACACGTGAAGAGATGTTCACCATGACTAGCTATTAAGGAAACAAAGCCACAATGATATATCCTTTACAAAAATGGCTAAAATAAAAAGTAGTGACAACAGTAAGTGCAAGGAAGGGTGCAGAGAAGTTGATCACTCATCCATCACTGATGGGAATGTGAAATGGTCCATTCTGGAAGACAGTTTAGCAGTTGTTTAAAAGATCCAAGCATCAACTACCCTGTGGTCCAGCAACTGCACTC
The DNA here is from genome assembly GCF_003009895.1 of Hyaena hyaena. Lineage (NCBI taxonomy): Eukaryota > Metazoa > Chordata > Mammalia > Carnivora > Hyaenidae > Hyaena > Hyaena hyaena. The sequence continues at coordinate 2,140,898 of NW_024080634.1, forward strand.
CTGGGCATTATCCCCAAGAAATGAAAACTTATGTTCACACGAAAACCTATACGGGAATGTTCACAGCAACTTTATTTATAATAGCCCCAAACTGGGAGCAACCCAGATGTCCTTCAATGGGTGGGTGACTGGCTAAACCAGCTGTGGTACATCCGTACCTTGAAATACCACTCGACGATACAAAGACATCTGCAATCTAGATGACTCTCCAGATAATTATGCAGAGTAAAAAGTCAATCCCAAAAGGTCACATACCATATGATTTCATATATATATGTACGTTAATGTCCTAGTTAATGTCCTGGTTGTAGCAGTATACTATAGTTTTGTAAAATGTTACCACTGGGGGAAGGGGGGCTGGGTAAAGGGTACTTGGGGTCTTTATTATTTCTTACAACTGTATATGCATCTCAATCATTAAATCAAAAGCTTCTTTATTATTGTGTGTCAATGAATTCTATATATTTTCTGTATATTTTCTATATATTTTTCTAAAATTATATCGAACATAATTCAGCGATTTAAGAATCAAAGTTACTGTTCTGAATAGCAATCCGACAGGAGTGAAAAAAGGCAATACTCAGAGGCACTACGAGGCTTGGCCTTGTACTTGGGCCTTTTTAGCCAGTCTCTGGTGTATGGCTGTCCTTGTGACTCTTTCCCTTCTACCCCAACTTGTTTCTTTTGCTGTGGGTTAGAAAATCATCATTCATGCTTCATGCATTATTTTCTAGCCAGCAAGACTCTGAATGAGGGCCTCTCTTCTTAATGAGGATTTGTAATCTTAGAATATCCTCTTACTTTTAGATTATTATATGGAGAAGTAAAACGGATGAAATAAGGTCTTGATTTAAAATACCTGATCTGAAGGGCACCTCAATTGGTTAAGCATCCAGCTCTTGACTTTGGCTCATGTCACGATCTTACGGTTCCTGGGTTTGAGCCCTGTGTTGAGCTCTGTGGTAACAGTGCGGAACGGGCTTGGGAATCTCTCTCTCCCTCTCTCTGACCCTTCCCCTGCTCGTGTTCTCTGCCCCGGTCTCTCGCTCTTCTCAAAATAAATAAACTTAAAAAAATACAAAAATACCCGATTTGACAGTTGGTCCCCAAAGGTCATTACCCTTGCATATGTAACGTTCAAGGAAAATGGCTGAGAAAAATTCTTCCCTCTTGAGCAAAGTAGTCGACATGGTAAAGACGGGTATATTTATTTCATATGACAGCACATTTCACAGATATGTACCGAATGTCTGTATACCACTGACTGTAATACTGTACTTCTATAACGTATATAATTATAAATATTGTATGCCACATAAGCAATAAAATTCTTACATATAAACAGCAATCTACTATAGAGAACAAGGAATTCACAAAGAGATCCTTAGTGTCTAATTTCTGCTCTGCTTTTAACAGAACTGGTAAATATTTTAATAACACAGAATAATGGCTAGTTATTGGCAGCATACCTTTAGCTTTCCTAACTCTGTGCCCTTTCAGCAACTTGCCAAATATATCTTTCCTGATAAAGGCTGAGCTGCTGCATGATACGTATATTTTAGACAGTAGTTTATATTCAATAGGAAACATTGCTCACAGAACTGCAATCTGCACTAGTGAAGTTTATAATGAATTCTTTTTGCTAATGGAGAGCAAATACCATACACACTAACACCTAGATGTTAAAGCCACAGTTTCAACAAGTTAATTCACATTCTGAAGCACACTGCTTATAGGAATACTGCTGTTTAAAATATACTACTGCTGAAATGATTAGAACCCCCAAAAAGCACAATATAAAACTCACAAGAGTTAGTTCTGACAGCAAATCCTGGCTGTTAACAGAGAGAGGATTACTTCTATAAATACAGTATTTTGATAACATTTGACCATTTAGAAAAGTGCTTTTTTTCCTACTAGATTTGCCTTAAGTGCAATGCAGTTTGCTGTGCTTTTCCATGTTACATAATCTTAGCCATGAACTCTATTTTCTGATATTCCCCCAATGCACATCTTTAAAGGCTAAATGTGGACAATGGAATTTAGGTGGACATCTATAACTCTTCCTACAAACGGAACGTTAGTATCAGTCAGGTAAGGATGACTTTAACTTAAGCTGACAACAAAACATCGCTCACGGAGTTTTCTGTTTGGGATTATGTAATGACATCAAAATACTACACTGTGTAAAAATTCTGTGAACTTCATAAAATAAGAGCAGGATCAGTTGCGTACTGGCAGTGCAGGAGACAAAATCCACAGCTACTTTGAGGGGCAGCTTCTGAAAATGTAAAGCAGCTTCACAGATGGGTTGCGTAGCCTCTGACGGGGGACAGAGCACACACGCTGAGTAGATCCCCAATTCCAAGGATTCTGAGGACGGCTGCCTTCCCTGCTAGGAAGTTCCAGAGCAAAAGCAGCAAAGGGAAAGTGGGGGGTGGGGGGAGTGGGTAACATACACCTTAGTGCAGAGACGGGGGAGTGCACTGCACTCTATATACTTCTCATTGAACTTGGAGGTATGTGCCTTCCTGACAGATAAGGCCATAGTGCTTTTTTGTGTGGGCCGGAGTGTCCGTCCACATGACCGTGACCACAAAATAGGCTGCTTCCGGCGGCAAGACCCTCCTCCCAGAGAAAAGCGTAAGGAGGTGCTGGAGTGCAAAGTAACAAAGATGCGAGTTATGTGTGGAATGGTAGGAAAATCTGGTTCTGTAGTGAGATTCTCGTTTGGGGAAAGAAAATTAATGAACTGTCCAAATTTTGCATAGAGCCATCCTTTTGGTAATGAAATACTGAAAAAAATAACTCTGTTAGAACGTTTAGGTAAATATTGTCTGAGTTCTAAGGTTTCCAAATAGGGAAGTGTATATATATGTGTGTGTGTACACATGCTTTCTTTTTTTTTCTTTTTTTAAAGCCATGCCTTTCAAAATGGTCTCAGTCTAACTTTGAGAGCTCTTTGGTAAATACCTGGAAACCCCAATTGTTCACAAGTATGAGAGGGCTGGCAGTAGTGTCAGCTACAAGTTGTTTGGGCTTTTTGAGATTCTTCAGAGAAGACGGACAAAGCATTTCTGAATAAGGACTATTGTCTAAAGTAGTTTTGAGCACTGTTTAGGGCTACTTCTCTCTCTCATTTATCCAAACAGAAACACACCAAAACTCCAGTTAATAATGAGAAGGACTTTTTCCTTATTTCCAATATACACATATGCCAACTTTGTACACATTAAATAGTGGTATTTCGTGACAACATCAGTGCACGTAACAATTCCATATTGCACATTATGAGTAACTAATGCCCGATTCTTTTGGCTCTCACCTGCCCAAACTAAAAACAACAACACTGTTTTCTATTGCATAACCTTATCTTTCTGTAAAGTCTAGTGTGGGTGACGCCTTCGATGACAAGGTTGTGAAAGGAGCTACTGAAGTGGTTGTGGCAGGTGGGGGCTGAGAGACAGGAGGTGGAGGTGGCCGTCTTGATGGCATCACACAGAAAGGAACACTCGTACCTTTATTCCAGTCATCATCAAAGGTCACATTGGAGCCAGAGAGCAAACTTGGCTGATTATTCAGTAAGTCTGGACAAGCGGACTTTGACTTCCCTTTCACACCAAAGTCCTCTTCTTCCTCGAAGGTTACCCATCCTTTCGGGGTGCTGATTTTTGCCGTAGACTGGCCCTGCAGATCAAAACTGTCCTTGAAACCATCAAAGGAAGATGAAGTCTTGCTATTGTCATGACCAAGAGGCCTCAGAGAAGGGAAAGGACTGTTAGCAAGAGGCTCGTCTCTGGAGAACCATGAAGTTGCCTCCGATTCTTGAGACTCGGCTCTAAATGGGTTTCCAGGAGCTGCAGTCCTGTCGGTAAACGGATTTGTGCTGGTCAAGCTAGTAATAAATGGGTTTGGAGAATATCGCATATTCTCCTGGGATTTACTCCGGGCTGGAATTGGAGGCATGCAAGCTATAGAACTCAAAGTATTCATGTTATTTTGTGTTGCAGAAGGCAACTGAATCAACCCCATTGGGTTTGGAGCTGGAGCAGATGACGTTTGAGTGGATAACTGAGCCTTTGATACAGCAAGCAGATTGAATGACAGATCTTCAAATGGGTCACTCTTTAAGGGTGATTCCAGTCTGACAGCCGAGACTCCATTTGTTTTCACCTGAAAAAGAGAGCACTCAATAATCAGCAAAAAAAAGGTAATATATTACTTTTAACAACCCCTCTAATGCTTCTTCCTGTCTCAATTATTCATTGAGGGGAGGTGGCGGCAAGGATGCAAATTTGAAACTTAAAAAACAGCTTTGTATAGTTTGTCCCCTGGTAGTTTAAGGAAGATAAGACAACTAAAACCTTATTCTATAAAATCTCCCTACTGAATAAACCCCTTTACTAAATACATTTGTTTAAACCCCAAAGAAATGAAGTAGAGTTTGTTTCATTCATGCAAGTCCTAATAGGATGTAAAATGGAGAATTGTACAGAAATTAGCAAATGACTTTTGTACATGCCCGGTTTTAGCAAATGTTAGCACGAAATTAAGAAACCCATATTTAGAACTTGTGCTAAATCTATATATTTAACTTCCAACACCTATCATGATGATGCTGTGGTTTCACTGTTCTTTTAAATATATTTTTATTTAAAGTCAATGTTACTATGGACATTCAACGTCATGAGTGGAAATTGATTTTATCAGTATATTTATATTCATAAGCTGAAGACAATGCATCTCTTCCTTTTCTACTTGGAAAAATGAATTTTCAGAGCATTTTTTGCCTTTAAGTTCTCCTCTGTAGACCAAATGCTGCTAATAATGTGACAATATTCCTTAACGGACCTTCCTCATCTTGTGAAAAAGCGTTTCAAAACAGATATGCTTATTGATAACCATACGCAATGATTGTTTAAAACCGCGGGGTGGGGGTGGAATCCTATGTTCTATCTGGTATATTAATCCTAAAACCAAGATGAGTGGTCCACCGTTCTTTCCATGTGGCAAAGTTGGCTGTGAACTGGTAGGAAGAGTGTTCTGAATTACTTTATGGGAATGAAAAGTGTGCGCTCTAGGCCTAATTCACAAAGAAGCCAGCTGGGAGAGGGCATGACTATGGGACAGAGCTAAAACCAACTTCTCTTATGGGGAAGAGAACCCTGGCCTTAGGAGCAAAATTAGCTCATCAGATACTTCATTTTAGTTTTAAAAAAAAAACAAAACTGTACATAATTATTGACACTAAATAGATGACTTGGATATTGATGCCAAATTTAAAGATAAGAAGACAAACTTTTGGTTGAAAAGGAAAGGGGAGGGAGCATTTTGGCTCAAGACCTGCAATGTAACAAAATGGAGCACTACCCAAAATCAACTTAGATAGTTTTGAGAGCGAAATAACTACATGCTCATGAACTGTGTTGAAAAAAAGAACAGCGGTTCCCCCCAAAAAACATAATTCCATTTTATGAAACAGTAACTTGCTACTTTCACAACAGGGAAGGCTATTCATTTGCATAAGAAAATGATGAATAACTTCATTAAGTGAGCAACTTTCAAGTATCTGTTTTAGTCAATTTTCCAGAACATACTTCCTAACTGAATAAAGAAGTGTATTTTTCTTCAAACAACTAAGACAATAAATTTGTATAAAAGAGTTATTAACACGTAACAGACTCATAACTGTATTCTAAGTGTATTAAAGGTAAGTAGCTATGTTTATGGAAATCTGCCTGAGAGACAAATCTATTACAGACATTAAGAAATTAGTTAACTCTATATGAGAAATCATCTCTGCATTATTTACTAAAGCAGCAAATGGGAGTATCTAATTGACTCTGTGACCCAATTCTCCCATGGCACATGGGGCAGTTCACAGCACAGACATTACAGCGAAGGAGAATTTTATGCTCTGCAAAGCTTAGGATAGCAGGCCCTTGGCAAATAAATGCTTTATGTTTAAATAAATTTCTTTATTTTCATATATTAAAAAATTTGTTTTCAAGCATTAATTTGATAGAAGCAGGAGCAGTCTCCCCAGATTTGAAATGAGAATGAAAGCCACACCATCATTCATTATGCTAGAATGGGTTTATAATCTTAGCAGGATTTGTGATGAATTAATATGAAAAACGGTGAGAGGTGTTGGAAGGACATTTAAATAATCCTATTATAATATTAACTTTTATCTTTCTAAAAGTTCTCCCTTACCAAAAATAATCTTGTTACTAAAATGATTTGAAAAAAATTTCCCAAAAGAAACCTAAGAAAAGAAGTTGAATTTTGTAGTTATGTAATTCCACCATCATTAAAACCAAGACCCAGTTTGGTCACTGTCAGACAGGCTTCTGTATACCTAAAGCTTCCCCATCTGGAAGTTACACTTTTTAGTTTTGTTAATTTCAAAAAAAAAAAAAAAAAGGCAAAAAAAAATGGTAAACCTTTAATAAGAACTAAAGTGGTTCCTAAAAACTTGAAATACTAAGGAAAAAAAAAGGTTTATGGTATGATAATAGAATTTATTAATGTGGACGGGTGGTTTTAAAAATGGGTGAAACCTTAGATGTATGAAGCAGAAGATTCATACATCTAATGTGCTAAGACAGATGAAAAGCACAGATAAGATTGAGAAATAATCCGATACCTGTTACCCTGATGGTTGCTCCTGCTTTGAGAAAGGGAACACAGACATCAAAGGAAAGAGTTAGGAGGACAATCTGAGACCAAAACAGCAACCCTAACAATTCAGTCTTCGAAATACTTTTATCTCTACATTGTACACAGATCCTGATGGCGGCAACATTTGCAAGTTATGGCGTGAGTTCAAGAGACAACTCCAATTTCTTCTGTAATTTTGAATTGAAAAAAAAAAAGTATCGTTGAATTAGGTAATTTTGCCAGAGGCTGATGACCTTCAAAACAATAGTAATCCAAATAGGTTTTTGGAGCTCTAAGATATTTTAAGCAGTCTGTTATGGACTGAATGTTTGTGTCCCCACAAATTCACATGGTGAAGCCCTAATCCTCAATGTGACGGGTATTTGGAGGTGGGGCCTTTGGGAGGTAAGTGGGGTTGGATGAGGCCATGGGTTGGCCTCGTGAGGGATTAGTGCCCTCATGGAAGGACACGTCAGAGAGTTGCTCTCCCCCCACCCCGGAAGCACTGAGGGAAGGCCACGTGAGCACGCAGTGAGAAGGCAGCTACCTGCAAGCTGGGAAAAGAACCCTCACCAGAACTCAACTGAGTTGGCCTCCTGATCTCAGACTTCGAGCCTCTGGAACTGTGAGATCACACATTTCTGTTGAGTAAGCCACCCAGTTTTTGGCATTTTGTCATGGCAGAGCCCAAGATGAGTAGGACACAGCCACAAAATCGCCCACTGGTTTCTCACCATTAGAGGAAATGTAGAAGATGGCAACACTTCACAGAAGTACGACCCCACTGAACATCAGTATGTATTGTAACAAAATGACCAGGACCCAGGCATATTGTACATTACTCAAATTTTCAGAAGGAGGATACGATCATTAATTCATCCCGTAACTTATTAGTTATAAGGTACAATAATGTAAGAAATTTTGTCATTTAAAAATGAAATCATCTTTCCGTACCACAGCAGTATTTAAAAAAAAAAAACAACAGTAGGCTCAACAACAGTTTTGAGCAAATCTTCCCCAATATCTAAAGCGTACCTCATTTTAAGATACCAAAACCCATTCTGACAATCGAGGGAGACATCATTCTAAAACGTGTTAGGCATTAACAGAGTTTCCTGACTACCCAAAACGAGACTCCTGGATTTAAATGAATACTTTCTCAATGATCTCAGGGTTCTGTGTATGGGCTCTGGCAGTGATAGAAGGTAGGAGGTATTAATAGATTAAGAATGCTGAGATTTCCTACTTGGTGTCTTCTCTCACTGTCAGCCATCATGGCGACAGTATGGTAGTGAGGCTGTTACTCTACTTCCTGTTGGCTTTCCTAACTTCAGGATCTTAGATGACAATCAAATGACCAAGATGCCAGAAGTCAGGCCGGTAAGTGAGGCGTTTCTACGTTTTGCACATATTATATGATCATTTGAATCGGAAGGGTCTTTTCTATATCAAACTATAGAGTAAAAAAACCATTTAAATGATAATAAAAAGCACTAGGCCATGTATGTTTTTATAGTTTAAATACCTTGTATATTTTGGGCAGAATTAATAATAAAGACTTGTAAACATTATTCAGTGTTAAATTCTAAGACTACTTCATAGATCACCAAAACATCAAATATATTGTACTTTAAATTCTCATCCTATAGATGAGAATTAAATTTTTCAACCTATAGCCATTGAAAACAATTTTTAAATTTTAGATGTTTCTTATCTTTTGAACAGGCATTATTCTTATGGTTCAAAATTTAAGAGGTATAAATGGGTAAAATGCCTCTCCTTCCTTCCGGCCCTCTAGCTCTCTAGGAAGAAACTGTTAACCACTTTGTGATCCTTCCCAAAGACAGTCTGCACATAAACAAGGACCCTGCTCCCCCAAGAAAGTGTGTGTGTGTGTGTGTGTGTGTGTGTGTGTGTGTGTAATGTTTGGAGGAATCTGATCTCAATGACTGAGGCCAAAAAAATATTTAAAATTTAAAACAAACATCCCTGGTAGTTTCAATGAAATGAATCACACAAGACTCAAGAACATTCTCTACCAGGCCACACACAAAGCACAGGCTGTCTGCCACCAAATCACCGTACTCATCCCAACAGAAAACAGAAACCAAATGACCTAAGAAAATGATAACGTGGTAGTCACTGGAATATTCATCCTGTAGTACTTTCGTGTTACGATTTTCTACTGAAAACCGCAATCTTACTGAACAGTTTGCTTTTCTCTGTTTTTTTCAGAGTTTTTCTCCAGTTTTTCAGTTTTCCAGTGTTCATATTGGTCTAAGAATACTTAAACCATTACAGACTTTTAGGAATTGAGGTTCCCTTTCCTATGAAATAGATGCTTACTTTCTGTCTTAAAACAGTAGTAAACGCTCTAAGGTGGCTAGTTTGAAAGTGTTTTGCCCTCCAACTACATTTAACAAAATAGGATAGTACACATTACAAGAAAAAGAGAAGACAAATTCATGACTCACTAAAAGTGGATCCGCAGAGAGAAAAGAATAGTGGACATTTATTGTCTGAAGGGTTTCTGCAATTTTTATACACTGTCAACATCCTCAATATTCTGAACTAAAAAATGTAGAATACTTTATGGTATTAAGCAGCTTAAGAAAACATTTTATCTCTTTCAATTATATATCCTGCTTTAGTTTTTATAAATGTGACCAACTGTCTAAAGAGAAAGTGCTAATTGCTAACAATATTCATTTTAAGACTTGTATTTACTGGGGCGCCTGGGTGGCTTAGTCGGTTAAGCGTCCGACTTTCGCTTAGGTCATGATCTCGCAGTTCGTGGGTTCGAGCCCCGTGTCGGGCTCTGTGCTGACTGCCAGCTCAGAGCCTGGAGCCTATTTCAGAGCCTGTGTCTCCCTCTCTCTCTGACCCTCCCCTGCTCACGCTGTCTCTCTCTCTCTCTCCTAGAAATAAGTTAAAAAAAAAAAAAAAAAGACTTGTATTTACTTTAGTATCTGTTTTTCACCATATAGAAGCATAAGGGACTGGCAACTTCTGCCTACTAGCCGGGCATATCTAGAAAGCTGTAAAGATGGATGTAAACTAGTATTTATAAATGTGCTCAACTTATAAATGTGCTTGCCCGCAAAAAGAGAAGACTTATTAAGCTTGACACATTCCTTTGGCCTTGATAACAGTTTTAAGTTAAAACTTAAAACAATAGGATAAAATAAAATGTAAGGCTAGACAACAAAGAATGTTCTTACTCAACGAATTTTATTTTAACAATTTTACCAGAATGTATGTAGCAAAATGAAGTAAAATGGCATCCAAATAAAAATAAAACAACTTACCTTGCATGATCATCCCCGTATTAAAGTTACTCTGTATATACGCACCAAAGTCTTTCCAACCTGAGGTCACGCCGACGTAACAAGAACCCTTGTGATCCTACGGCTGTCCCCCACTAAGGAAATGGCACTGTCTTCTGTGTGACACCAGTGAGGGGCCCTTATTCTTTTGATGGTTGTTACTTGGTAAATAAGCCCACTGCTGCACCCCCAAAACAGAAATACCTGAAGACCCCAGTGCCAGCTGTGGCTCAGAAAAGAGCTAGTGTTGGCATCTGAGGAGCACAGGGATTATTCTCTGTGTGCTGGAAGTTAACCACCCTGCCAGTGGGAAGGCCTCCCCCTCCAGAAGGTGAAAAGCAACACTAATGTATCAGTTGTGAGCAACAAGCTGTGACTGCTGTTGTTCGTACTAAGGTACTAAGTATCCAAAGTAAAGTGGGCATTTAAAAAGATGAAAAAGTCACAAATGCTTTAAATATGAGCAAGATAAAGGAGCCTGGGAACTCCTTGGAAATTCGAGCAAGAACCCAATTCCAGGCTTGCTCTCTGAGAACCCTGGGTCCGAGGAAAGCACAGGGAAGTACACGCGAAGACTGCACCAAAGGCACCTAAGGTGCAGTCCCATTCACGGGTGGGCCTCACCTGTGGCGGCGAAGGCTCCGGGGGCAAGCTGTGCGCCGACCTGCTCCGAGGGGGCGGCTGCGGCGGGGTCTCCAAGCCCGGCTGGGGGGCCGCCGACTGAGGCAGAGGCGCTGCCACGGGGACCAGGGGCTCTTGCATCTTCTGAACGGGCGGGGGCAGAGCAGGCTGCACAGGGGGCGCGGCCTGAGGCTTCAGCGGCTCAGGAAGAAGAACCGAACCTAAACAGTGAGTTTTTGCATGTCAGGCCCAGTCTGGAGAACCACTCGCTGCTCTTCCCTTGGTGAGGCCTCGGGAGGCTGCAGCCTCCCCCCCACCCCCGCCCCCGCCCCGCTGCTCCCCCACCTGCGGCCTCCCTGCCTGTGGCCCAGAGAAGGAAGGTTCCCCTACGGAGTAAGCTGCGGAAGGTGAGACGTGACAGAAGGCAGAAGAAGAGGTGAAAGAGCTCAGAGCAAAACTGGCATTTCTGAACCCGGGTCTACCTTTCGGTCCTTCGGGCGGTCTGCTCTGGCTCTCAGGAGCGGGTCTCCCTGCAGACGCCCGGGCATGGCTCTGCGGGGCGCTGATCACTCCGGCCCGGGGCGGGATAGTCTGCAGACGGGAAACACAACATCTGAGACACTTGCTTATTTCCACCAGATTAAGATTTTGAGAAAACACTTGCTTTTGTATCTCATCTCGTCACCTCTCGGGCATTAGCCCCCATCCCGTCATTTTAATTGCTATTTAGAGTCGTACACTTTAAAACCTTCCTTTTTCCTTTTGGACTGTATACTAGGTGCCAGGCACACTGGCAATTAAGCACCATAGAGGCACTTCCATTGCATCTTCAAAATACCCCCCAGAGGCAGGTGTTGTTTATCATGTCTATTTTAAATGACGAAGAAGAAATGTATACAACTTTCCCGAGGCCACTAAGCTGGAAGGTAAGGCCAGGAGCGAAGCTCGGGTGTGCCGGGCAGGGGGGTGGTGGCCTGATCTTCCCCGTGTGCAGCGGGGCCCTCACCGGGGACAGGGATGCTGTTTCAGCTCACAGGGAGATGGGGGATGCACCTGCGTGCAACAACTAAGAGGCTTAAGAAAATCCACACCCTGAGGGGTTTTTTCTTTTTCAAACACAGAAGTAAAAACTCTTGAATGACTAAACCAATGTGCTAAATTAATTAAGAGTGACACTGGTGAGGAGCACCTGGGTGGCTCGGTCGGTTAAGTGTCTGACTCTGGGTCAGGTCATGATGTCCTGGTTGACGAGTCCAAGCTCCACGTCAGGCTCTGTGCTGACGGCTCAGAGCCTGGAGCCTGTTTTGGATTCTGTGTCTCCCTCTTTCTCTGCCCCTCCCCTGCTCACATTCTGTCTCTCTCTCTAAAAAATAAACATTAAAACAATTTTAAAAATAAACATTAAAAAAAATTAAAAAAGAGAGAGACTCTGGTGAAACGTATGTTGTCTATTTTCGTAAGTTTGCTGGAGCCTCTAAGTCCCCCATATTTCTTATTTTAGGCAAAAGTTATTATTGCAATCACAAAATCCTGTGACTTACCTTCCCTAGTCTTATGGCATTATCTAAAGTGCTTGTGGGAAGTGTGCTGGTAAAGCCAGTGAATAGCAACTTTCCCTTTTCTGAGAAAAGGAGAATGGGTTATAGATATCTGTAGGGGTGTGCATGTGTGTATTTACCTATAGGTATATTCCAAGACACTTTAATTTGGAGTGTACTATTACACACAGTAAAGAACTTCTAGGGTGGATGTTAACTGGACAGTTACTACAGAAAAGACAAGGGATTCCTACCTCGGAAATTTTATGACAATTCCTTCCTAGGAACCAGGAGCGGTTTCATTAGAAGTGACCCCTACATTTCCCCTGGGGGTCCAGCCCCAGAGCCCATTCTCCAGCTCCAGGGCCTCCCCCACAGCGGTCCCAGGAGCCACTAGATGAGGCACTGACTGTGGTTTCAATTTCCGTTTACTACTTACTTGTGAGACCTCAGCGAAAGTCTTCACTAGGGTAAATGTTAGGATAGTGACGTTTCTACGAGAGCACATGATGAACACGGAAAAGCACAGATCTAAGGAAGGGGAAAACCCTGCAACGCCATCTGCTCTCCTACTTTACTCCCTTCAGAGCCGGTTTTAGTATACAGACTCTTACTATGAATTTTTTCTCCTGCAATCTAGTTTTAAAATCTTTCTTATTGAAGGATGACTTTATATCTGCATTAATTACTCAGAGAATACCTTAAAACGCTGCCCAAATTCATCGCCGTCTAATAAATGTTAAGATTCTAAGTTATTTAGTGGCCACCATTACTTATAGGTGTCACTCTTATTCAAATAATAAAGTGTATTGAGTTATTTTTGATGAGTGTGCTACAAGGTTACAGCTGAAAGGCTCCCTGGAGGTCACGAGTGCGACTCCCTCATTTTGGAGTTGGGGAAACCTGGCCTTGACCGGCCACATGATTTTCCAAGGTAACACGTCTGACTAACAGCAAACCGGGACCTAGAACCTGAACCTCTAGGCTCCCAGGCTAGGTGCTGCCTACCGGTCTGGCTGCACTGTATCCAGCAGGTCCTGGGCCCGGAAGTCCTGCCTGAGGTATAGGCTGAGTGCGTCCTGAAAACAAAGACATCCCACCATAGGTATTTAGGTTCTTTTAAAGAAAGACACAAGAAACCATGTACTTAAATCCCAAGCGTCTAAATGGTCCAGTTTTAAGATTACGTAGCTAAATTCAAGTGTTTTTACCTATATTATCTCTCCGTGTCGTTCCAGGGCTTTTGGGTGCTTTGAAGCAGGAAGGGAAAGAAATGAGTCATAAGTAAACAGTCAAGCAACACTGCGTAACATCAGTTGGCTGTTCTGTTTCGTTACCAGCACAAATGGGGGCGTGAGATGGAAACCAAAGGTACGCTGCTTTGGATAATGATGAAGGCTATTATCACTCCTGAAGGGAATGTCCCCACAAGAGAGAAAAATTAAAATACTTCTAGGGAAGTATTGTGAGAGAGACAGCTTAGCCCTTGGTCTGATACCTCACTCACAGGGTTACTTCCTAAGGTGACTTTCCTAGCAGAGTTCTCTCCTGTGAACCTTGAACACATAAGGTTGGCCTGCGTGAATGGTCACAAGATGTGACCTCACTGCTTCTCAGAGTTTGGCAGACAGAGCTCCTGGGCAAACAGCACTTTCCGAGTTACCCCAGGGGCTCCTAACAACACTGTTTTAGAACTTCATGCTGTAGATACCACTGTGGATAAAGACATCTTACAATGAGATCTTTTCGATTTCCACAACAAAAATCCCACAATTAAGGTAGAAGGTAAGCATATCTTACAAGTAAGTATTTGCTGTATGGAAGACAGTGTTAATATGTGGCTCAAACTCACTAGAAAGGTAGAGAAGAATGAAATGATATTAATTTTAGGGGCCAAAAGGAGTGGGGGCTGGGTGCCAATAAGGGTGACATCTCAAATCTATTCTTTTTTTTTTTTTTTTTTAATATTTTTATTTATTTCTAGGAGAGAGAGAGAGACAGCATGAGCAGGGGAGGGTCAGAGAGAGAGGGAGCCACAGACTGAAACAGGCTCCAGGCTCTGAGCTGGCAGTCAGCACAGAGCCCGACGCGGGGCTCGAACCCACGAACCGCGAGATCATGACCTAAGCGAAAGTCGGACGCTTAACCGACTAAGCCACCCAGGTGCCCCTCAAATCTATTCTTTTTTAAAGGAAATTCAAGTGCAATTGCTGTCTTCCAGTCTTAGGTCTTTTAAGCAACTTTAGTTCAGCGTCATTATGCATAAAAGAATTTATGTTATTTGAAATTACCCACAAAAATACTTAGTCTTGGACTGGAATCAGCAGGATTTAATTACAATTATTAGTTTTTCAAACTTCAGAGTTGGTGTAGTACATTTCTGACTTACTCTGAAAAGAATTTTGAAAGGCATTCTTCTTAAAATACCATTGTGCAGTATTTTCACATCCTAACGAGGTATGAAAATATATACAAAACAGAGGGCAAAACAACACTAAGAGTTGTAGGGAGATTAAATGGGTCACCCGTTAGAAACTATCCACAACACAGAATGAGAAGAGAAAAAGTACAAGGTTACACGGTGTACAGGAGGGTGGGTGGGGAGGTTTACACGCAGACCGAGGGCAGATTTAGTGTGCCTTTACACACTGAGGGGCTGACACTTAGAAGTGAGATGAGAGGTCCATTTCTATGGCGCAGAAGTCGCGTTACCTTCCATCTCTCGCCTAGCTGCCCCAGGGCTGGGAGGGGCTCCGACACCTTTTTAGAGAAAGAACAGAAGCTGTGTATTTGTGCAGGGCCCAAGGCACAGATCGAAAGGCAGGCACATGAAACAATTTCTTCCTTCCACTGACTTTTGCCAAAAAGGTTCTTTTACTGCTTTACATTGCTTCAAAGATATCACTACAAACCCAAGTGACTTTGGGTGCCTTGCCCAAAACCCCAGGCCCCGTTTTCCTCAAACGGGATACAAAGGGGATGACAGTTTTCTTTTTACAGCTGAGATTACTAGGGAATTTTAAAATATCTTCATGAAAGCCTTTAGGATTTCTTGTTACAGTCACAGTTAAATCAAGAATAAAAAGCTCTAATATTTGACAGTCAAAAAGGAAAAAATAATCAGCTTCAATTTCATTTTAAATTTCTATGAGACTGTATTACATATTAGTTTCTTAGAAGTTAGTTTTTGATGCATTATTTTAAGAAAACTCTAAAAGTACTATAGTGATTTTCTCTAAGTTACCGCCTTATAGGGTTAAAAAAAATAAGCTGCAAACATTGCCTATGAAAGAATTGTGAAAAGAAGCAGTTTTTAAAAATTAAATCTGATCTCTAAGTTTGATATAACTTTTTCACAAATTCATTTAAAAATTTATTTTCAGCAAGTTGTTTTCCTAATTACAGGAAGAGGATAAACAGAACTTATCCTAAAAATATAAATAAAGGCAGGAGTTTAAAATGGGGAACATTAAGGTTTTTTGCAAGCTGACGGAGAAATGGTCTCCTGGAGGTATTCTGCGGAAATAACTGAGCTCTACTTTTCTTACAAAGTCCTTAAACCTGCGCACGAGCAAAGACAGCCTGTGATAACATGCAACTTGGCATTCGGTGGCCAGAACAGAAACAGAGCAACCACACATGTCTAGTGAGCCTTCAAAATATTCACAGGAGATTTGTAAAGGCTCTTCTTCAGAATTATGATAACCTGGCCCATCCTCTCTTGAGAGGCAGATTCAACGAACTTGTCAAATGCATACCTCTGACGGAGTTTTGTGAGAAATTTTCATGTAAGCCAAATAAAGTACACTTTTTAAAAGAGTGACCCATCTGTTAATAAAAATTTCCTTTTAGGAAAAAATCACTCTTGTATTAAAAAAGAAGTGAAGCGTAAGTTTTATGACAAGCTACGATATAGTCATGAAAAATGAAAGATATGTTTCGGATAATTATCACTTTAAGTTGCATTCCTGGACATTTTGCTGATCACTAGATTTGCTGAGCTTCTAGAGAAGGAATGTACTAGAGCACGATCAATCAAATACTTGGAAAATGTTCTATATTTACTATACCTGAATTCCTTTGGAAATTAATGTGATTCGGGGGAATTAAATCTTTGGCACCAAACTAACTATATTTGTTAAGCAAAAACTATATTGGTCCTTGATAGGGTAATTCAACTACATCTACCTGGAAAATGCTGTATTCCCTAATAAAACTAAACTCTAATCTTTTACTTAACAGGAATAGAGGGAAATTTCGGAGCCATTTTTAACTTGGGAGTATACATATCATTCACTTTGGCTTTTATGAAACAAATCTGAAATTTTTTTTTAGTTACAGGGATCAAATTCCAAAACATGAATGAAGCAAGATGCGTATATTAGGACAAAGATAAACGGTTACCTCCAATTTCCTTTCTAGCAGGTGCAGGACTCCTAGCCCCTTAGAGTTCGTAAGAAAGTATGCAGCATAAAGGAAATGACATTAAATAAAAAACTGAAATGTCGAAGATTTATTATAGTATTCACGGTGTTAATATCATGTAGGAACTACACCTTAGTATCTTGGTACTATAAAAAAGCTATTATTTAATACAAATACTTCTAACAATTTAAGTAGCAACACTGAACTTACTTAAAAAGAGTATTTAAGCAAATCTATAAAACTTAATGGTAAATAAGTACATGTATGTTCTTAGTTCTAATGATATATCTTACAGAAGTTAATACAACCGCATCAAATCAGCAAAAACAAAACAAACATCTCGTGCACCCCCGTAAGAAGGCAGCTAGAAGCCTTTTACAGAAATCTAGTTGGGAAACACTCCTTTTACCTGTTCTGAGGTGCCTACCTTGCTCCTTAGAGAAAGGCTGAGGCAGTAGCAGCAATGAGAGAAAAGTAATAAAATCTAGAAGCTAGAGCTTTGAAAACATGCAAAACACCGTAGAAGAGAATGGAGGACGCTGTGAAGTCTAGCAGAGACGGAGATCACAAGGTTTCTTACCTGAAGGTGGGGGTGGTCTCTGGGGGGGGGCCGGGCGCGCAGGAGGGGCCACCGGGCGGGGAGGAGGAGGCCGCTTGGGCTCCAAGGTCTGAGAGTCTTTCTGCGGCAGCTGTGTTGCTGGTAGAGCGTCAACAGGAGAACCTAAAAAAGCACAGCGGGTGAGATCAGTGGATGTGAGTGCGAAGGTACGGTACTCCCCAGTACGTAGGATAAATTCTTGATTTTGCTCATTTTTGATATGAATAACGGAAGCGGTTGTGCCTTAAATTCCGCCTGGGTGCCGTGGAGGCAGTGGACGCAATGGTGCCAGGTCCGTGTGGATGCCTCGCCCAGGCCCCAGGCGCTGGGGACTGCTTTCCCGAGTGGCCCCGTCAGGGCGGTACACGCTGTTGGCTGAACGAAGTCATTGGCAGTCCAGGAAGGAAACAGGAATCTCTTCTCTGTACCTGAGCTTATCCTGAGTCTAACGAATGAAGCCAGGCCTCTAAGAGCAGAATGGCAGAACTGGAGAAATTCATGAAATGGAGGGCATCTTCTGGAGATGTTGGTTAGCATGGAACAGTGATTTAATCATGTGACGTAACATAACAATTTCCAGAGACAGATATTCCAACTCTGGGGAATAGTGACTACAAATTTGAATTAAAAAAAAAACACCTGTTTTTGTCTCTTCTTACTTCAGACTACAATATAGGTTATATACAGAAATATGGATAAGCCCAGATAGTTATGAATTCTTACTATAGTGATAGAAATACATCCGTTTTAAGACACGGGTAAACCTAAGCACATAGAAAAAAGTGCAAGAAGAATTCTCATCGAGTGAAGTGACGGGGAGCTTCCTCTCCACTTAGGGCTTGCCACCTACAAAGTTCCCTCTTCCTGTACGTAGAAAACACGGTACAGATCTGAAGGCAAGAGAGATCTGACCATCTGAAATCAAACGTATCAGCTAGGGGAGGGCGTACGCAACGCTGAATAAAATACACACCTTGCGAAGCTGGGTGCCCAGGAGTTCTTGACGGCGCCCGACTCGGTCTTATGGGAAGGGAAGGCACAGGACCGTCTGGTACCGTCGGCGACTGGCAGGGACTGGTCCGGGGTGAAGAGCCGGGGGACGTGCCGAGGCCGGAGCCAGAGGACGGCTGCAGGTGCTGGGGAAGAATTTCCTCAACTTCAGCACTGTAGTCATCCACGTCGCCTAAGGACACAAGGTTATCAAAATGGCACCGCTTCAACTTTCCCAGAGACTGCGCCAATCCAGGTTTTGAGGGGTTCAGTACACAGCATAAACGTGTCCACGTCATGCATACGTATGTAGACACATGCAAAAACTGTGTATGTACAGAACTGGAATTAGTACCAGCGCCCTCAGAGAAAAGGTAATTAAAGACAGCCTGTTACCTCAGAGCACTGGCACGCCAGCGGTGACCAACAGCTAGAGCTGGGTGACCACGGCTTCCAGGAGCCACTGCCCGGCCATCTCAGCGCTGCTGATCTAACGTTCACTGCTCTCCTTCCAAACCTTCCTAAGTGCTCCGTGGAACCGCTCCCTTCCCTGGCCCTCAGCTCGGCCCCAGCCCTTACAGCAGCCGCACACCCTTCCCCAAAAGTCTCTACCCCCCTCCCCCTGAGCTCCCCCCAACTCCCTTTCCTCGAGGCTGGAAAGTAGAGCCAGGGTGCCCCCTTGCAACCTCGTTCCAATCTCAGAGCATAACCTTCCAGTCCTGAACAGACGGGTCTCCGTCTCTGAGGCTATGGCAGCCGGAGTCCACGGAACACCCTCTACACCCCCCCCGCAGTCATGATCCCCAACCTCCATCCTCCCGGTCACTTGAAACCATTCCCCCAGGATTCTAAGCAGAGAGCAGGACGGCAGTTGGGTCCTGCCATCTTCCTGGGTGACATCGAGGTCCGAGACGGTAACGCATCGACAGCCCGAGTGCCCGGTCTTGTCCTTCCCCTCTTCCACTCACACACCCGCAGCCCTCACAGCCGCGCTCCTGCTGAAACACCGCTCCCTGCACTTCATCCTGACCCCTGGCTCCCCGCCTCCCGGCCCTCGCCCTCGGTTACCCTTTCCTCTCCTGGCTTCATCAGGATCCGGGCCCCTGTCCCCTGTCCGATTCTGCTCTGGGGAAGCTGACTTCACATTCTACGGCATGTCACTCCCCTGTCCCCCCCGCCCCCCCGCACTGCCATTTTGTCCCACCTGTCTCTTCCAGCACTGCTACTGAGGGGATCACATGGTGCTGACGCTCGCAGTGCCATTAAATTTGCAGTCTTCAGCCTCCTCTGGGATCCCAAAGCCGCCTGGCAAGCCACAGTTTTATGACTGGTTCTCCCCCGACTCTGTCTCGGAAGTTTTATCTCATAACTTCTCAGCTCTTCCTGAAACAGCGGGTTGCCCTAGGCCCGCAGATGGCCTACACTTTTAACACTTGATAGAGGAAAGGGAAGCCCTAAGATGGGCCCCGGCCCCTTGGACAACCTGCTGCCAAGCTGGAGTCCAATCCCGCGGCTGCACTTAGGTCTCTGTGGATGAAACAGCGGGGGTCCTGCCCATCCCCCGTTTCCTCAGTGATCTGCGCTCTCATGCCTCCTCCCCTGCTGGTCCCCAACATTGTCCGCCCTTCCCATCAGCAGGAAGCATTCTCAAGCCTCACTCATTTCAAACAGCACTCCCTGGACCCCCAATCTCCCTGGAGCAACTGCCCTTTTCTCTCCGCCACCCCCCATCTCCGCTCCTTCGTCGTCTGCCCACACCTCTATTTACCACCATCTGGCTTCATCGCTGCGCTGAAAGTACTCTCACGAGTGTCCCCAACAGCCTCTTTCACTGTTATTAAATCCAAAGGGCAAGTAGTGGCCCCCATTCCTCCTCATCTCTCTGTGACACAGGACTCTGCTGACTATGCCTCCTTTGTTACCACTTGCCTTGATTTTTAGCCCAATCTTTTGGGTCTTTGACATTTCTTAGTTGTTTCTTCTCATTTTCCTTTTAAGAGCAGCCGCCTTCTGCCTGTCCTTAAAATCTGTGTTTCTCTGCTCGTTCCCAGGACCAGTTTTCTCCCATCTCTATGTAGCCCTTCTGGCCAAGCTAATGACTAGCCATGGCTGTCACTGCTATTACAGCAACCCCGTGAGCGCAGAGCTCTCTGCGGAGCACCTGGCCCACGTACCCACAGCCTACATGTGGGCCCAGCAGGCTCCAAAGGCACCTCAGAGTGACATGATCGAAACCACATCCGCCTCCCAGCCCCCACCGCCTCCCCTCCTGCTTCCTTTTCTCCCCATTTAGTTCCTCATGAGCAGATTTATGGAAGAACTTTGAGGCTTTCCCCTCTTCGGTCTTGCGCATTCCTTCTTCCTAGGTTTCCCTCTCTACCTTCTCTCATCTAATTCTCACCCAGCCTTTAGATTCTCAACTTCAATTTCCATTCCTCTGGGAAACCGTTCCCAACTTCCCAAGTCTGGGATAGGCAACTGTCCCGTGAGCCGCTGGCCACATTGCTGTCACGGGATTCTCAGTGCCTGCTCACTTGTAACACCACTAAGCTAAGAGTTCTGAAAGGGCGAGGCTGACATCTGTTGAATTTCCAGCACCTGGTATGCAGTTGGCACATAAAAGGTATGACATAAATGTATAGACGAAGTCACAAATGAATAGAGAAAAGTGAAAACTGGCGCCGTTTCCTAAGGTGGTCAACCCTTAAATGTGTTATCTAGATGTACAGGGTCTCACAGGACGATAGGTTGTCACTTTATAAACCAAGGCATGCATCTTACTGGAAAATAATACAGCATATAGTGTTAGAAAGCACCTGCACTTCTTAATCACATTTAAGGAAACCACTACCCAGGTGGTTTACTGAACAGTACATTTGAGATGGCTACATTCACATGGGTCGGTTCAAATGCATGTGCTCCTAGCCACCTTGAGAATCTTTCTAAAATTGCTTTGAAATATATCTTCTTCTGTAGTAATTGTTTTGAACTCATTTCTCTTGTTAGAACACTCACTTTGACCTTCTACTTTTCTACCTTAACTGCAATTAGTAGGACCAAACCACACACCAGAAATACCAATTTGTGCTCTTATCAGACAAGGTCATGAACTAACACTTGTAAAGATCTTATCCTTTAAATGGCGGGAGGGCAAACACGTTTGCAGTATGAAGTCCAGGTACAGGCAAAATAAACACAATACGCTGCAAAACAAAATCTAATTAAGGCTGCTCTGTGTGTTGCAAGAAGAAAGAGATGGATATGCCTGGAGACGAAGACTTCACTGCTGGGAGGGACACTTATCTAGAGGAGAAGTAATTGTGTTCAATAAACGAACCTTCCATATCGAAGTCTGCTGCGACCTCCGCATCTTCACCGAGCAGGGTAGAGCTTGTCGATGATGGCAACGGAACGTTAATTTTCTCTAAACTCATTTCTTCTTCCAAATTTTTGATCCAATCTGGACTTTTTAAAGTAATAGTTATAGTCCGACCCAGTAACTAGTTGATAAAAAGAGATGGAAAAGAAACATTCACCGGCATGAAAATTATCTGGGAAAAAAGTGACTGCTCTCGTTATACTAAGCAACAGGACAGGCTTACTTCAGCTAGACCCCATTCGACATACACTGTCTCACATATACTAAATTTTTAACTAGTGTAAACATGCACATTTTTCCTTTACAAGCCTGTGTTGCTGTATCTAAGGTCTTCTGTTCTAGAATGCACAGAGACTCAGGTTTCCTTTGCTGGAGTCAGTATCTTTCCCTGGCCAGATGTAAACCAACTGACAACATCACCACATAGTTTTATATGTTCTTTATTTTGATTCACATATTCAGTTCCTACGTGAAACAATTACAGAAGAGACAGACCGGCACTCTGCCTTTCTTACAAACGTGAGCGGCTTTTAGACCAAAGTATAATCTAAAACAGCCAAATACATTATGATTAAGTCACACTGTCCTGCTGATGTGTTCAAAAAATAGTTTCAAAAAACTTGCAGACAATCACAAATCCCCTTGGTCAGGGGTGCCTGGGTACCTCATTCGATTGGGTGACTGACTCTTGATTGTGGCTCAGGTCATGGCCTTACAGTTCATGAGTTTGAGCCCTGCATTGGGCTCTGCGCTGATAGTGCAGACCCTGCTTGGGATTCTCTCCCTCCATCTCTCTGATCCTCCCCTTCTCACACTCATTTTCTCTCTCTCTTTCTCTCTCTCTCTCAATAAATAACTAAATATTAAAAAAAAAAAAGATTCCTTGGTCAATCAGAGGCTGTGCACTAGAAAGCCATTCTCATTGAAACCATAGCATGTAACAAATCTACTTTCTAAAATGCAAGCTCTCTCCTACACAGTTTCAGCTTCCTCCGTTTAAAGAGCTTCTGGAGTATATAAAATAAGTGAACTTTTCTGGTATTTTCAAATGAACTGTGTAGCTGTGACCGACACGCTGTGAAGACAGCTGGCACCTTTGTGGGTTACAGATCTTTCTTGGCCCAAAGTTCTATCGAAAGACGTGAGAATTCCTTGAAGGCACAGGATGGAGACAGTGAAAGGCACTGAATGCTACAGGAAGTAGTTCTTAATAGTAATTTAGTGTCCGCAATAAGCTTTGAAGTCCGAGTTCTAAGAAACTAATAATCTTTTCTTTACTTGCTTATCAGACCCAATCGATTCCACTTCAGAACTTGGCAACAGGCTTCACAGGTCTTTAAAGAACATGCTCAGGAAGGTCATCCTGTGGGTTGCCCCCCCACTTACACCACCTACTTTTTCCAGATTCTTCCCTGGAATGGAAGAGCTCTTACAGAACTACATCCTAGATTTCAGGCTGAAATAATGTTATTAGCAAAGGCAACAGACTGGAGATTTGAAACTATCTAGCTTTCAAAAGGACGAATTAAATATTATGAGGCACTTTCCACAAACATCATTTTTACAGAATTTTCAAAATCTTTTTAGGGAGTTCAGAGTGGGTACTTGCTAAGAGCATAACACAGATAACTAGACTTGAGGGTGAGGGGCAGGGCTGAAGAGGAGGGGAAAATATAAAACAAGGAAAATGAAAGTATCAGAGAAAGACAAAAGAAATACTCAGCAAAAGAGCAAGCTGACAAAGAAGAGGCCAACTTCAGAGTTGCTCTTAAGTATTTATACCCTCACGGGATGAGAACACGCTTTTGAAGAGACCGAAGCTGGAGTCAAATGTAAAAATCAGTAATTTCCATACACTGAAGACACAACAAAGTTATAAGATCGACAGGAACATCTGCAGCACACATGGAAAGGGACTGAATTTAACACCGAGGGCGATGTCATACGCCAGGGAAAAATGGGCTAAGGACATACGCAATTCATTTAGAAAGTACCAATGACACTAAGTTGAGATAGCCAGCAGTCAAAATCTTAATGGAAATGAAATACTACTTCCTGGTTTTTCCGACTGTCAAAGTTAGAAATGACCCAATATCGATTAGGATGTAGATGGTGGGTAATCTGAGGCATAAGGGAAATAGATCCATTCTTTCTGAAGAGCAATTAGGCAACAAGCGGCAGACTGTAATATACTTATATTCTCTGACACAGCAAATTTACATTTAGGAATTTGTCCTCAGGTGACGAATAACAGGACAGGCACACAAAGCTATAGTGTACACAGGGCTTCCCTGGAATGCTAGTTTTAATAATGAAAAGTTACAAACAATCTGGCTATTAATAAGAGTTTGTTAAATAAATT
Source organism: Hyaena hyaena (assembly GCF_003009895.1). Lineage (NCBI taxonomy): Eukaryota > Metazoa > Chordata > Mammalia > Carnivora > Hyaenidae > Hyaena > Hyaena hyaena. Next base: position 2,164,800 of record NW_024080634.1, read on the forward strand.
TGTGTATTTGTCCACATAACAAAATGAATGCAGACAGTAAAATTGACCTATTTGCTCACGAAGAAAAATGTCTATGATATAGTCTCAAGTGAAGAGGTGTAAGAAAACAGCAAGTATGGCAAGATCTTATTTGTGTTGATACATATGCATATGTATATATAATCCCACTGGGTCTTATATATATATGCATAGATGAAGGTTAGGAGAAATTATTTTGCAATGGTAGGATTAGAGTTCTTCATTATTTCTTCCTTTATACTTTTCTGTGTTTCAGGACTTACTTTTGCTAGAGAGTATTACTATTACATTCAGGAAAACCTGGCAAATAAAACCCTATAAAACCTGTTTTAAAAGTAATATATACATGGAAATCTTTTTCTCTAAGGAAGTTTAAGTAATGTGACAGAACAGGAGCCTCAGGAAAGTCATTATGAGTTGCATACGGCTGGAGAAATCAGGCCCGGATTTTAGTCTATCCTGTCTAGTGATTGTATACTTAGAAACAGAATGTGTCTAAAAGTGTTCAGAAAAAAATGACAGACACAGCACTTTATGGAAGTAAAACTATCCCAGGCCAAATTGATGTAAATTTTCCCCATCAGTAACATTTTAAATGTTTTTTTTTTTTTAATGTTTTATTTATTTCTAGGAGAGAGAGAGAGAGACAGCGTGAGCAGGGGAGGGTCAGAGAGAGAGGGAGACACAGAATTGGAAACAGGCTTCAGGCTCTGAGCTGTCAGCACAGAGCCCGACGCGGGGCTCGAACCCATGAACCGCGAGATCATAACCTAAGCGAAAGTCGGACGCTCAACCGACTAAGCCACCCAGGCGCCCCGTAGTAACATTTTAAGTCACAGGTTAGGAATACTTATTTAATACTTTCTAAAATATCTTGGTGGGATGGATTTGTTATCTATGGGAATTATTTTACCCACACCTGAAAAGGTATCTGGGTACCATGATCCGAGCCAAGAAAACACATTCCTAGGAATAAAGAGCCCCTTTTCTCCCTTGTTTTCTTGTAAATAAAGCATTTCCTTCATTTGACGGCAATCTTTCCTACTATAAATGAGTCAGAGTACCTATCCTAACTGATAAAGTTTCCATATAATAAAAACCAAGTTGGGTGGTAACATGTTTTCTCCTTAGTCTGTTACCAATTGTTAGTATCTGTAGGGAGGACCAAAATAATTCCAAGCTGGTCAGATACCTGGTCTAAATAAGAAATATGAAAGCACACCACAAGGTCTTCTACAGTTCTGCACTGGAAATACATTTAGATAATCCTGCTGCATGGCTATAAAACTATCATCTTTGGGGGCGCCTGGGTGGCTCAGTCAGTTAAGCTACCGACTTCAGCTCAGGTCATGATCTCGCAGTTTGTGGGTTCGAGCCCCGCGTCGGACTCTGTGCTGACAGCTCAGAGCCTGGAGCCTGCTTCAGATTCTGTGTCTCCCTCTCTCTCTGCCCCTCCCCCACTCATGCTCTGTTTCTGGCTCAATAATAAATACACATTAAAAAATTAAAAAAAAAAACAACTATAATCTTTGGATACAGAATTTCAAAATGGCTTAGGATCAACAAATTCTACCTACCTCTTTACCATTTAGGTTCAGAACACTCAAGGCAGAGCTTCCCTCCAAAAATGTAACCCACATTTTGTCTTCTACAAATCTTTAAGAAAGAAAAACAAACAATAAAAAATAATCAATACCTTAGATATAACTAGTCAAACAACCAGCCCAGTGACTATTGATTAACAAAGGCCTAAGGAGGCCAGAAGTAAAACACAACAGGGAGAGCAGGAAAACCACTGGTGGCCTGCAGAGGGCGCTCTTCTTCTCAAAGCTTTCAAATTTGAATTTCTTTCAAATACCATGCTAATAAAACAGCCCGCCAGAAGAAGGGAACTGTGGTCCTCCATTTGTGATCCCTGCTAATCTAATCCTTCATTTCACTGACAAGGAAAAAAGGGCCAGAGATTATAAGTGGCTGGTTCAAAGCCACACCACCACGAGGAGACACAGTTACAGGGCTAGAATGCAAATTTCCTGATCCCAGAGTCCAGTACTATGTATTTTCATGGTCTCAGTGACTTCTCTGAAGCAAATTTCCTTGACCAAGAAAGAGAGGGGGGACTGTCATTAAAATACACATATCTGATTGGCCCCACGGTGCCTTACTGTACTATGGTCCTTCTCTTTATGCACGGGACAGCCATTTTACTCTCTTGGGACTTCAACGGCCTTTGCTATGACTCGACGTTTATAATTTTAAAATTAGAAACCGTTTCGCCCAAAAGAAAAAATTAAAAGGACATTAGAATAAGTTCTGAATTAAGACAATCACTGACATGTAATAACGTTATCATGCAAAAACAAGTAAAACAAGAACATTAGCAGTCTTATTTATAGAAACAATTTTACACATTGAACTACTGATATAAATCAAGACCAGAAATCCCTGCAGATTTTTCAAAGATGAGGGGAAATTATGTACGCACACACACACACACACACACACAGACACACACATACAGAGCTAGGATTCAAAAGCATGGCTTATGGATAGCAAGCGGAAGAGGCTAAAAACAGAAATATGAACAAGTACTTTATCCTGTCTAAATCAGAGGCCTGGAACAGATTTCTACAATCACCCAAATATGACGAAGATAAGTGACTCAATTTCTTTGGCATGGAAGTTATTGAGCTGCAGGATGCCATCAGTTGAAAGACCTAGGACATCATTCCTTTTTAAATACTGTGAACGGTATCTTCGTCATATCGCTGGCAATGGAGAAGATCCCTCCTCCAAAGGTTATAATCGCTACTATAAAGGCCGCACTCATGCTGCACCAGTCCCCCCACCTGCAAGCATTACAACAGCCCCCCCCCCACCTTCCTTACCCACGGAAGTTACATTCCAACACCCCCAGGGGATACCTGAAACTGCAGACTGTACCGCACCCTATCTATGCTGTTTTTCCTATACCTACATACCTACAATAAAGTTTAATTTGTAAATCAGGCACAGTAAGACATTAATAACATGAACTAGTAATAAAATAGAACAATGTACTATAATAAAAATTATGTGAATGCAGTCTCTCTCAAAATGCCTTATCATGTTGTCCACGCCCTTTTTCTTATGTGGATGGGAGATGATAAAATGCCTATGTGATGAGATGAAGTGAGGGGAGTGATGTAGTCACTGTCACGTGACACCAGTGACCTTCTGATGCTACGTCAGAACGAGGGTCACCTGCTTCCAGACCACAGCTGACCGCAGGTAACTGAAACCGTGGATAAGGGGGCGTCTACTCTGTGTGTTCTTTGACAGTGGTACCAAAACATCTGTGGTTGTAGGGCAGGGCCAATTTCTTGATCCTATCCTTAATTAGCAATGTGCTCCTTATGTATTCATAACTTTAACAAGAGATTCTGAGGCGCCTGGGTGGCTCCGTCGGTTAAGTGTCCGACTTCGGCCAGGTCATGATCTCGGGTTTGTGAGTTCGAGCCCTACATCGGGCTCTGTGCTGATAGCTCAGGGCCTGGAGCCTGCTTCAGATTCCTTGTCTCCCTCTCTCTCTGCCCCTCCCCAACTTGTTCTCATTCTCTCTCGCTCGCTCTCTCAAAAAATGTATAAACATTAAAAAAATAAGAGATTCTGGTTCTAATATACATGGATATATGGAAGTCATTTTAGAAGCTGCATTTTCTTCCTATTTTCACCCACTAGTGTAAAAACTTCTAGATTTCCCCCCAATTAATATAAATATCTAAATCTGTCCCATTCACGTGTCCAGGGAATCTCTCGCTTACATATAAAGGACTTTAGAGACTTCAGTCACTCCTGAACCATTGTCTTATTCTAGAACAAAAGGTAATGATCAATTTAGCCTTACTGACAGCAGTCCTCTCCTTGTTAATAACTTCCATTGTCTGATTTTTCCATTGTCTGAACGTATGTAACAAGCAGAACATTCCATGTGTGGGGGCATGAATGGTTTTATGTTACGGTAATACCTTGTTTTGTTACCAATACTTTTTCTAATGATGACAAGCACTTTGGGGAAAGCTTTTGGCTCCAATTTAATACCAAGTTCCTTTAAGACTAGGTTATAAACACAGGTCCTTTTCTTGTATCAGAGTCTTTCTTTTTAAAAATTTTTTTTTTATTTTAAATGTTTATCTATCATGGAGAGACAGAGCATGATCATGGGAGGGGCAAAGAGAGCGAGAGACACAGAATCCGATGTAGGCTCTGGGCTGTCAGCACAGAGCCCATTGTGGGGCTCGAACTCATGAACCATGAGATCATGACCTGAGCTGAAGTCGGACACTCAACCTACTGAGCCCCCCAGCCGCCCCTCCTGTATCAGAGTCTTTCATCCCTATTCTCTCCGGCCCAGTGCCGTGATTCACATTCGCTCACGAGGACATGACCTGCTGCTACGCTGCCCACATCGTGCCCCTGGCAACTTGGCTGTCTGTACTTGGCAAAGCTTTCTGCCATCTGTAAACCCGGAGATTTCACTCTGTACTTCCGAGTGCCTTGGGAGTTTAGAAAATTTTTGTTTATTTTAAAACTTTGGGGTAGATCTTTGTTAGAAGATCTGAGGGAAATATAAATGTAATTTCTTCTCTATCTGCTCATTCATTCTCTGAAAGGACTCCAGGTTTCTTCGGCGTGCTTCTTGGCTCTACAGGAAGCACACTATCTTCAATCTGCGGATTATCCCGCCCAGTACAGAGATCTATCCAGCAAATATCTGTGAAAGGGACCTAAGTGAGCAGATGTAAAGCACAGAAAGCAATCAAACCCCTTCCCTCTGAAATTCAAACACACGCATGGCATACAGTCTTTTAAAACTGTGGTACACTTAGAAAAGAACATTTTTTTAAACAAGGAAAGAAGCATCTGATTCTGCAAGAGGCAGATGGTTAAATCAATAACGGAAATGAAAACTGGAATAGAGGACTCCTGACTGATCTGATGGTGCTGCCTTCTCTGTTAGTTGGAAATCAAATGTACTTAAAATCCTTTAAAATATCAAATTTCTTAAACGGAGGGAGGAAAAGTCACTCTGCTTTACTCCTAACTCTCCTTTAAAAAATTAAACAGTGTGGGGCGCCTGGGTGGCTCAGTCGGTCAAGCATCCGACTTCAGCTCAGGCGATGATCTCATGGTTTGTGGGTTTGAGCTCCGTGTTGGGCTCTGTGCTGACACCTCAGAGCCTGGAGCCTGCTTCCAATTCTGTGTCTCCCCATCTCCCTGCTCCTTCCCTCTCATGCTCCTGCTCTAGCCCACGCTCTCTCTCTCTCAAAAATAAACAAACATTTAAAATAAAATAAAACGGTGATCACAGCTTCATTTTGCCATAGGGCTTTCTCCTACACTGTACCGTATGGGAATCTTAAGATACCACACCTAAACGTGCACATAGTTTTTGTTCATCAATTGTTCATATAAACTTTTACTACTCAACTTTAAACTCTGGAAACAGAATTCAGTTTCAAAACCTATGAGCTCTTTGAATAACATTTCTATAGTATGACTGTCCTGCAATTTGGAAATAAAAATACAGCTGACCCTTGAACAACACAGGTTTGAATTGCACAGACCCCCTCATACACAGATTTTTCTCCATACAGGACAGTACCGTAAATAGACGTCCTTTTGCTTATGATTTCCTTAATGACTTCTTTCCTCCAGCTGATTTTATTGTAAGTACATAAGACATATATCATGTAAAATATGTGTTAATTAGCTGTTGACTGTTTCCATTATTGGTAAGGCTTCCAGTCAACGGCAGGCCATTAGTAGTCTTTGGGGAGTCAAACTTCTAAGTGGATTTTGGACTGCATGGCGGGCAGTGTGCCTGACTCCCATTACTCAAGCGCCTACTGAACTCATACGCTACTCAAACAATAAAAAAGGAAATTTCAAATGTGGAAAACATCTATGAGTCATGAGCTGCTTCCGGACAATAAATATTTTACTCACCGTATGAGTATAACTTCGCCAAAATCTGTAAACTGCTGCAGAAGCTCATCAATCAAAGCATCATCGAAAAAACTGTTTTCTGGGACAGAACTTTTGATTGACACCAAGACTGTCCCATCTGGTGGACCCTGAACTGCAATCACTTCTTTATAAATGTTTTGCCTCTCTTCGGCTTCAACTTCAAATATATCTATATCAATCAGGGCAACGACAGGCCTTAAGGCACAAAGGAAGATGGGCGTGTTAGAAATGTCTACGAAAGGATGTATTTGAAATAAATTTCAAGCAGCATTAGAAATACCAAGACTGTTTAAACCTATGGTCAGAAGTCTTCAGCTCGGCTCTTCCGTAGTGCAGCAAAGTGCCAGGGGTCCACGTGTACAGGATTTTGCTTCCGTCTTGAAAACTAGCATTTAGAAGGTCTAAATCTTCAGCTGTAGTCAGAATGAAACAAATGCAAAAATAAAACCATATGCGCATGGCAGATCGTGGGGCGCAAGGAGCAAGCTTCTTCGCTTTACTGGCTTTGGCTGTCTGAGGCTGGGACCCCTGGCATGCATGTGACTCAGCGGGAAGTCTAGACACCTTTAAGTTAGAAAGGTGCTTTGGTTGAATTACCATTTTATGCTTTACTTAGCAAAATTAAGAGAAGGCTTCATTTCTGAGATTATTTAAAGGCCAAATAGTGTTTCATAAGTAGCCCAACAGACAAGTAGCAGTTCACAATATTTACAAACCGTATTAGTTATTCAAATTAAAAACCTTCGTTAGCACTCCACTGAAATTTTCATTGAAATTGCATAAAAATGAAATTTCCTTGCTTCTCTTTATATGAAATTATGTTACGGGAAGAAAATACACTAAACAAACTAAATTATTACAAGCAAGTCTGAGCATATTTTAAGATGGTTTTATATTTATTTATTCTATTCTAGAAAACCTTTGTTGAAAAAAAAACCAGCCCTCCTCCCTTGATATCTGTATCATTCCCTTCTTTCTCATAAAGCCTGCATTAGCTCATTTAAATGAAGAAGTCCATTTCCCAACCTGATCTATCAAAAGGCCACTTCCTTCTTCTCCAGAGGACTCGGTCTGTCCACGCAGGGGTGCGGCACTTTTCACTGGTGTCATAGTCGTCAGAGAACAAATCGTATTTGTATGTTGGAGCAAAGGTAACTTTTCCTTCTAAAAATCCTCTAAAAATCTAAAATAACCATATAAAAAGTTATTTTTAAAAGAAGTTCTGTTTTCATTCAGGCAGCCATTCAGTAAGTGTCTATTATGTGCTGGAGATTCACACAAGATCTATGTACATCAGACACGCACACCTCTGAGTGGAACAAAGGCTAAGAAAACAGAACCTAGGACTCGTCCATGACACTTGGTTGACCTCTGATGAGCAAAGTGCAAAAACGTGAATAAGGAACTCTACCAGATCTTTAAGCTATAAAAACTCAAACTATGACAGATTTTAGAAATCATATATATAGTCTGATATCTTATTGTCAAATGAGGAAATAAACCCAAAATGTGAAGTGGGGCCCAAAGTGAGAATTTAAGTCAGATGATCACGAAGCCACCCTAGTAAGTGGCCTCAATCATCTCTTACTTAAAAAAATTGGGGGTGCCTGGTTAGCTGTCAGTCGGGCATCCAACTTCAGCTCAGGTCATAATCTCATGGTCCGCGAGTTTGAGCCCCGTGTGCGGCTCTGTGCTGACAGCTCAGAGCCTGGAGCCTGCTTCAGGTTCTGTGTGTGTCTCTCTGCCCTCCCCCACTCACGCTTGCTCGCTCTTGCTCTCGCTCTCTCTCTCAAAAATAAATAAACATTAAAAAAAAAACCTGAGTCTTACAGAAATTTTAATACAGTTTTCCTCCTAGGAATTATTACGAGTCTTCCTTTTATTTTTTTTTCTTATTTTTAAAGGAAAGGTAATTCTGTATCTATTAAACTAGAGATATGTAGTTAAGTACAGACTCCAAGGTATTTAAAAAAATGGCAACACTGTGATTAAGGAAAGCATGTTTTATAACAAAAGATCCCCTTTTTCTCAGCACAAGTATCTTAAGTATGTGCATACCTGTCCAGCATTTTTCTGATTGATAAGCTGATCTCCTGCTATAAGTGAATCCCAATTTTGCTGTCTGATGAGCTCTTTAACTTCTTCATTAGGGAGATCGATGCGATAGTTGAAATCACCACACCAAAATACGTAGTCGTGGGAAAACAGCATCCTTCCCTGGAGGCAAGGAGAAGGCATTTTAGATCTAGACGGTCAATCGGAAACCTGTTTTACCACTATTTCTCTGCCTCAGGTATGCTCGCCTCACCCTGGCCAGGCCCTGTTTATTTGACCCCAGATGAAGAACACCTATCTGTTTAGGTGAACACGGTTGATGTTTCTCTTTTCAAAAGCTGATGGGGAATTCGGAACAAGCTAAAGTACACTTCGAAGCTTCACCCTCAAGAACCAGCAGTTAAGAGCTCACCATTGGAAAACTCAACTTCCGTGCTATTTCTACGAAGTCTTCGTTCCTCTCTTTGACTTGGGACTGGCCGGCAGCAAAGTGGCTGCAGACAAAGCACAGGCTGGTGGTGTGGAGCAGCATGCGGATGGCCACCGCGCCCTTGTTGCCCGTGGCGCCTCCCATCCCGGTCTTCACCGTGTCGACCGCGACGTCCCTTTAAAACAAAGGACTCTTAAGTCCAAGATCTGAACTGCCAGCACAGTTCTGTGCGCAGAAGACGTTGGGAAGGTCTGGGATGTAAATGACAGCTATGGTTTAAGGTCAAGGCTGTGCGATAGAACGCTTAGTGACTCTTTCATCAAAAACACATTTAAAAATAAGATGCAGGAGTGATTGTTTCTCTGAAGCAACACACATCCCAGGCCTCTTTCTGGTTACGGGGAGGTTGAAAAAGAGCCTGCCTAGAGGGCCGTGCTCACTGACCTGATGAAGGGAGCGTGCTGGGGTCTGATGAAAACAAACAGGCAGACGCCCACCAGCTGCTCTGAGGCCAGCAGCACATACTTGTTGTCTCTGGAGATGGTCTTCTGCAGCTCCACTGCCCAGAGCTTTTGATTTGTTGTGCTGCCAGAAAGTATTACAAAGGGAATCTTTTAAAAGATATGGACAAAACAGCCTATAAGACAGCTGTCAATTAACATCTTATACATCCGAATTTAGTAAGACTACGAACAGTCCTGAAATCCACACCAAGACTGAACTCTTTACCTAAACTGGTTTTTTGTTTCCTTTAAAATGAAAAACCTAAAATGTAACCAAAAGACTACTACACTTCCAAGTCTACTACTCCTTTCCGAAGAAAACCTGAGCTTACTTATTAAAGGAGTGCTCGCCAGTTGAGTAATTGCGAGTTGTTACTTTTTCCTTCACTATTCATTAGGATGACAGAGAAGTATATGCAACAGACATTATTTCCCCCTATGACTTTTCTGTATTATAATTAATATATTTTAAAAACTTACCATGGAAAATTTTAAGCATGTACAGGAAAGAGATAATCATAAAATAAAGCACCATATACCTATTATCTAGCTTCAACAATTATCAACATTTTGTCATTTTTTTTCTTCCACCCCCTGTCATTTGTGTGTGTGTGTGCGTGCGTGTGCACATGTGAATACATGCGTGGCCCTGGAATATGTTAAACCAAATCTACGATACACGCCACTCCACTCATACATACTTTACTACACATCATCTAATGTAATGGACATTTTTATTTTTACATAATCACAATACTCATCATACAATTACTTAATACCATTAGTTCATATTTAAATTTCCCTAATTATCTAAAAAAATGTCTTCTCACAGTTGATTTCTGTACAACAGGGTCCAAACAGGGCCCACACGTTGCATTTGCTTGTTATATCTCTTGACTCTTTAATAGTCCCTCAACCCTCCCCACCTCATCTGCTTTCAAATGCTATTTATTTTTAAGAAGTTGGGCCATTTGCCTGTAAAATGTTCAACAGTCTGGATTTGACTGATGTGTCTTCAAGAGTACCTTAACTTGTCCCTCTAACTCTCATATTTATGCTGGTTAGTGTGGAAGCTTAAGAAACTCATTCAAAACTATTTATTTGTTTTGGCAAAAATAACCTCATGGTTAGTGCAGTCAGCCTTGCGTCAAAGCAGGAAGTACCTAATCTCTGTGCTGTTACACCAGATCCACTGTTCAGACTGTCAATCATACAACTCTTTACAATGAAAAGTGCCCCCCGTTAATCCTTCTAAGGTTTTGGCATCTATTGTCCACTGTCATCACTTCACTAGGGGTTGCACAATGTTGATTTTATCATTTCGGCATTCCAAAGGCATTTGTAGTAAGTTAGAATTCTTCTATAAAGAATTTTTCTCAATTAACCAAGGACTCTGCAACACAGTTCATACAAAGCAGGTAGCGTAAATGCTAAAGTCTTTATAAATTTTCAGAGTAGTAAGTGTAAACCTCCAAAGAACTCCCAAGAAACTCTAAAGGAGAGCAAGAGTGTCTCTCATAGTTCCAGGTCACCCACGCGATAAGCGGTAAGCAGAACATGAGGCCACACCCACTCATCTAATCTAACACCGCCACACCACATCCAAAATACAACGGCAGCACATGGCTTCTCTACCTAGCAGAACCCTACCACTACAACCCGGATTCTGAAAAGAGAATGACAGCTTTTCATTTCCTTATCCAGCTTCCTTCTCAGGTCATCTTCTCAGTGAACCCCGCCCTCATCATTTCACTCAAGCCACAACCCTCCCCCCGCCTCCCCGGCCCCAATTTCACAAACTGAAGGTCTGTGGCAACCCTGTGTCAAGAGGAGTTATCAGTGGCATTTTTCCAACAGCACTTGCTTACTTCATGTCTCTATCACATTTGGTAATTCTGATCACGTTTCATGCTTATTCATTTTTATTATATTTGTTGTGGTGATCTGTGGTCAGTGATTATGACCAGCAGGAAGCTCTGATGATGAGTAGAATTTTTTTAGGAATGAAGTATTTTTTTAAATTAAGGTGTATACAGTGTCTGTTACACATAATGCCATTGCAGACTTAACAGACTAGAGTATAGGGTGATCTTAACTTTTATGTGCACTGAGAAACCCAAAAATTCACTTGACTAGGTACAGGGCCATACTTGCTTTACAGCAGTGGTGGAGAGCTAAACCCGCAGTGTCCCCGAGGCATGCCTGTAACTTCCTTGTTACAGTTATTGTGTGTTGTCTGTCTCTTCAACTAAAATAGAAGGTTCATGCAGGGAGGGACTTTTGTCGCTCTTATTCATTCATGTATCTGTAGCGCCTAGAGTAAGTGCTCAGCAGATACTGGTTAAAGAAACAAGCACCAGTTTGCTGAGGAATAATTTGATTAAACTCTAGACAGGTAATCAATTGGACAATTTGGTACTAGGAACACAAAGAGTATGCTCTACTTTAAGATCTGAATATGTATTTTCAGGACAGAGATTCAAAACAGCAAAATGAATGAAGTTAGGTTTCTTTTCTACTTCCCTGTGTGAATGTTATTTACTTAAAGTGAAGAAAAAAAAAGTCATTTGTAAGACTGAAGACTATCCCATACTATTTCAGCCCATAATCTTACTCGGAAAATCTTTAAAAAGGTCACAAAAGATGGACAACTGCTCAACTTTGAAAGTTGGCATACTTTCTTAAAACACTTAAGCTTTCAGTTCCACTTAACTAATTTGCATGTGTGATTAAGGTTTCAGAACCGCAGTTCTCAAAGTACGGTCTGGGAACACCCCTGGGACTCCCCCAAACCCATGAGGTCAAAACTATCTTTATAATACTACTAAGGCTTTTTTGCCTCATTCACGGTGTTGACTGACATTTGCACGATGATGCAAAAACAAAAACGAGCAAAATGGCTAATGTCTTCACAACGAATCCGGGCACCAAACTGTACTGGGGAGACTTATTAGTCTTTACCACCATGCACCTGCAGTTAAAAAAATGCTGTTTCACCTAAGAATATCCCTGTTGAAGCAGTCTGTGTTATTAATCTTTTTTTAAATGTTATTATCTGATCAAAGCTCCACCCTTGAGTCATAGCTTCATAATATTCTATGTGATAAACAGGAAAAACACAAAAAGCACCACCTGCTTTGTACTGAAGTATGATGGTTAGAGGAACACTGAGGGAGCGGAGAGCTCAACTGCTACCTTTTTCTCATGGAAAACCATTTTTATTTGAAACAACTAAGGACAGACAAACTATGGTTATTCAACAAATATATTTTAAAAGGACCTGCCTTTTAGAGGGAAACAGCCAATATGACTTCTTTCCAATGATTAAATTTGAGTTTTCAGGCAAAAAGAAAAATTTTGGAAAACTTGTATCTGCTACTGTGATCTTTATAGCTTCCAAATATTTGAAAAATTTGCTGATGAGATCAGTAATGAGAGACTGATTAATCAATATGATGCTTTGATGTCAAATAATGAAATGTGTCAAGATTTGGAAGATCTGCTTAACTCAGTGAACTCATATTTTTAGAATGATCAATACACGATGTTTCAAGATCATGCAAGGATAAAAAATAGACCAATGAATTTCTGTATAATAGAGCAGAAAAAGCTCATTGCTGCGGCTTCATATTCCATACTGAACTAACCTTTAAGGAACTATTTGCTGAGCTTCAGTGTAGTATCACGGAAGAAATTACCTCAAAAGGCTATAAAATTCTTTCCATTTCCAACTACACATTTATGTGATTTTCTTCATCTACTTCAAGCAAAACAACACACTGTAACAGACTAATACAAGAGTAGATGTGAGGGGCGCCTGGGTGGCTCAATCGGTTAAGCGTCTGACTTCAGCTCAGGTCATGATCTCACAGTTCGTGGGTTCGAGCCCCACATCGGGCTCTGTGCTAACAGCTAGCTCAGAGCTTGGAGCCTGCTTCAGATTCTGTGTCTCCCACTCTCTCTCTGACCCTCCCCGTTCACGCTGTCTCTCTCTCTCAGAAATAAATAAAACATTTTAAAAATTAAAAAAAAAAAAAGTAGATGTGAGAATTCACTTTCACATTAAATTAAAAGATTTGCAAAACTACAATCAATGACAACCTTCTCAGGACATTTTGGTTTTGGAGAATTGTTACTTTTCAGGAAAAAAATGTGTTATTTATGCTAACATATCATAGGTTAATTGTTTTTTAAAGAATTAAATGTTTTGAAATTTTCATTTTTAAATTTCTAATGTAATATTTAGAGATATAACCCACATGAACAAAAGTTCTTTAAGATTTTCAACACTTTTAAGAGTGTAGAAAGATCCTAAGACCAGAAAGTTCGAGAACTCTACTTTATAGTTTAAAAAGCACCTTTACATATATTATCCCAATCTATCTTTGTAACAACTACTTAGTTATCTGTCTTCCATGTCCCTCAACGAGAAAACGACCTTGCCGGCTTACCTTGCATTCACAATGTTTCCAGCATTCAACTCTACCATTTCTTCAAAGCCAATAGCAAATATATCAGTAGGCTTACTTCTTTTATCTACAATTAAGCATCCAAGAAAAGCTGTTAAAAATATAGCTTTAGTCAAATGGCACCCACCCCACCCCACCCTCAGCACAACTAAAACCAACACCAGACCTCATAAAGTCCATTTCTGTGTTTTACATTTAACCAAATTCAAATTATAGGCAAGACCAACAAATAGGACAAAACTATAAATTTAGCTTCCATTCAGGCCTCCTAAGTTTGCTTCTTTAAGATTGTTATTCCTAAAGATCCTGAAATCCTTTCAGAAACCATTTTGAAAGAACTCTTGCTAAAGCCTGCATACGGGCACTAGAGAAACAAGCCACTTCGCAAAGGCTGAAGTGAAAAAAAGTTGGGGGAAGTAAAGGGATTCTTCAGAAAAGGCCCAGAGTGGCTGAAAAATCATCTCAAATTAAGAGAGAACAGGTAGGATTTTTCACATTCAAATATGAAAAACAGAGGCTTGACCCTTTTACTATTTCCTAGGTGGAAGATTCCAAGAAAATGAAAAGAGACCCTGGGGTTAAGATGTATCCCTCTGCTCCAGCCATTAGCTCCCTCCTAACAGACAAGGAGGGAAAGAACAGAAGCCATTTGAGATAAGCGGCCCAGGGGATGTAGGCGGCCAAAGCAGTCAGAAAAGAGAAGTAGCTAGAAAGGGCCTATCAATAGTATGAACTAATACTGAGAGACAAAATGAAAATATTTATTGACAGCTATTACATGCAAGGAGTATGCATGCACCATCTTGTTTACCACACACTTTAGAAGACAGATTATTTTTACCCTTTAGTTACAGACAAGAAACTGAGGCTTTGGAGAACCTGAGCAACTTGCCCAAATTCTCACACAAGCCGCAGTGTGACACAGTGGTCCTGGAGCCAGACTGCTAGAGCTCAAATCCTGCCTTGCCATTAACAACCAGGCTGCATGACCTGGGGCAGATTGCTTCCCTTACTGTGACTCAGTTTCCTCATCTGTGGAATTGGAATAATAAGAGTGTCTGTGCAGAAGGTCTGTTTCTGTTATAGAAAATAAATGAATAGATGTAAAGTACTTAGAGAATTGTAGTAGTTAGCTGCTATTCTAAATAGTGATTAAAAAATTTTTTTTAACGTTTACTTATTTTTGAGAGACAGAGAGTGAGTGGGGGAGGGGCAGAGAGAGAGGGAGACACAGAATCCGAACCAGGCTCCAGGCTGTGAGCTGTCAGCACAGAGCCTGACACGGGGCTCGAACCCACAAACCGTGAAATCATGACCTAAGCCAAAGTCGGACACTTAACTGACTGAGCCACCCAGATGCCCTGCCGCTATTCTAGTATTATCACTTCTACTACAACAACTACTACTACTACTACTACTACTACTACTATTACTATAACTACAATTTCAAGGTAGGTTCAATGTATGTGAAAAGGATAGTTTCAATAAAAGTCTGGGGGAAACCCCAGAGTTTAAGATGTGACTGATTAAAGATAACTAAAAAAATAAAATCTGTATCTCACATTTCTATGTACTTTTTTTAAGTTTATTTATTTATTTTTGAGAACAAGAGACAGCACTGACCGTGCAGAGCATGACGTGGGCTCACAAACCACAAGATCATGACTGAGTTGAAATCAAGAGTCAGATGCTTAACTGACTGAGCCACCCAGGTGCCCCGGCACTTTACCTTTATTCATAATACTTGCTATGTGTGCACTATTTTAAAAAGGAAAATTCAAAGCGACTTTAAAAAAAGAAAGCGGCCTCATATTCATGATTCTAATTAAAATTTTAAAAGCATCCTCAGCTCAGTGTTTGGTTTGGGCTGTTAAAAGCTTGATGGCTGAATGACGACCAAGTTTTTACAAGGATAAATCGGTACTGCTAAATTATAAAGTGCCAACAAATGTCACAACAAGTTTTGAAAGATATTTCATAATCTATCCTGAATATTTATCTGAGTAACTAAACAGAGAACTAGATTTGAAAACGGAATATACCAGGTTCAAGAAATTAGCAGTCACAAAATAAGCTTGCTGTGTGTCCGTTTAAAAGAATAAAAACAACTAGTTTTTCTTATTTGTGTGGTTACTTTTAAAGATCTGGCCTTCATACTTATAAATCCAAGTTTCTTTTAGAAAGGAAGGCATACTATGAAGTATTACATTTGCTTTATAGATTAATAAGTCCCAGGGTTTATTAAGTGAATCCCCATTATAAAAAAGCAAACCTTGAAACTCCTGGATGCCAGCTAACTTGGGCGCGTCAAGAAGCCAGTCGGTGAGTGTCTGATTCTTAAAAGCTATGCTGCGAAACTGCTTCCCACCATTCACGTTCCAGGTTCCAACACATACTCGAATTTTCTTGGGCTTTGAATACTTGTAGAAATTCTCACACATGCTCTTTAGTACTTTGGAAGATGCTAGTCAAAAACAAAACACCACAGCATTTTAGCTGCATGAAACCACTTTTAGAAATGGATTTTTATACCTGAGAAATGAAGCCGGGCAAGTACAATTATCACGAGAAGCATAAACAAGTCTAAGATACATGCACAGCCCAGCACGGTGCCAGTAACCAAGGCAGTTTTTGAAAAATACTGGCACTTGATACAACAGCCAAAGTAAAAATTACTGCAGCAACATAAAGCATGCAGAACAATTCTATTTCAATGATGCAGTCCATCGTTTTATAATGTACAGAACTAGAGATTATACATTTTTAGGAATACAGCAATTGACTTTCATATAGCTTTAGTTCAAAGGCTGGTGAAAACATAAATCTCACTTCCAAACAAAAAGATTTAAGAACATTTATATTTAAGCTTCTAACTGCTGACAGGTGGTCTGAGGAGTAATGGCTCCCTGACAAAAATACTGATGATGGACGATCATGAGATGTCGGAGACTGAAGTCACTATGAAACTCCTCCTAACTCAGACAGAAGCCAAAGACCGTAACAATGGTCTGCAAGACCCTAAACAATCCACATAGCCATCCTGCCCTCATTGGCTACCTCTTCCCAGCCAGCTCGCTGCTCAGCTGCTGCTGCCTCCCTGCTGTCTCTGAGCCGCTCCCACAAGGCCTCTTGTGGCCTTGGGTTTGACCATTGGCAAAGCCCAAGACAGTCTTTCCTCACCTCTTCTGGGTCTTAACTTTCCAGTGAGGCTTCTCCTGACTATCTAATTAAAATGTGCATTCTGTCCCCAACCTTCCATATCCCTTCCTCATCTTATTTTTCTCTATAGCATTTATCATCATTTACAAACTCTGGGTCTTATTTATCCTGTAAGCATGTCTCCCCTCTCGAGAAGGGAAGTCCCACAAGCACAGAAATGGTCTATTTTGCTTACTACAGTATCTCCAGTGACTGGAAGAGTGTCTGGTACACAGTAAGCGCTCAATAAATCACTGTTAAATGAATGTTCAATATATTTGGACCCTCAGTCTCTTCCTTGCATATTTTTTTTTTTTACTACCATTTACCCCTTCCTTCTAAATCACACTTCCTTTGATTAAATTAAATCCTCAGCACTTAATGTAGCTAGAACCTTCACAGGACCTCAATCTAGCAGAGACTAAACATTTACTTAGCAATTAATTGGTAAGAAGAAAAGGAAATCATGATGATTCTCACCTTTTATCACATGACTATATTATTATTATTCTAGGATACCAAGATACATAGGAGAATTAGAGTAAAAAGGCTGATTATAGAATCAAAAGGAAAATAGTTTAACGTGTGAGTCTCCTGAGGGGACTGCTGCCATAGGTTAAGCTCATCACCACTGTTTCCAGGAGCAGACACGCAGATCTGCAGCCCTCCTGCTATCTGAATTGACTCATTCAGGTGGGAATGAGAGCAGATGATTTGCTCTGGTCTGCTGGTGTGGTTAACTGGAGGCTGGCTGTACCTAAAGCATCATTCCCCATGACATGGTCTTTGTAAATGAAATCACTGCCATCGTTCCTACTATGAAAACAGCCTCTGTGATCCATTCTATATCAAAATACAAGTTCTATAACGATTTAACAGCTTAAAATACTCAACCAGACAAGTAATAAAGTATGTGAAAACATGCGGCCATGTTGTGTGAACTAATAAAGTCAGACTGGTGTATAAATGGAATAGAAAGTTTTTAAAGTTTTCTGGTTTACTCTTAACTGGTTGGCACCTTAATGTGCAGCAACGAGGCTGTGTTCAAACAGATGTCCATTCCTAAATGCCATATCATTTCAGAAAATGGATTTCACTACATAACTCAAAAATATATCCAAGTGCTCTCTTCTTTCATCCTTCTCACAAAAATAACCAATAGTTTCTCAAAACATTCAGAACAGTAACTAAGCAAAACAAATCTTAAGATACCAAACCTTAAGTGAAAGGAAGAAAAGATGTCTTTTTCTGATTAATCTCGGGCAAGAATTTAAGCCCTTTTTGTGCCTTTCGCCACAGGTTCATGTTTAAGGACAAGTTCATAAACCTTGTCCAGAAAACAAAGGCATGAGATTCTTATGAATAGGAAAGGCAAGAAAAATAACAACCTTTAGGTCCTAATCACTTAACTCCTCTATTGTTACCAATTTTGATACTTCTTACAAGAATTCAGATCACATTTTAGTGCATATCTTAGAGTTACAGAAAATATATCATTCACAGTATGAAAAAATAAGTCAATTTTTTTTTCAAATATTATGATGAGAAACACTGCTGATAATCCGATATCCCAGATGGGACTCTGAAATTAATCCAAAATAGTCACATTGGGGTTTTTACCTTTAGCCTATTAAAAGTAAGGTATAATACTAACAGTGTTTGTTCAATGAAGTATAAAGGTGAAATTAAAACGGATTAGCTAATTTAATTAGAATTAAGCATTTCCTAAAGGAAGACAGGCAGTATTGCAGATTTCCTCCTAAGGAAGTACTTCATTTTTCTCAAACTTAAATTTTTTTTTCTCAGATTAAAAGAAGGTATCAATTTATCCTATTAGAATCTGAGGACAAAATAAGAGAAAGTTTCCATTTATACGGCTTTATTGATTTACAGTATCAACTTTAGGAAAATAAAGACAAATTTGCTTTTATTTATAGATTGGTTTTCTATACTGTACCTGACTGTAATGTCTGTTCAGAAACTATGGATGCATCGAGAAGAAAACAAAGAATCATTAGTAAAACAACAAGTTACAATTAAAGTCTAGAGTGTTATGACAATACATTCTAAGATGACCTCACTTTTTTCTTTTACATCAATTTGATGACTGTTTTTTTTCTGATGGCTATACGACACCAAAGATTAAAAATAAGTGACAATATCTCACGCAAACCCTCTTCATCTGTGAAAAACCCTACGGCAACTCAGAGATATCCAGAGTTTCACAATCAGGAGGTCCTTGGCCTGCTTTTCAGGGTGCTCCTATGCGTGTGTGCACATGTATGCATACACACGTGAGGGAAAAGAATGTGAATGTAAAAACCCAAGGGGCTAGAGGGTACTGAACACATGAGGACGCTACCCTAACACACATGTTCTAGTATTCTTTCTGGGACTCAGCAGATAAGTACAATCAGTTCAGCTGTGACAAAACATATACATTCCACAAAAATCACCATGCAGTGCAAAAGTGTGCAAAGTCCCATAGCCATAGAGCTTATGGGCATAATGGGGTTAGGGCACAACACTCCAAATTTTAACAGTGACCCTCCAAAACAGAGGGGACCCTAATAGAAACAGCAGTACAGTTTTCCGTGTTAAAATGGCTTGAGATGTACGAACACTCCTTCAATATGGCACTTCTTTATGAAAACGACTGCAAGTTCGCCCGTAGAGGTGAGCCTGGGGAGGGTGGCCGCTGGCGAGTATGCCGACCCTTTGAACAAACAGGTGTGAGCCGTCCAGGTCCACCGATACGTGAATTTCTTTTTGGTAAATACAGTACTGTAAATATATTTTCTCTTTTTGTGATTTTCTTAACACTTTCTTTACTTTATTGTAAAGACTATAGTATATAATACATATAACATACGAAGTATGTGTTAATCAACTGTTTACATAAGGCTTCTGGTCCACAGTAGGTTATTGGCAGGTAAGCCTGAGGAATCAGAAGTTATACATGGATTTTCAACTGTGGGGGGCAAGCGCCCCAGCCCCCGTATTGTTCAGGGGTCAGCTGTAATTGTGAATGATGGAAGAAGGGTTCTCCGGAGTTGGGATGGAAATCTGTAACCCCAGATGTGAACGGGTGGGTCTCATGGCACATCTGGCGAATGGAGGCAGAGAAAGGCTTGCAGCATGTGCCTACGTGTGTGCATCTTTTGTGCCTCTCTACCCATCCAAGTTCTGCCAGGTGGGCCCATGCGTAAACTAATGCAGAACTGGCTCCACACTCAAAATGTCCCCTAACAGAGAGTCCCTGGTGGAACAAAGTGCCACTCTCAGAACTAGTGTTATAACAGAACTGACTGTATTTTTTTTTAGGTGTATTTGACACACAGTAACATGTGCAGGAAACTAAAAAAACTGATGATCAGATTTGGGAATTCTTAAGCTCCTCGCTTCTCCTTTACTTTCCTTCAATTGCCTACTTTCAACTATTGCTTAGCAATGCCTCCACATCAGAGAAGGCATAGGTAGAAGGAGGTGGTGAGATGCACAGCAGCCAAGTGTCTAGTGCTGGCAGCCAGGAAGAAAGCCTCAAGATAAAAGTAGGAGCTAAGGTCAGACTTTGTTTTTCAGAGCTTTCATAGGCCTCAGTTTCCTGGCCTACTCATAGGTCCCCGAGGAGCCAACTGTACCCAACTACCCCTGGCACCATGCACAATTCTGAAAGAATCCACAATAACCTTGATCAAGTAATTATCTAAGAGTTATTTGATGAGGAACCATTTCTCTTAACATGCACAGGGAAACTGTAAGGTTTGGTTTGGGGCTAACAGAAGAAGTAAACATGTTTAGAGTGCTGAAAAGTGAAGACAGAAAAAATACGGAATTAAGGAAGTCAGTTCGAGTTCTACAATGCATGGTGAGTTTTCCCATGATGAAACTAAATACATACTCACTGACATGAGCTCAAATTCTTTGGATTTTAATAAAAGACTCAGTGAAAGTTAAAAAGCCACCCTGAAAGCCATACATGTATGTCAAATATTCAACAGTGTCCAATAATAAGCAATATTTTAAATGATTATCTAACATGATTTAACGTTCACTCAAACAATAGCAAGGCAAGGTAAGGTAAGACCAAGTTATAGAAATTTGGGGTTGGAAGTTAGCAAAATCAATAATATTGGCACTGCTTTTTCTCAATAAGGCATCTGTTGTCTACATAACTAGGTTACTGAATGCTCTGTTCAAAGCACTAGCTGAATATTCTATGAAATCTTGCCTTGCATGGGCCTCATTTTACAGGTTAGTAACACCACTGATGATATAAACATTTCCAAAGAGATGAACTTCCTTTAGAGAATGCAGTTTTTAAAAATTACTTTCATAGAAATTCCTCCCAAAACTATTTTAATCAACTTGATCTAAAAAAGGTTTACGTAAATAAGTTTACAGTCACTTCTTGGACTATTAGAAGGGATATAAATAACATAAAGCAATCAAAATATAAAATAAGCACGCATACCACGCAAACTTCCTGTAGTTAAAAGTGCTCGAGCTTTGTCAGCTAAGTCACTATTTAGAGTATTTCCCAGCAGTAAAACATCGATGGCCTCTTGCTTGGAGCTGTCAAAGAAGTTATTCTGAATCGTTCTAGTAACAGAACGAGCGCCATCTTTTAACTTTCCAGCCTGTTGGGGAAAAAAAGAGCAAGGAGCAGGCAAATATTGTTGATTTTATTCAGCAGGCATTTTGAACTTTAAATCAGTTTTATGGGGCCTTACTGCAATAAAAAGGACCGAATCATTCTATTTTGAGTATCAAATCATCATATTAAAGTGGCTCAAGACGTCATTGTTTCCTTTACTTCTGAATAAACAGCTCTGCACAAAAAGATGGAAAAAGCTGAGTACCACAACTGCATCCACTAATGATATCAAGCGCAGTGAATGTCTAAAACTGCTTACTATAAAGGAAATAAAGTGAAATGTACTTATTTAAAACAAGGACATTACTTCTTACCGTAACCGGGAGCACTAGGGACGGGGGAGGGGTTGCAGAGATCAGGGAGGATGTGGTGCATTTATATGCTCTTAGAAAAACTTGAAAGCACTTTAACAGTAGAAAAGTAACATATAGAAAAACAAGATTGGAATTGCTCCTCAATAACTTATACTAGTTAGAACGAAAACTGAACCTAAGAATGAAGGATTAGCCTAAAAAGCAGCTTATAATTATAGTTCATAGATAAATACTAAATGTAAGCTACAGTATGTATATCTTAGGTCATTTTATTCCCTATGTAAATATAAGTAATAAAAGTAATAAACTCAGGCCAGTTCCTACAGTGAGAGGGTTGATTATAACTTTTTATTTTTTTAGTATAGCTGACACACACGTTACGTTAGTTTCAGGTGTACAGCACAGTGACTGGATAACTCTAGAAATTCTGCTGTGCTCACCACCAGTGCAGCTGCGATCTGTCACCATGCAACACTATTACAGTACCGTTCACTATATTCCCTATATTTTGCCCTTTATTCCCGTGACCTATTCCCATAACTAGAAGCCTGCCATTTCCTGATTATAACGTTTTAAGAAAATTTTTATTTTTTCTTCTGATTATAACTTTTAATGAACATATATTTTTACTTAGGCATGTTAGTTATCATAAAGATTTCTTTTGATCTTACAGATTTTGATGACTGTTTAAAAACATATACATACCAAACTCTTGCCTTTTAAAAAAGCACTTTCATTTGTAATGTGTAGTTTTCACTCCTTATAGAAGTGACAGTAATTTGAAAATTAAAATGTTATTTCCTTCCATATGATAACATATATAAATGACAGTATTTGTAAAGACACTCACCATTCACATTATCAGGCAATTAACCAAAAGGAACCCAGAGAAAGGAAAAGAAAGAGCAGTTCAGATGTTAGATTTTAGTTCAGTTCAGAATAGTATATTTAACATATGAGAATTTGTATCTACTACGTTAGAGACAAAAGACTACTGAAAATATATGTAACCTCTGTATATATATTATCTTGGCAGAAACAAAAAAGCAGAAGAACATAAAAGAATATTTTAAGCAATAGTTGTAGAGAATCAAGTTTTAACAGTAAGAATTACATTCTCTTTTTTAAAAAGAATAATAAAGCAGGTTTAACAATTTCAGGTTTCCAAAAAGAGGGCTCATTTAAGAAGTAAGTATTTGTAAATGTCAACAAAATCATTTCTGTGAGTTGAACAAAAGAAACTTCGTAGGTAAGGCCAATAACTGAAAAGAGACAGACATGGCATTTTAGGAGATGCAGAGGAGGAGGAAGATTTGGAAATAAAAAGACTTAGAGATGACAAATGGTCTTCAAAGAATTTCAGCTGCTGTACTGCTGGGGTGGCAGAATTATAAAAATGGTAAATGCTCCTATTTCTATTCCTGAGGTAATGTGAAGAATTGTAGAGATTTAAAACATTAATAAGATCCAACTGCAAATGGAAGCTTTAAAAAGTCAGTATTTAAGTATATAAAATAATGAAAAATATCTCGAGTGTGTTTCCAAAGTCTCTTGGTAAGTGCCAAGCACTTAGAGTAGGAAGTAGTCTGTAGATAATGCCAGATATTAAAAAGTAATGAGGAGGCAGAAAATTATGAGGAAGTCCATCTCTCACACTTCTGTACACTGTAACAGCCTCCTTTTCAAGGTAAGATAAGTAAAAGAATAAAAACTTAATAATCAAGCCCTAGAGGTGTTGGGCTCATAATAAGTGCTGCACAAACTGTCCCCTGGTTTATTCATCCAACCAGTATTTGTCACAACCCTATTAAATGGCAGGCACTACGTCAGGTGCTGGGACCACAAACTCAAATGACACAGGACCCTTTTTTAGGACGACAGGATTTTTAAAGAGTTATAATCAAAATAAACAACATAATAAGTGAAACAGCTATGTAAGGGAAAATCATGAAACAAAATGTAAGCAACACGTATGTAGGCCGAATGGATTATCACCAAATAGTTCACTATGTCATACGTAAGATGCCCCAAAGCCTAGGGACAAAACTCTCTTCCACCCAATCATTAGTATCCGCTACAGAAGGAAGTGTTAAAGAGGACACGGAACGGTAATAAAACGGAATTCTAGAACAGACACTGAAAAAGGCCCAGCTATTAACTTAAAAAGAGACCATTTAAAAGTGTTATTGAAAGGAGAATGAGGCTCTTTCGTCGTCGTGTTAGGAGGAATCTAGCTCTACCTTAGCCTTTCCTTCAAGGGCTCCAGTGCCCGCGTATATCTTACTGATTGAATCACCGTTCACGGACCACATTGACCGAAAAACTTCTTGAAAGCGAGTCACCAGCTGAGGCTTTTCGGCTAAGCCAAGAGCTTCCAACTGTTTAGCTAGCATCTAAAACAGCAAAAGAGAAACTTCTGTAAGTATATTAATACATTAATTGTGGTGTGACTTTTCAAGAACTACAAGAATCAAAGCAAAGTTTGCATTTTACAGGACAATGTGGGACTGGATTTTGACAAGCTACTAATTTACTAGGCTAACTGTTCCATCCCACCATTTCAGTTTGTAAAGTGAATACAACCTCAGTGAGTCTTACAAGTATCTTAATATTCCCGGGTAGTAATTAAGAACCTCTTTCGGGATAAATGATGAAATTAACCTTATTAAAATGTCTCTATAAATCAGACTGGTTTACCTTGTTCACTTTTATTCAACAGCATGCAATAAAGCACAGAAAAAAAATCTGGCCAGGTTATTTATATATATATAGCATGTACAAATATATATAAATGTAATATAGAGGAAATTAATTTTCTTCAGTTTTTTGGTTGGGTTCTACATATGTGGGTATTTAAAATCAAGAGATTATGAGAAAAGTAGAACTGCTCTTGAACTATCACAAAAACAAATAAATTAGTCCTGTTTCTGAATAAAGTCATGACAGTTTTTTAGGTATAAAATCTATACTGGTAGCGTATATAAAGGAATACGTCATGCAAGAATGCAAAGTCTTTAGGCCATCCCAATTCCTTCATGGACAACAATAAAAGTCTTTAGAAGAGTCATTGGTCTTTACTCTGAATGAACTTGGGCCTTGAAATCTGGCAGTCAGAGCAATGTATGATCCTTACCCAGTCTGTCTTATTTGGAAGCCAGTCATATTCTACGCCTTGCATTTGTACGTAACTCCTTGCCGTTTGTCTTTCATCTGTAAGTAGTATTGACTATCCACATTTGGAGAGGGCTCAAAAACTAACATAATATAAAAAACACTAAACTAAGGTTCATTTGATTACCTGGAGATTTGAACCAGATGTTCTTGGCTGGCATGAAGAATAAAACAAAATGAGCTCCTAGGACTTGCTTTATCATCTACAGCTCCCTCTCTTCAAGGAATTGGGCAAAACTAGTCTTCGCCCTAGTTTGGCTTTGCCTACTTAAGCAGTAGATTTTATAAACAGTCAACCAGTTGCTACAGATGAGGGAGTTCCCTCACACCTAACTACCGACCGTGGACAGTCAGCTAAGTCAGATTCTGAGAACTAACACTTGCTATACTTTGAATGAAGACTTCAAGGATTTCTAGAAGTTCACTCTGAGAATCTAAGTAAACGTATTCAGCCACTTAAAAACACAACTCAAAACAAACCCAAGCCATGTGATTAACGTCATTCAAATGACCAACTGCCTGCTTTCACTTTTGTCTCGGTCATATTTTCTATGTAAATTGTAATGATAAGTCTCAATGAGAGAATTTTAAAGAGGCAAAACGACAGAACCTATTTGGCTACACTAAGAACACACTACTGTAGCTGAGAACGCTACACACTGTCCTTTCCTTTTTGAGACAGTAAGAATCCCAGCGGCAGGGTAACTAATGAGTCAGTGTCCTGGCCAAATTTGAGATCATTCACTGGAGGAAATAAAAGCATGTTATTTCCTACTCCTGTTTTTATAGTATTTGAGCACTGGGCTAAGTTCCTATGGCACTACGTGGAGACCCTCTACAGCCTGATGACCACCCCACAGCTGCATAACAGGAAAGACCTAGAAAGCTCAGCATTGCTGCTTTGTCATACAGGGAGACTATGTCTATGTTAGAGAGAATTTATGGATAGATGGTAAAGAAAAACACTTTTAAAACAAAAACTTCGTTAGACAAGCTGAGTCTCATGCACTCTCGCTCCCAACTAGCAATGGGCATTTTCATCACTAATTTGAAAACTGATTTGAAAACACCAGAGAAACTGCACCGGGTTATAGACGGTCAAAAATAGGACTGCACACGTGAAGACAGATCCTCACCAATTCTGAAGAAATTACACAAAGAATAAAGGCCAATATATGTTATGTATATTGTTTATATATATATATAATTTTTTTCCCTTCCAAAAGGCAAAAGAAGCAATTGTTGGAATAGTATAAATAGCAGTTTTTAAAGAGAGAGTTAAAGGGGCGCCTGGGTGGCTCAGTCGGCTAAGCGTCTGACTTCGGCTCAGGTCATGATCTCACGGTTCATGGGTTCGAACCCCATGTAGGGTTCTGAGCTGGCAGCTCAGAGCCTGGAGCCTGTCTCAATTCTGTGTCTCCCTCTCTCTTTGCCCCTCCCCTGCTCATGCTCTGTCTCAAAAATAAATAAAGTATTAAAAAAAAGAGAGAGAGAGTTAAGGAACAACGCAGGGAAATATCAGCTACCTGAAGAGAGGACTGGGAACAGGTAGAGGAAATATTTAAATGAAAAGGAATTCTTACAGGGGGAAAAAACCCATAAAAAAAATGCCTTTAATGAAGCATAATTTCATCTTATAAAAAGTAAGTAATGAGAAGCATAAATATTACAAAAGCACTGAAAGAGGCATCTGGTACAAGTCACATACATACACTTCAACTTTATTCACTTATTGTTTTACCTCCAGGCCGAGGAACGCCTGCACACTGTTGGTTCTGTCCAGACAGTCCAAGCAGTTCGTTCGAACTGTACCACTCTGACATCTGCAACAAATTCGGTAGTGTTAACAGCTAGTTTGAAACAACAATAATAAAGCTAAAACAAAATATGAACAATTAAAGCGGTCACCAAGATAGGGCATCCCCTAACTTTTTATTACTACCATTTTCAAATATACAAAAAAGATGAAAGAATTTTACAGCAAACCTCCACATACTCAGCATCTAGATTCTACAGCTGTTAACATTCTGTCGTACATTCTTGATCACACATCTATTTATCTACGCCCACTTATTTCTAATTAGGCCAGTAGTCAGGAGCTAAACATACATTCAGATTTATGACCGCAGGGCTCTTTGCACATAAAAGATGATCAAATACTTATGGAAGAAATCTTAAAAACCTAAGATCTGTCATCTCCACTGTCCTATATAGATTCTATGGCACTGATGTTAAACTTCGCACAAAGAGAAAAACTAAAAATTGGAGCTTTGTTCATTAAAGTTGACCTCATCCTATACTCTGAACTTCATTTTTCCAATACTTCCTTTCCCCCCTCTACTTCATTATCAAAAACTAAAGACTTAAATTGTACTAAAGCAGACAATAAGCAATGTCTTCTACTTCTAGTTGCATATAATAGTCCTTACTGCAGTCAAGACATAGTAAAATATTAGTTCTAGGAGAAGTGGAATAGTCTCGTAGATAACAGCATGAGGTCTGGAGCCAGGTAAATCCTCGCTCTAACACTTTTCGGCTTTGCGATTTGGGGCACATTATAGCTTAAGCCTCAGTCTCCCCAAACATAAATGGTGATAATAGAACTTCTTCCTATGACTGCTCTTATCGGTACATGTACAGACCGAGTACACTGCCTAGCTCATTAGATGTGCCCAATAACAAAAGCTATTGTTATTACCTATTCAATTCTGAAGAAAGAAAAACAAGTCAAAAATCAAGTATAATAAATAAATTTTACTCAATTATAAACTTTGATATAAAAAAAGGAAATTTAAGCGTTCAGTGTTAAGAATAATTTTTAAAATAGAGCAACGTTCCAACTCAAAGAAAAGATAAACAGAGTAGCCAAACCTTTGAACTTCACTTCCATTGAAATAAAAAAATCCATAATCTACAAACTTTTGGACTTGAGGTTTAAGAACACTGTGCAATTTTTCTGCCTTTCCTCCTTTAACCATTTGATGATAGTCAAAATTCACCATCTGGATATCAGCAGCATGTTCAGAAGCTTTCAAATGACTCTGAAAGTAAAAAAGGCAAATACTCATCTAAATACTCATCTAAAATACACATCAATCTTATCAAGTGATGTTAAAATGGAACCTTACATTTTAAATTTAAACCTCAGTGTGGTCCCCTGAAATCTCACTGATCTCACACAAAGCTTTAGTCAACACTGGCAGTAAAACGGAAAATTACTTGATGGTATCCAATAACACCTTTTTTGTGAAACCTTGCATACTGTCTCAGAGAGATTAGGTGGCATAATTAACATTAGAGAACTTAAGTAATATTCTCATCTGGTTTAGAAAATTAAAATTATCTCAAACCACCAACCCTTCATTTTTTAACAAATTTAATAACTGTACCTGTTACAGAATCTCAAAATAAAGTAATTGATTTAAGACAAAATCTATTAAAGACCTAAAAAATTCACAGTTTTATACTTACATTCAGATGTTTTAAAAGTCATTCTCTAAAGTATAATCTGTTTATTAACGATACTTATTTCACAAGTTTCACACAAAACAAACAAGTTACTTTCGGACTTCATTACCCTGAACTTCAGAAAATGGTCTCTGTTTTGTTTAAGTTTATAATCCTATGGGACATCATTACTGATATTGATTCATTGCTGGTTCAATAAGCACTGATGAAGGATGCTTTTTCTTTAGAAGTTGGACATATATTATTTGGGTTCTTCTTTACTTGCAATTCTCAAGTTTCCTCTCATCAATACGAGAAGGTACGGTCCTACATGTATTATTCGCCATATCATAGGTTTAAAATCGTAACTGTGGTTTCTAGGAACCACACGGATGGAGGCAACACACGGATGGAGGAGGAAACCGCCTGATGTCTTTTTACCAGTGACAGGCAAACAGTTTTCAGAGGGGAGGACATTCTTTCTGCTTCTCCACAACATTAAGAAGTGCATTTCAGAAAACAGCGTCAACCGCTTTGAAAGCTTTCCCTAATCCCAAGGTCAGCAACATCACGCAAAACTGTTCCTTGGTAGCCCAGAGAGTTAATGGTTCCAATAGGCACCCAACCTTTTACTGGGAAGTAAGTTCATTACTGTACCACATAATTTTTTAGTATCGTTCTAGGTGTCCATGGGAACAGAAGAAAAGATGATCATGCCTACCTGGAAAGCCTTACTTAGCATATGTTCACCTTCCTTAGATCCAAGCAAATTTACTATTATTTGTTTACCATATAAATTCTTCAGTGTTCTAAAATGCCTGTTAAAGAAAAGAAAAAAAGAAGTATGTGTCAAGTGGCATCTGAATTTTGTCCCCAACAAACAGAAATCCAATCAATGGAACCTACGAGGCAGTATTCTACACTCCTAGAATTGGCAAAGCTGGGTACAGATTCATTCCACAAATTCGTTCCTCTCAAAACTCTGAATTTATGAAAATTCGGATAAGGCGATTTCCTCTCTGACTCATCGATGCTGAGGCTTCCATCTGTGCTGGAGCTGCCGGACCTGCCCAGCCCCGTCTCCCATCTGTGGGGCTAGCACCAGACAAGTGCAGAGGGCACAGGCCACCAGCTGGGGAGGGAAGTTAGGGCAGAGGGCTGCCCCTCATGTGAGGACATTGCATATGCCACGGGCGTTAGAGGGACCTCCTTAACCATTCCAGTCTTAAGGAGAATAGGCCCCAAATAGGAGGGGTTTTTTTCTCTCCAGGTTCTAACCACTCCAGGGGCTATAGGGCAATGCGTTCCTAAGGAAATATAACACGTGCCACGGATGTAATTTTAAATTTTCTAGAAGGTACATTTAAAAAAGCAAAAATAAACAATGAAATTAATTTATAGATTTTATTTAACCCAATACAGTCCAAATATCATTTCAACATGTACCAGAAAACAAATATTAGTAAGATATTTTATATTCTTTTTGCACTAAGTCTTTGACATCCGGTGTACATTTTATACTTAAAGTATATCTCAATTTGGACTAGTCACATTTAACTGCTCGGGAGTGACATGAGGCTAGTGGCTACTGTATTAGTCGGCATATCCAAACAGGTAGTTTGGTTTTGTTTTTTAAAATTTGTTTTAATGTTTTTATTTATTTTTGAGAGAGAGAGAGACAGCGTGTACAGGGGAGGTCAGAGAAAGAGGGAGACACAGAATCTGAAACAGGCTCCAGGCTCTGAACTGGCTGTCAGCACAGAGCCCAGTGCGGGGCTCGAACCCACAAACCATAAGATCATGACTTAAGCCGAGGTTGGAAGCTCAACCGACTGAGCCACCCAGGCGCCCCCCAAACAGGTTGTTTTAAGGCCAAGAGATGAAGCCCCACAACCTAGTACTTCCAACCCCCAAAGTCATAACACTAGGTATCACCTTCTTCTGATTAAATTAGATGTCAGAAAAAGTTTACTTGGGGCCAAAACAAGCAGAAGAAATGAACCAGTAAAATAAGAACTAGTTTCGCTGCTTAACGATATCAAAACTTAGAGCATCAGGTAAAATTAATCCATCTTACCTGTCAAAAGCAGGTGCATTGGCTTCAAATCCCCTTGACATACGAACACGATGAGATCCCACCTACAGCAAGAGGAACACATTTAATCACACCGAAAGCCAACATGGAGACTAAAGAAAGAGCATTGTTTCTAACAGATGATAATCCATCTGCTGAACACACAACAGAAAACTGAATAATTGATTTTCATTCACATTATTGTTTTCTTTTAAATAACAAGTTCAATAGGGTTCCTTTCCCTCTATTTTTAAAAACACGACCTTAAAATAAGAACAGAAGTTATGAAACAGCATAATGAAAACTCACCAACTAACAGGAATTTTTACTTATGAAAGATACTTTAAAGAGGTCTTTCTTATACATTACCTTGTTTTAAGCTCAAACTACATGCCTGTGTAAGTTAACATAATACTGCCAGGGGGGCACCTGGGTGGCTCAGTTGTTTGAGCGTCCGACTTCGGCTTAAGTCATGATATCACGGTTCGTGGGTTTGAACCCCGCAACGGGCTCTGTGTTGACAGCTCAGAGCCTGGAGCCTGTTTCGGATTCTGTGCCTCCCTCTCTCTCTGACCCTCCCCTGCTCATGATCTATCTCTCAAAAATAAATAAATGTTAAAAAACATTTTTTTAAATAATACTGCTATTTGGGCAATTAAAAAAACTGAAATGCAGGCAAGTGAAATAACTTATCCTCTGAGGTCAAGAGAACTAATTCCAAAAAAGATTCACATGAAGATTTAGGTCCCCTGAACCTGATTCCTACTCTTCCAAGCTGCCTACAAGTACAAGGTCTACATATTTTTTCTTTGTTTGGCTCAGTTCTCTATTCACTCTTCCTGCATCCAAAGGTCCAACAAATTAAAGACACTGTTTCTGGAAAACAGATTTTCCAAGTCAATCTCACAGTCATGCACACAGAATCAGAAAATATGGGTTAAGAGAATTATATATCTACCTTTCTGTTTTGTTACAGTTTTTCTTTTCTTACATAAGAAAGTAGCAGAGATGAGACAAAATTAAGAAATAAGAGGGGCACCTGGGTGGCTCAGTCCAGGTAAGCACTAGACTCTTGATCTCAGCTGAGGTCATGATCTCATGGTTCCTAAGAGCAAGCCCTGTCTGGGGCTCTCTGCTGACAGCTCGATGCCAACTTGGGATTTTCTCTCTCCCTCTCTCTGTACCTCTCTCTCCCTTTCTCTCTCTCTCTCAAAATAAAAATGTTTTAAAAAGAAAGAAAGAAAGAAGAGATGCCAAGAAGAAATATAAAGGTGATACCAGATTATTTCCCTGAACTTCACTTTGAAACATTTCCCCTGAGGCCCTGGGATCCAAGTTCCCCAGAATTCATTCTCCCTAATCTGAACAAGGTGACTTTAATGCGGGCCTGAGAAGAGGGCTACCAAATTGGTCATGCAGTTCGACAAATAAAATCAGAAAATAAGCTCTAACATGTTCATCCAATTCAAAAATTGAATTAGCAGTATTATCATTCATTAAACATTCTTCTGTCCTGGTAAGTGAGACAGTCTAATAACTCTCCTGATAATCAGTATTCTCTCTTTAATGTTTCTTCTTTTCAATAAGAAAGTGATTAGCCTAATGTCACATTTATATTCAATTTCACTCTAGAGTGCTTAATAGTCTTTACAAAGTTTTAAAATTTTGTGTACCACGAGACATCAAGCATTCTGGACTGAAGAAAACTCAGCAGAAGTCAACACCTTTTCTTTGGAGTTTTCTCAGCTAATTGCCTATAACTCTATAAATAAAGTCCATGACTTTGCATTTTGCTTACTGACTAATACTTATCTTGAACAGTACTGCCAACTGTCAAGAGGGTAAAAAAATACACGTTCTGTTTTCCAAGCAATGGCTGTGGTTGTCCCCCATTGCCCTGCTCTTCAACACAGATAGACAACAAGCCACCATGCAGCTATCATGCAACGAGTTACATCATAAGCCTTGGAGTATATGTTGGGTAAACTCGACTGGCTTTATTACTCAATTAGGCTTTAAGACAACTGCCTAAAAAAACTCTATACTAACAGAGTTCTTACATCAACTGTCATAAAAGCTGTACTCTAGAAAGTTTTAAGGCTTTCCATAATCATAAATTTATAAAAAGTTGTACTATCGATAGGTTTTGAAAACCAATTAAGTGGGTGGTACGGAGCATCATTTTCCACTAACATTATTGCTCCATGTTCACATATTTCTAAAACTTCAACTCAACCAAGAATTGAGTGTGCAACACTAGACAGAGCTGATGATGCTTACCATCTTCTAAGACTCATATAAGCTAAAACATAATGTCAGACTAACAGTATGGACTGTAAATGTTAACTAACTTCAGAGAAAGGAAGTCATACATAAAATGAATGAGTTGCTGACCCTTAAAATATCATTCTAACCTGTGTGTAGCACATAATGACGACTCTTATAATTCCTCAAACGAATTCATATTGACATTTACCTTTTCCACAAAAGGCCTGACTCCCCAGACTGTAAACTCTCTCTGAAGCACCAACGGAGCCTTCGAATCTCTCACAGTATATGACCCCGTACACTCAGTATAAAATAATACACGTTTGAGGAACTTAAGTATTTAAAGAACAGATCAGTGTGGAGGAGGAACTGAATCCATTCGATGAGACCTGAGTTGGCTACACTGAAGGAAAACACACCTTACATCTGGGGAGCAGAGGACAGCTGTTAGAAAACAGCCAGGCATGAAGCTGGACAGGCAAAGGAAGGCAGATCATGAAGAAAAGGGCGTCTAGTAGATCTGATGAGTAGAATATGTCAGAAGTGGGAAGTAATACCAGTTAGACCAGTTCGAAAGCTGTGAGAGTCTTCCAGGCAAGAAGAAATCTGGAGGACCCTAACGGGGATGGATGATAAGAGGGGCACCCAGAAGAAAGGGCAAGCCCCAGGACCTAGGGGAACGCTGGGGCTAAGTGTGAAGGGCTCCCTTTGCTGGTTCAGGACTGGCTGTTGGGAGCACACGGGGCTGGAGATGCTTCAAGGTCAACAGAATAGGACCAGGTACACAGAAGTTCTCAAACTTGAATGGTAAGGAACTTGGTTAAAAATATAGATTTCTGGACCCATTCCAAGAGATTCGATTTCAGCTGATGTGAAGTTAAGGCCATGAATCTTAAAATGATCTTTAAAATCACCTCAGGTGATTCCTTAAAATCTTCTAATTTAAAAAACCTCAGAGGGGGGTGCCTGGGTGGCTCAGTCGGTTAAGCGCCGGACTGCGGCTCAGGTCATGATCTCACAGTTCGTGGGTTCGAGCCCCGCATCGGGCTCTGTGCTGACAGCTAGCTCAGAGCCTGGAGCCTGTGTCAGATTCTGTCTCCCTCTCTCAGACCCTCCCCTGCTCATGTTGTCTCTCTCTCTCTCTCTCACTCTCTCTCTCTCTCAGAAATAAATAAAAACATTAAAAAACAAAACAAAAACCTCAGAGGAATTAACTGTGGAGGATAAGAGGCAAGTCCAGGGACAAGGGCCTAGGGTGCCTCTCTGTCTATGCCTTCTGAAGTGGGACATCTCACCAGGCAACACTAACTACAAGGAACCCTAAAATTAATTCCAGTCCTGGGTGCCTGGGAACTCAGTCGGTTATGCCTCCAACTCTTGATTTTGGCTCAGGTCATGATCTCACAGTTCCTGTGATCGGGCCCCAGGCTGGGCTCTTCACTGATGGTGTGAAGCCTGCTTGGGATTCTCTCTCCCACTGCCCCTCCACTACTTGCGCATGTGCGTGTTCCCCCTCTCTCTCAAATCAAAAAATTTTTAAGAAAAGTTTTTTTATTTTTAAAAATAAAAATTGATTTTCAAATCAGGTTTTTAAAATTGATTAAATATTTTCATTCCTCTATGACCTATTCTTAGAATGATAGGGAAGATGTTTTTTCTGTAAAAGATACTTATGAAACTAATCTATTCCTGTTCAAAGAAAGGCTGGCTTTAAAAACTACTGAACTAAATAATTGAGAACCACTTAGTCGATCTTTACCCAAGACAACAATAGGCCAGCTCTGTGACAATTTAGCAGAACTGCTGGACTATTTCAATGTCTTAAAAATTACCATCTCTATCTAGAAACACATGATTTAAAAATCTGTAGTTCTCAGTCCATAAACAATGACATTGGCCAGACAGACCGGGCCAGCCACAGAACACAGAAGGAGGGAGGAGGGTAACCTCACCCAGGGAGGACCCCTCAATGTAACTACTCAACATTCAATCGTATTGAATAATCAAACACTGTAATTCTGAGCTTCTAATGAAATATCACAGAAAGCAGCATAACAGAGGGACCATAAATGGGTTATTACAGTTTCTTACAGTAGCCTATCTCTAAAGGAAAAGCATTCACCTTGCATCAAAACAAGGCTTTAGGAATGTTCTCAGAGCAAACATTCCAAACACCCTTCTCTGATCACACAGGCTTAGGAGACGTAGAGTAGGGTTGGGATTCTTTCCCAAAAGAGACTTGGAGAGAGACAGATCTACTTAAGTTACCCCTACATACCAAAGAGAAAACCCACAGAAGCCAAAATTCTTGACGAGAACTCAAGAATTATTAGCTGCTTTTAACCCTTGTTAATTCTTGGCCTGTCTTATATATAAAGTGCAGTACTGCAAAGACTGAAATGGTCTACAATCTTTCTCCACCACAGCCATCCTAAAATGGAAGAGATCCAGCTGTGAACTAAAAGGAGGCAAGATTTTTTTCCATCCATTTTCTAAATACTATAGGCTAAGGCATAAAACTTACTAGACAGGGGCACCTGGGTGGCTCAGTTGGTTAGGTGGCCAACCTCAGCTCAGGTCATCATCTTGTGGTTTCTAAGTTCCGGCCCCACACCAGGTGTGGAGCCTGGTGCCTGCTTCGGATTCTGTGTCTCCCTCTCTCTGTCCCTCCCCTGCTCATGCTCATGCTCTCTCTCTCTCTCTCAAAAATAAACATTAAAAAATTTTTTTAACTTACCAGATAATACATACTAGAGGCCTAAGACGAAAATAACTTATACTTTAAGGACTAAAGATTTTTTAATAAAAATAAAATGCAAAACCACACAATTATGGGCAATCTAATATTATGAACTTACATGAAAACACCTTTTATTTTAAACATTAGATATTTATATCAGCAAAATTTTTCTTGAATTTTTTAAAGGTTTATTTATTTTTGAGTGAGAAAGAGTGGGGGAGCAGAGAGAGAGGGAGACAGAGAATATGAAGCAGGCTCCACACAGTCAGTGCAGAGCCTGATGTGGGGCTCAAACCCATGAACTGTGAGATCATGAGCTGAGCCAAAGTCGGATGCTTAAACGACTGAGCCACCCGGGCATCCCTACATCAACAGAGTTTTTAAAAAATCAGAAAGCAAACCGAAGAACGTATTAAAGATGACAGGTCCCTATAAAATACAAAATAAAATTTCAGAAGCAGATGTAATATTGATAACAACAATAGCTACCCCTTACACAATGCTGCCCATGGGTGCTAGGCATTGTCTTAGCATTTTTCATTTTATCTTTACAACCCTATGAATAGGAACTACTAATATTATTGTTCCCATTTTATAGATAAGCAAACTGAGACACAGAGGAATTAAACCACTTGCCCAAGATCCAGAGTAAGTTAGTTGTGGCAGAGTAAGAATCCAAACTGAGAAGTTTGGTCTCAGAAGCTTCTTTTTAATTACTACATTCTTCTACCTAAAGAGGCCAAATTGCTGTATGTTAAGATATTGAGATTGTAAATACAAAACACTGTGAATATCAGCATGCTATGAAAACGTTAAAATTTTAATATGAAATACAGCAGTTGAATTCCTACAGACATCTGAAAGAACATTAAAGGAAAAGCATCTAAGACAATTCCAAGAACTAGTGCATTGAGACCCGCATTTGGGAAGCTAGCTAGTATTACTAGACTGAATAACAGAACTATCCAATGAACTAGCAAACTGTCCTAAGACCTTAGAAAATGTGGAAAATATTCAAGAGAAAAAGCAAAACAATGTTAAATAGATACCTGCAACCCCGGCTGCTCCCAGAAGAGCGGAACAGACCCCCGGATTTGGATGAAAGAAGAAACAGAGTCATCTAAGTATACAACCTGCAGAGAAAAACAAGAGATAAAAGATTTCCACACAGGTATTACCTTGACATCACAAAGGCAACTTTACTAACATCTGTTGCATGCTAGTCACATCTTATGACCAATGTCTCCCACCCAACTGGCCTAACAGAATATCCAGGAGGGGCTACTAAGTAAGTTTGATTTTCTTCTCTTGAGTGAGTTTTTCTGTATATTAACCAAAAAAAATAGTGAAGCCATAAGCATAAGAAGCACAGCTTTTACAAAGGAATTCCTTCCAAATTTCAATATTTTACACACATACCTTTATATGTAATTTTTTTCTTTAATTTTCAATATTTTCCAAAAACTAATTTGAAGAACTGGGTTGGGCTGCAGGGTGTGGCCTGAATTTACAATTCCATAGTTTTGAGCCAAATGTGTCATAATTCTTTTTAAAATTCTTTTAAATTCAAGTATAAATAACATATAGTGTTGTATTAGTTTCGGGCGTACAATATAGTGATTCAACAATGATTTCTTAGTGCTCATCAAGATAAGTGTGCTCTTAATCTCCTCTATCTCACCCATCCCTCCCCCCAACCACCCCTCTGGCAACCACCAGTTTGTTCTCTGTCTTTAAGTCTTTTTGGTATGTTTCTTTTTTAATTTGTTCATTTTGTTTCTTAAATTCCACATGAGTGAAATCATATGGTATTTGTCTTTCTAATTGAAAATGTCATAATTTTTCATTTTAGATGATACATGTATCTTTAAAGAGCTGAGTTTGGTTTAAGTTCAGACACACAAAAGCCACTTCTATGAAGTTGTCTAGCTCTATATAATTGAGGATTTTAAAAATTCAAAACCAAACTGTACAGCACTGACAGTGTCATGCTAATTAATTAGTAAAACTCTTGTTACTCATTTGAAGAGGCTCACCTAAGTTTGTTTATAAGTAAGTCTGGTTCAGGGAAGCCTTTCTTAAGGCCAGAAGGGAGCCAAGAATAACCACAAAATGGCATTACAGATGTGAAAATGAGTTCTGAATCAAATCAAAACCTGTGGTTCTATTAGTTCCTGGCCCTCGCATCTAATACATGAACTAAGTGACATAAGACGCTATGTACCTGTTCTGTTTCTACAAAATTAGCAACGTGGCCGTCATCATTTGTTCCCCGGACATTGAACCTGGTCCCAGCTCGTTCACAGCTGAGTCTGGAAATGAGGCAAGCCTTTGCCTGCTTATGAGCAGCATAGATTGTTCTGATTTCTACTCCCCCACACATGAGGCGTAACAGCCAGTCATCACAATTCACGCCGTAGTGCTTGAGATGCAAGTGCAAAGACTGATTCCTAACAGAAAAGAAATAACTCATTAGCTCACTGAGTGCCACCTAACACTGGATAAGCTTTAATAAAACAGTGCTCCTGAAGCATTAACCTAATGCTATTCAATGAAAAGGCCCCTACAAATAAATCAATTCATTTACATTTACCGTGCTAGGAGTCAGAAGGTGAGGCAAGAAAATGCAATCTTCTGGCATGTGATCTATGGTTCACAGAAAAGAAGCAGATCTTTTGTTTTTAGCATCCATGCCCTATTCTGTTATCTTTTTATATAATGTATATATAACCTACCTTTCCCAAAAAAGGACTTCATACACATATCCTCATCCCACTTCATAAAGCTTTATTTACGCTTAAGGCTCAACTTTAGTAAGGCTCTATTTTAATTCATTTTAATTCAAATAGCCAATTGAACTAGTAGCTACCATATTAATATATGTCTAGAGTTTTCCATTACTCCAAAAAGTTTAGCACTCTATGTAACAGAGGTGGCCTGGTTTTCACATTTTTTTAGGGCAAAAAGTTTTATTCAGACAAACACACAGAAGTCCAATGATTAGGAAACATATCAAAGCAGAGCCTTTATGGCTAAATCAGGGACACAGGCTGTAGTCCTGCCCAGCTGGCCACCTTCTCATCCCGCTGACTGGAGCCTTCCTCCTCCACAGAATGCATCTGGAATCTCCCAACCAACCTCTGACCAAGGAAAATATACTGTTGCGCAGAAAAACTTTGGTCATTTCAGATAACAAGGTGTCTTATAAAAGTGGATTCTCTATAATACTGAAGCCTGGTTGGGGGCGCCTGGGTGGCTCAGTGGGTTGAACGTCCGACTCTTGACTTTGGCTCAGGTCATGATCCCAGGGTCGTGGGATCAAGCCCCACGTGGGGCTGTGTGTTGGGCATGGAGCCTGCTTGAGGTTCTCTACTTCCTTCCTCCCTCTTTCTCTGCCTCTCTTCCTCACTGGCATGATCTCTAAAGTAAAAATAAATAAAAATTTTAAAATTAAAAAAAAATACTGAAGCCTGGTTCTCTGAGTTTTAAAACTCTTCTGTTTTAAGTAGAGATTGTTCTTCTTAAGTGCTCTCCACTATCTTGCTGTCTTAATCATTAACACACAGCAATACAGCTAGACCAGCAGTAGCCCAGCCCTCCTCCCCAGGGTGTGGCTGCTGTAGAGATAAAACAGATGGGGGTCATGTGCAGTTCTGGTAGACCACCCGTTCAAGAAAATGTACTGGAATGTGAATGAGTGGTGAGATCACTACTGGACTAACACTGAATCCAACAGCCGTTATGCATTTTAAAAGTATGACTTTCTGACCGTGACCCAGTATGCCCAGATGCCATAGTGAGTCCCATGTCATGGCAGAGGTATACGAAACTTACTTATCCCCATTTAAATAGAAGTGGGATCCTGTGAGTTTGTTCAGGTAGAGTTTCTCTCTCTGCCATCAGTTTTCACTTTCCTTTGCTGTCAACGTGTTGCTGCTTTAGTTCTACCTAAATTTATAAACAACTCTCAACTGGCATCAGCTTCAACTCTCCAATGGAGTAAAATGACTTGGGTTTTTGTGACAGGCGTTTATGACTCTGGCAACAAAACTTACCAGGCTGTATCCTGGAAAATATTTCTACTACGCGACAAGAGGATGCATAATAAATGCATAAAGCTTTTGTTTTTCTGTTCAAATTTTCTGGAATTCTCAAGAATTCCAATCCTTAGCAAAATGTAGAAAGTGTTAAGTGACCAAAACTTGTCTTTGGTGTTCTAGTCTCCCCTTTGTTCAACCTGTCTTCCACTAGATAAACTCCCTCAATCTTTTATCTAAACTTGTCCCCACCTCCAACCTTAATTGAATGAAATGGTAAATAAATTATTCCTAATGGCTAAACTTAACAAATGTGCTTAATTGCTGATCATTGAGCCAATGCATCTGCACCTGCTTAAACTTCCAATTATGGTAGGAAAACTTTTTTATTTTTTTATTTTTTAATGTTTTTTTATTTATTTCTAGGAGAGAGAGAGAGAGAGAGCGTGAGCAGGGGAGGGTCAGAGAGAGAAGGAGTCACAGACTCTGAAACAGGCTCCAGGCTCTGGGCTGGCAGTCAGCACAGAGCCCAACGTGGGGCTCGAACCCACGAACCGCGAGATCATGACCTAAGCGAAAGTCGGACGCTTAACCGACTGAGCCACCCAGGCGCCCTGATGGTGGGAAAACTTCTAACTCTTAATATAAGTAAGTTGGGGTGAAGAATGAGCAGGGTGCAGGGGTAAAAAAGTAAGGACAGCTGCCCAGTCCAGCCGCACCATCACTAGGAACTTCAATGTCTCTTCCATCAGAAAAAGTATACGGCTGACATGGACTCTATGCCCACTCATCTGCCCTATTAACCCTGCTCTCCCCACCTCTCCATCATCTCCTCCTTCGTGAGGCTCCAAGTCTCTGACTACAGTTCACTACAGTTTGTTTTTTTTTTTCATTCTACCCTGTTTCTCCTCCACGCTACTGTGCTGGGCCAAAAAACTTCCATGTTAGCTACAAAGTTTGCTCTAAAATTAGTCTCCCATCCTAAGGTTGCTGTTGACTTTGAGCCCTCTGACAACCAGGCCAGATGGGTCAGACTTGAACATGCTACTCAAGGACCATACAGGTAAATGGTGGTAGTCTGGGGTAGGGGTGGGCGGGAATATACAGGAGGAACATCTTGAATCTGAACTACTAAGGGAGACCAAGAACACAGAGTTATAATATATGTAGACATAATGAAATATAATTGGTACAGGATATTAAGGTAAAAAGTCAACATCAGTGCTGGCTGGGGACAAGAGAACCACATACTAGAAATCTGGTCTATTCCAATAAAGGAGTGCTAATTATAGTCACATGTGCTCACCCTTGGTGCATACTTCTAATAGAGCACATTAATGCATAATCATGAAATATATCAGCTACCTACTTAAGTCTTATTACAGTACTCAACGTTATCCAAGTGTACCACTTCCTCACAGTCTATTGCTCTTGAACCAAGATTATCTACCTATAACCTTTAAATTAAAAATAATAAGGTGATGCTGTCTTAGAAAAACAGTACTGCCAGAGGAAAGTTATCAAAACCAAGAGCAGTAAACATTCATAACGCAATTCTACTACAACTAATTCATTCTTAATTTTAAAATAAATATCCTGAATATATTTTGGAAAGGAAAAGTCAGTCTAGATCAGGGAGAGCAAATGGGTGTCATGTCACATGAGAACTTCGACAAACTGACACTGGATGCCTGCTCTGCTCCTCTGAGGATTCTGGAAGCAGGAGAGAGGGTATGCTCCATCAGCAATGCCCATCCCTGCTATCTCTGGAAATAACTGCTGAGCACACTGTAACCCAAATCAGCAAACTACTGCACAGCAAGCGTGTGATTATGAAGGGGAAAAATGTAACACAAACTCACCAGAAAAATCTATTATCAGTTGTGTGTTCTTGCATGCTACGATGTGCATTAAGACTCAGATCTAAACTTACTCCAGATGCAGACCACGCAAAATAAAAGTTTCCTGAATTCAAAACTTTTCGCACTTCTGAAATGCGATCCTCCTCTGAAGAATCGATTCGTAGTGATATAAATTCAGTGGAAGTTACTCGGAAAACCTCAGATTCTTGAATTTTTCCAACAGACATACAACCAGTGACTAAGACCAGATAATGTAACATAGTGTCACCTGCAAAACACAAAGAATTAGTTGGATGAAAAGTCTCAGTATTTCTCAAGCTATTCAAAGCTTCTTCCAACTTTCTTGCCAGATCTCCAACTTTTTAAATCTGACAGCATGGTTATTTTAAATTGACACTGACATGTTTACGTTACAAGGGGATTTGGGCAAGAGCTGAAAAAACATCCTTGCTTGAGCACATTTAGTATAATGAAGCATTTACACATTAACAGAATAATCTCACATTTATGAAATTGCTCCTCTACTTAATCTGAGGATATACAAAATTTGCCAAGTAAAAAACTGTGTGTCTTATGCTCCCCATCTTTCCTTTATAATTGTTAGGAAATCCAGATAATACAATAAATGTTAGAGTTCTTTGTAAATAGCCCAGTTGGAAAGAATGCTATATAAATGTGAGCTGCTGCTGCTGCTGATATCTGGGCAGAAAGCCCCTGCCGACAGTTTATAAAGCAATTCGGTTTACGAAAACTTTCACAGAGACTTTTCACTAATCTTGACAGAATCTTATGAAATTAGTATGAAGGTGAAATTCAGCAGCGGTGTGCTTTGAGCGCGGGCTCTGATGAGGCAGGGATGGCCCTGAATCCCGGCTCCCTGACTTATCACCCAACCCGACTTCAGTGTGTTAACGTAACCCAACCTGAGCTCTGCTCCCTGATAAGCCAGGATTAAGATAAGTCCTGCGGCACTGTGTGGAATACCTAAGATGGTGTTAGCACCTAGGCACAGGGCTTTATGTGTGATAGATTCGTAACAGGTGACAAATCTCCACTTCATAGCCCAATACTCTTCAAGGTATGGCCCATCAACTGTCACAGTGAGAAAAGGTGCTTGTGACATGAAAATCAACTACCTCACCAAATTCACCATTTAGTTTAGCTGACTTTTTTCTCATAGTAAGACTTTACCAACGAAGGGAGCCGTGTGTTGATCTGCATGAAGGCACAAGCTTCCTTATCTCGTCACAGACCAACAGCAAAATGGCTCACGGATGGGTACCAGGTCCTGGGCCATGCTTCCAGTCATACAGACAGACTAGTAATCACAAAGGTTACTCTGCAGCCCATGGTGACATTAAGTGGCAGAGACAGATTTAAGCTGAGACTTTTAAATACAAAGAAGATATCCTTTCCAGTATAAACCATAGTAATCAGTCTGTTCTCATGAACATCTTTTCCTAAAGCACTGAAGCAAAGAAAAGGGGCAATGCCCTGATTTTCTCTTTTGACAACTGATACAAATCCTTCAAGGATTCACACTGGATGACGTCTCTGGAACTTAAAATCACAAGAGTATGTAGCAGACCTTTGCAGTCAACATTTTCCCTAGATTAACATAATTTAGATTAGCATAATTAGGGTTTAAAAGATGTCACCAGGCTTTAGCTCAAATATAGAGTCTGACATGATAAACAGTCTCCCTGAAATCATTAGAATTAAAAAATAAAAGAAATGAAGAAGACTAATTATATTGAAAAATAAACTTACCAAGATTTAATCGTAAAACACCTAAGAGTCCATAAGCATCCAGCACTTTGGAGTATGTACCCTTGATTGCCTCTTTTTCTGCAGATGCTACAAAAAAAAAGTTTCAGGGTAAGAAAAATGGCCTGAAATATCAGATTCTATTTTGCTATGAAGCCAGAGTTTGTCTAAATCTGATATTCTATTTTTTTTTTAAAATTTTTTTTTTAATTTCTGAGAGAGAAACAATGTGAGCAGGAGAGGGTCAAAGAGTCAGAGGGAGACACAGAATCTGAAGCAGGCTCCAGGCTCTGAGCTAGCTGTCAGCACAGAGCCCGACGTGGGGCTTGAACCCACAAACTATGAGATCATGACCTGAGCTGGGGTTGGACGCTTAACTGACTGAGCCACCCAGGCGCCCCTATTCTATTTTTTTAAATCTCATAGTCTTCACTTTTTTTAAATACTTTTTCTAAGTTTATTTACTTACTTAGAGAGAGAGAGAGAGAGCACAAGTAGGGGAGGGCAGAGACAGAGGGAGAGACTCACAAGCAGGCTCAGCGCTATCAGCACTTATCTGTTGCCCCAACCCCTTTTCCTTCCCTCATTCATCTACAATGTAGAATTATAGAACATTTCGGCAAAAGTACGTGTTCCACATTAGAAAAGCATGTTATTAGATCCTTAAGGCCTTCCCGATTCCTGTTAATCTTCACTGCCAACAAAAGGGCTATCCTCTCAGCCTACTGCCTTGCCTAATACTCCTTAGGGCTTTGTGTTCGAGAGCTTCTCCTCTGCCCTGAGCTGTGTCTTCCAGGGCTCTACAGACCATCTCATTTTCCCTGCCTGCTTCACCTCTTTTCAGACCATCTACTCATAGACCTTCTTTCCAGTTAAGCCACTTCTGCCTTTGAATGAGTTGTGCTCTGCTAGCTGGCCACACAGGCTAAAACTAAATTAATTACTCAATCACTCACTTAGCTGATCCTGTCATAATTTTCTAATATGCTCATTATTAAGTGTAGGCCTTTACCTTTACCAAAGCACCCTGTATGAAATTAGGGAGTGGATAAGATTTCACCAAGCCATTAACAGTAGTTATAGGGATTTGTAGTTCTGCATTCCTAGAATTCTTCTTCTTACTATTATACCATGGGTTTAAATAACAGTTACTCCTAACATTAAATGACAAGCGACACAAATACAAAATGCCAGAGTATTAATTTTAGTTATATTTTATAAAGTAAATCAAGATTGCCTGCCCCTAAGTACTGCCTCATTAAGAATACCACATGGACATGAAAGCAAACATTGGAGAAGCTTGTTATATCTCTGATGACAGAGGCATGGCTTCCTGGACAAATATTATAGTCCTAGAGGTTAATGCTCTATATATTTAATACCATCACTAATATACTAATAATATTACTAGATGTATCAGTCTCAGCAGCAATCACTATTTGGGTTCAAATACCAGGAATGAGTAAGATTAGAAAGAAAGCTATTATCATCAAGATAGTATGGTAGTGACACAAAAACAGACACATAGATCAATGGAACAGAATAGAGAACTCCGAAATGGACCCTCAAACATATGGCTGACTAATCTTCGACAAAGCAGGAAAGAATATCCAATGGAAAAAAAGACAGTCTCTTCAGCAAATGGAAAACTGGACAGCGACATGCAGAAGCATGAACCTGGACCATTTTCTTACACCATATACAAAAATAAACTCAAAATGGA
This sequence comes from Hyaena hyaena, assembly GCF_003009895.1. Classification (NCBI taxonomy): domain Eukaryota; kingdom Metazoa; phylum Chordata; class Mammalia; order Carnivora; family Hyaenidae; genus Hyaena; species Hyaena hyaena. The sequence continues at coordinate 2,209,542 of NW_024080634.1, forward strand.
TGAAAGACCTAAACTTAAGAAAGGAAGCCATCAAAATCCTAGAGGATAAAGCAGGCAACAACCTCTTTGACTTCGGCCACAGCAACTTCTTACCTGACATGTCTCTGGGGGCAAGGGAAGCAAAAGCAGAAATGAACTATTGGGACCTCATCAAGATACAAAGCTTCCACAGAGCGAAGGAAACAATCAGCTAATAAAAGGCAACCGATGGAACAGGAAAAGATATTTGCAAATGACATTATCAGATAAGAGTTAGCATCCAAAATCCATAAAGAACTTATCAAACTCACCACCCAAAAAAACCCAAATAATCCAGTGAAGAAATGGGCAGAAGACATGAACAGACACTTCCAAAAAAGATATCCAGAAGGCCAATTGACACATGAAAAGATGCTCAACATCACTCATCATCAGGGAAATACAAATGAAAACCACAATGAGATACCACCTCACACCCGTCACAATGGCTGAAATTAACAACTCAGGAAACAGTAGATGTTGGAGAGAACGCAGAGAAGGAAGAACCCTTTTGCACTGCTGGTGGGAATGCAAACTGGTGCAGCCACTCTAGAAAATAGTATGGAGATGCCTCAAAAAGTTAAAAAGAGAAATCCCCTATGACCAGCAATTGTACTACTAGGTATTTACCCAAAGGATACAAAAATGCTGATTTGAAGGGATATGTGTACTCCAATGTTTACAGCAGTACTATCGACAATAGCCAAAGTATGGAAAGAGCCCAAATGTCTATCAACTGATGAATAGATAAAGAAGATCTATATATATACACACACACGTATACACAATAGAATATTAATCAGTGATCCAAAAGAATGAAACCTTACCATTTGCAACAATGTGCATGGAACTAGAGTGTATTATGCTAAGTGAAGTAAGTCAGAGAAAGACATATATGATTTCACTCATATGTGATATTTAAGAAACAAAAACAGCTGAACATAGGGGAAGGGAAGCAAAGACAAGATAAAAACAGAGAGGGAAACAAACCACATGAGACTAAATACAGAGGACAAACTGGGTTGCTGGTGGGATGGGGGGGATGGGCTAAACAGGCAATTGGCATTAAGGAGGGCACTTGTTGGGATAAGCACTAGGTGTTATATGTAAGTGATGGATCACTAAATTCTATCCCTTAGATCTTCGTTACACTATATGTTAACTAACTTGTATTTAAATTTTTTAAAAAAAGAAAATAAAGTGTATTTTTAATAATATGCCATTGCCTTCCCTTAAAAAAAAAAAAAACAAATCACTTTATAACGTAAATTCCCGTGCAACAAAATGTTTCTCTTCTAGGGATGAGTGGTTCAGGCGGTTAAGCATCTGACTTTGGCTCAGGTCACGAGCTTGCAGTTCGTGGGTTCGAGCCCTACATCGGGCTCTGCACAGACTGACAGCACAGTCTGCTTGGGATTTTCTCTCTCTCTCTCTCCCTCTCTCTCTGCCCCTCCCCCACGTACATGTGCACTCTTCTCTCTCTCTCAAAATAATAAATGAACTTAAAAAAAAGTTCCCTCCTCTAAATATATGAATATATCGTGTCTCTCAGGCTCCTTGAACACCCAACTATTGAACTGTCCTCTGATTCAAACATTCCAACAAACGTCCTGCTGCTTATTTATACTTTTACATTATATTCTAAGGCTCAGGAAACAGTATAGACACACACACAAGCACACAATTTAATCTAAAGTGCCTATTCTTAGATAAAAGTACTAATTGAAAGAGTAGATATCACTTTCCTTCCCAGGAATTTCTTGCTTTTTCCTCAATATTAACTGGAATTTAAAAATAACGTTTAGAGTGAGGACTGACGTTTCACAATCTGTATGCCGGTTGTGAAGGATTATGACAGTAACTAAGACAGGGAGAAGTATTTTTCATGCGTTATTCAATTTTCACCGCAACCCCATGAGCAAAGTTACTACTATTTCCATTTGACATATGAGCAAACAGGCTTAGAGAGGCCACCAATTTGTCACTAACTGTCTAAGCCTAAACAGCCAGAGTCACAGAACACAGCTTTGTGCAGGAAGGGGTTTCGCCTAGTTCGCTGCGCTAACCCCAGTGGCCTAGCTCAGTGCCTGGCACTCAATAGGAGTTCAAAGATTTTATGTTCAATGAATTTGTGAGTGAAATTTTAAAGTCCTATGCATTTTTAAGTCCAGATACTTCCAACTTCCTAAGAGAAAACAATGTTTTCTTCCTAAACGTCTCTTATGTAAAGTACTGTAGATGTTTCCCTATTCTTCCATATATGCTTCAAGGATGGGGGCAGAATGGAAGGCGGTCTTTTGCAGGCTGTCAGAGCCCAGGCTGACGAAGAACAATGGCCCTGGGCATGGATGTGAAGCCAGAGGCAGGGAGAGAGGGCATCCAGTTGAGGGGCACGACGGCCTGTGATGAGTTCGCGTGGGGTGAGGAGGGTGGTGTCGAGCCAGAGAGGTGGGCAGTGGGCTGGTATGGTAGGTTCAGGGTTGGGGGGGGGGCAGGGTGCACTGGAGGGAACCCCAGGACAGGGTGCCGGAGCCCCTGTGGGCTGAGAAGGGCACCCACGTGGTGGCGGGGGCTGCAGTGACAACAGGACAGTGGCTGAGCACAGAGGGGCATGGTCAGCATAATGGCAGCCAGGGTCCTCACTGCTGGAGAATGACAGTGCAGATATGGAAAGGCAGAAAAGCAGAGGGGGCACCGCAGCCCTGACTAAAATTGGAGTTACCACTGGGGCAGTTTGTAATATTCCTGCCAACATACATAACGCGAATCAGAGCAGGAGGAACCATCAGACAAACCCAAAGTGAGGCGCAGCCGACAAAACAACCGGCCTTCATCTTCAGATGTTTTAAGGTCTTAAACATCAAAGATTGAGGAACTTTCCCAGATTTAAAGAGATGAAAGAGACATGGCAACAAAGACAAAAGAGACATGGCAACAAATACAATGACAAATCTGAACTGGACCCTCTGGCTGCAAGAGTCCTTGTAGGGACAACTGGTAAACTTGAATGGAGTCTGACGATTAGAAAGAAGTACAATGTTAACTTAGTTATGGTTCTATTGTAGTTACGAAGGAGCAAATCTTCCCTATTCTAGGAAATAAGTAATGGTATTTGTGGGTGACGGGTCATCATGTCAGCAACTTATTCTCAAGACCTCAGAGAAAAGTTCTTTGTACTGAACTTCAGCTTTTCTGTATTTTTGACATTGTTTCAAAATTAAAAAAAATAAATGTAGCCATCGAAAATAAATTTATAAAACACATACGTATATTCCTAAATTAAGAAGCTTTTATGTCTACATAGCACTAAGATAAACTCTTATAGTACCATGTTATCCCCTCCTCACACATTAAAAAAAAATTATTAACGCTTATTCACTTTTGAGAGATGGAGAAAGACAGAGCATGAGTAGGAGAGAGTCAGAGAGAGAGGGAGACACAGAATCTGAAGCAGGCTCCAGGGTTTGAGCTGTCAGCGCAGAACCCGATGCAGGGCTAGAACCCACAGACTGCGAGATCATGACCTGAGCCGAAGTCAGACACTTAACCGACTGAGCCAGCCAGGCGCCCCGTCTCCCCATGCATTTTTTAATGGGGAAAAGTTTCCCTTTATTTTATGAAACCCCATGAAATATAGAGAAATACATGAGGTAAGAGGGAGAGACTTAATTAAATTATTATCCTATTTTTCTGCTAATTTTTAATTCTAGGATAATGTGAGAATCTTCCACTAGAAGGGATTATTTAAAATAAAAAAATCCACACTACTTTAAAATGATGCATATGACCTTTAGATAAAACACAGGATTTACAAACAGTTTTACTCACTCCTCTCCATCTTTCCTTTTCCCTAATGCTCTCCCCTTGCATCCCACACTGCAGCCAAAATGAATAAAATATGAAAAACGGGCGGCTCCTTGTATGCTCCACACTCTCCCCTTTTTCCCTTTGTTCACAGTGTTTTCTCCATCCGGAACACCCCTGAGTCATCTCTGCAGTTCCAAACATTACCCAGCCCTCAGTACCCAACTCAAATGCCTCTTCCTTCCTCGAGTTTTCCCCGATCGTGCTGGAAGTAAATCTTTCTTCTCATTATTTCATAGTGCATTTGCTTGTATGCCAACAGCCACAGAAATGGTCTCATTTCCTTTAATCTCAAATTACCAACCTAACCGGAGATGCAGAACGCTGCAACTGTTAAGCATTCGTCTCACAGACAAAAACAAATTGAGAGGTTGCAGCACAAAAGAGAATGTTTTGTCAGGTTTAAAATTGCACACGAAAAGATAGACATTTAGCTTTATTACCATCAGTAGCATCCGAATGCTCTGAAGTTTAACAATTCCTTAAGGTGATGTCTGGAAATTTTCAAATGTGATGTCTACGGCGAACATTTAAGGTGGCCTGAGGGTGGCAGCGGGGAGGTGGGGAAGACAGCCATTGTTAACTGATTTCTTTTTTTTTTTTTAAGTTTATTTATTTTATTTTGAAAGAGAGAGAGAGAGAGAGAGAGAGAGAGAGAGAGAGAGGAGGGAAAGAATCCCAAGCTGTCAGTGCCGAGCCTGATGTGGGGCTCCATCTCAAGACTGTGAGATCATGACTTGAGCCAAAATCTGACACTTAACAGACTGAGCCATCCAGGAGCTCCTATTTTTTATTATTTTTTTTTTTTTGTTATTTTGAGAGAGAGAGAAAGCAGGAGACGGGGATAGAGAGAGGGAGAGAGAGAATCCCAAGCAGGCTCTGCACCGTCAGAGCAGAGGCCGATGTGGGGCTTGAACTTGTGAGCCATGAGATCATGACCTGAGCCAAAGCCAGGAGTCGGATGCTTAGCCAACGGAGCCACCCAGGCAGTCTCCTTTGATTCAAATCCTAGTGAATACGTGAATATGAATAAGGTCACGTTAACGCAAAATAAAATACATGCCATAAACATGTACTCTCATAAAAATATTTATGGATGAAATTACATGATATCCGGGGTTTACTTCAAAATAAATGGGAAGGGGAAAATAGTGGACAGGGATATAGATAAACACAATGTCCATGACATAATCACTGAGGCTGGGTGACAAATATGTGGGAGTAAATGACGCTATTCTCCCTTCTTTGATGTACAGTTGATACTTCCCAAAATAAAATGATAAAGTTTATTCTGACAAAATTCTTTGGCACACTGGGTAAGTTCAGAAAGAAGAGAAAACAAGGTAACTCTGGCTAGTCAGTGACAGAGGAGGCTACTGGAATTCTAAGTAATTTGAGAGGTACTTTCCTCCAGCTACCCTAGACCAGAGGTGGATGAGTCAAAAGTTCAATGGGCATTTAGACTTTTATAACTTGAAAGGAAGTAGTAAGTCTTACTGTCTTTAGAATGACCCCATAATCCACTCTAAGGCCAATCATAAAATCATCAAATGATAAATATATAACAAATTGTGAAAGAAGACTTGGCAATTCCAGAATGGAGACCCCAGGAAGGGTAAATATTGCTGTACTCTGTCATAAATTTTGTCCTTACGTTCATCCTAAATAACTTAGCTTTAATATCCTACTCTGTTGAAATAAAGCCTTGGAATATAATAAGCCTGCCTTTACTCATCCGCAGAAGAGGTTAAGAAATATTTAAAACTACATCAAGCCATGAGGTAATGATATGCAACAACATAATTGGGATGACTTAACTCATTCATTATTTTCTCTGGGGGCATGCTCTCAAAGTTCTTTTAACCAAATTCATGACTGAAAGCAGGCCTAACCTACGTTTAGACTGAAGCCACAAGAAAGTAATGAAAATAGAAGCTGTGGAGATGATCTATTAATAGACTAGAGAAAACACTCAAGAATATTAACGTATCAATTGCTCCCTATCAAAGTGTAACCTATGAAGTGTCCTCTGTCACATTCCTCGGCACCCTCTTGCTGGGGTGACTTCTTTCCTCGCACTGTATCATATGCCACGACTGGGCATTATTCAGCATTATTGGTATCATACCTTCCCTTCCCGAATTAAAATTCCAGGCATCGGATCAGACTATGGAAAGTCAGATTAAAACATAACCATATACCTATTTCTTGATTTTCATGAGTCATAACTGTGAAACAGAGGCTTATTAAACAGAGAATAATTGCCACCTGGTAATCACATCTACATTGTTAACTCCACCATCTCGATAGAAAGAAACAAAATTGACTTATTACTCAGATCACCAGATAATTTCACAGTCATTTGTTTTAAACTTAAATGGTACCCTGAGGATTAAATTTAAATGTCAACTTCCCTAACTTCTGATAATTACAAGAATACAAACTAAATAAATCAACTACTTAATGAAGGTCCTGCTACCCAATGTTAACATTCTGCTGTGGCTCAAACCTCCCAGATGGGCGACAGGCTGTCTTTCTTCAGCGGATACAGAAGACCAAACTAAAGAAAGCCATGAAGAACGTGAAAACAAGATTACAAGTTGGTCCGCTCTTTCTAGAACCACAATTTGCCTGTGGTTGCACGCCCAGCAGTTTGTGGTCGGCTCATTTGCATACAGGTAGCACTTCGGTGGAGAACCAGAGAGCCTGCAGTCAGAGGATCCTGGAGACCGTGCAAACCAAGCTACTCATTTTCAGCTGAACCAAACTCGAGTTTAGGTCATTCATCCAAGATCACAGAACCACCTGGCAGTAAAGCCACTTTCCATTTTATCAGACATAAATAAAAAGAAAAGTTATTTTAAAAAGAAACTGTTCTCTTTGTAGAATTAAATTATTAAAACTCCAGCCCACAGACATTAAACTGACCAAATTAACGTTGTGTATACACCACAAATCCCCATCTCGGCAACATCTCAAAATGATAATAACCTTTCGCTAATTCACATAACAAGTATTTGCTGAACGTTTACTATGTACCAGGACCCTGGCAAAGTTCTACAAGAAAAAAAGTCAGTGCCCTAACACCTTGTATTAGGAAGATAGCCATTATATGACCATACAAATGCAAAATTATAAACGACAATAAACACTGTGATGGAATTCCGACAGACTACAGACTACAACAAGGGAACCTAATTTAAAATTGCTGGGGGGAGAGCAGTGGTTACAACGGGCTCACCTGCAGCAGTGACCTTTAAGTTCAAACCTGAAGAATAAACAGGAAGTTAGCCAAATGAAGGGTGGAGATAAAAATGCTCCAAGCAACATACTCTGTGACCCAGCAATTCCATTCATAAAAATACAGCCAACAGAGATGGGCATCTATGTGCACCAAAAGACATGGATAAGGATGTTCATCCCACTGTCATTCATAACAAAAAAAATGAGAAGTAGATATCATCAGAATACTGGCATATTCACACTAGGGAATACTATAGAGTAGTGAAAACTACTGCCACGTGCTACAGCATGGGATCTCCTGTACAGAACGTAGAAGTCGGACCCAAAAGAATACATGCTGAATGATTCCATTTATGTTAGGTTAAAAACCAGACAAAATGAATCTGTGATGTAAGAAGTCAGGCAGTGATTACCTCTGCAAATCATGGTAGAGATGATAATGGGGAAGAACGTGAGGGAATCTTCTGGAGTATCAGTAATCATGTTTATTTTTCAACCTGGTAGTGGTAGCGTGGATATGTTCACTCTGTAATAATTCATCAAGTTGTACACTTATGATTTACGTATTTTTCTACACATGTGAATAAATTCACTTTTTAAAATAAATATTGAGCAGAAAAACAGCATATGTATAAAGGCTCTGAGACCACAGAGTTCTGCATTCAGAACTAAAAGAAGGCTAATGTGGCTGGAATACAGAAACCAAGAGGTAAAATAGTGTTAGACTGAAGAGGGAGACAGGACTCAATGATTCAATGTAGATCATTTTAAAGAGCTTGGATTTTAAGTTCGGTAGTCAACCGCTAAAAGGGGTCTTAATCGGGGAAATAATATGATCTAAATTGTGTTTTTTAAAGACGGGAGAGTGGGGCAGGGCAGTGGAAGCAGGGAGTGGAAGGAGGCTACCATAATGGGCCACAAAAGGGACAACAGTGGCTTGACTGTGTCAGAACCAGCAAAAATGGTGACCTGCATGGGCTGACTACACACACTGAACATGGCAACAGAGTGCATGTGTGACGCTGGAGAGAAGGAGCGAGCTATCGAGGATGACTCTTTTTTTTTTTTTTAATGTTTGCTTATTTTGAGAGAAAGAGAGAGCACGAGCTAGGGAGGGGCAGAGAGAGAGAGAGGCAGAGAGCGTATCTCAAGCAGGCTTTGCACCGTCAGCAGAGCCTGGCATGGGGCTTGAACCCACAAACCAGGAGATCATGACCTGAACTGAAATCGAGTCAGATGCTCAGCCTACTTAGGGAGCCACCCAGGTGTCCAAGGATGATCCTTAACTTCTGATTTAAACAAGCAGGTTGGATGGATTACAACTAAGGAAGACTGAAAGAAGAGCAGGTTTGAGGGAGTACAATGATCAATGTGACTGTCGACCCAGTATCTATTCCAAACTTTCCGTACCGTGTAGCCATCCTATCGGCTGGGGTTTTATGGGAACCCAGACAATGACAGCAATTTCTACCTTATTTTGCTAATCATCAGCCCAATCCAAACTGCACACAATGTCAATGTCCCTATAACCATAGCAGTTGAATCAGGAAAGGACACAACTCTCAATTTGATCCAGTGCAAGGAGAAGTGCACTTTCACTTTGTGGGTTCCAATCCATTCTCTCAGCTTGAAAGAGCTGGATTTCAATTGTGTCATCTAAAATAAGTAATTATTCTACCCAGGTCTGTATCAATCAATCAATCCCAGATGTTGCTTTGCAACATCTACAAATCTGGTAACTATACCTTTTCATCCATTCTCCAAGAGAATGATGAAATCATGCAACAAGATAAGCCAAAGACATATGCCCAATGTTGACCAAGGAGAGACCACTAATGAGCACTAATGTATAATTAGCTAGAAATGTACTTAATTATAAGCCTTATTTTTTCCTATACTTCACAAAGGATCCATAGGATTAAAAGACTTTATCTATATTTTAGTAAGGTACTCAACAGACTATAGCATCCTATGGTCTACTAGTGAACAGAATGAACACAATTCATAATAAATATTTATTGGCAAGAACTAATTTATGAAAGTAAACACACTTTATATATAAAGCTATATAAGAAAACTATAATAAAATGGAAATGAGTATTTTAATAAACATAACATTCAATATATAGAAATATTTAATCTTCAGGCCAATAATTTTATCAGAAGTATTTTGTTTTCTCTTTCTTTTTTACTAACTTAGTTATCTCAAAATCATCCAGGAACTTAAAGGGCGTATCTTTCAACCTAAACTAAGAGAGTGTCCAATTGACCAGAAGAGTTAATCCATCTCCCCCAAAAGCCAAATTTATTCACAGTAATGTGACTGGTTCAGTGGCTGTGAAATGCACTCCAATGTGAAAACGTGGGCTTATATTATGTAACATAACAAGAGGAACAATAATGGCTTACCCTTGCAAAATCCATTTTGGTAGAAAAAGAGAACATAAATTCTTATTCACTATTCACAACTATTAACAAACTCAAGCAGATATAAACTGTTACCAATATAGGTAATGATATGCTTATCATATTTAAAACTGTACTTCCTCTTGGCAATCTAATTGCCAAGCTAACCCCAAATGCACTAATAAACCCTACTCCTTATGTTTCTTTCAAAATTACAGTTTAAATACAAGTGATAAACTTCACTAATTCAGACTTTACTACCTCAAAATTGTTGAAATCTAGGTACCAATCGCAATGAAAAGCTGTATTATTTAAACTGCTACCCACTGTAACTGGCTCATATATTTTCAGCTTTTGGATATCTGGGAAAGTCTTACTTTACATTATCTTAATTGTGGTCAGCTACAAAATCCTAGGTGTACAGTTTGTTTTCTTCTTTCTGAACTTTCAATTTGTTGTTCTATGTCCTCTGGCTTGGATTGTTTCTGATGAAAAGTCTGTCCTTATTCTAGCTATTTTCTTTCTTCGGTAGGTATGCCTTCCTTAGCCCATTTCTTGAGATTTTTCCCCTTATCACTGATTTTAAGCAATTTGATTATATATTTGGGTGTAGTCTGCTTCATGTGTCTGCTGCTTGGGGCTCATTTAGCTTCTTCAATATGTGGATTTATAGTTTTCATCAAATTTGGAAAACTATTGGCTGTTATTTCTTCATGTATTTTTCTGCTACAGCCCCTTCCTCCTAGGTTTCCAATTACACATATACATGACCCATATGAAGTTGTTCCCCAACCCACTGATGGTTCTGTTGATCTAGTCTTTTCTGTATTTCATTTTAAGTAGTTTCTATTCTTTGGTCTTCAAATCCACCAATCATTTATTCTGCAGTGTCTAATCTATTAATTCCCATCAGTGGGTTTTTTTTTTCATTTCAGATAATGTTATTTTCATTTCTATAAATTTGATTTAGGCCTTTCACATTTTCATGTCTCTTTTTAATATGTTTATTCTTTGCTTCTTGGACCTTTGGAGTATATTTATAATAGCTGTTACAGTGTCCTTGTTTATTAATTTTAACAGCTGTTTCTAAAAAAATTTTTTTTAATGTTTTTTATTTCTTTCTGAGAAAGAGAGAGAGAGAGAGAGAGAGTATGAGCAGGGGAAGGTCAGAGAGAGAGGGAGGTACAGAATCTGAAACAAGCTCCAGGCTCTGAGCTAGCTGTCAGCACAGAGCACAATGCGGGGCTCAAACCCACAAACCGTGAGATCATGACCTGAACCGAAGTTGGAGACTTAACTGACCGAGCCACCCAGGTGCTCCAACAGCTGTTTCTACAGATTGACTTTTCTCCTCATTATGGGGTATGTTTTCCTATTTCTTTGCATGTATGGTTAATTTTTTTATTAAAAATTTTTTTAAATGTTTTTAATGTTTATTTATTGTTGAGAGAGAGCGAGAGTGAGAGCAGGGGTAGGGGCAGATAGAGAGGGAGACACAGAAAACGAGCAGGCTCCAGGCTCTGAGCTGCCATCACAGAGCCCGACAAAAGGCTCAAATTCACGAACTACCAATCAGATGCTCAACTAACTGAGCCACCTGGGCACTCCTGCATGTATGGTAATTTTTAACTGAATGCTAGACATTGTGAATTTTACAGAGTTGAATACTAGATATATATTTTGTATTCCTGTATTCTTAAACTTTGTTCTAGGAAACAGGGAAGGTTTTTGGAAATAAAGTTATTTAAATAGGAAATAGTCTGAACCCTTTGGGTCTTGCTTTTAAGCTTTGTCCGATAGGATCACAGAGGCCTTTAGTCTAGGGCTACTTGGCCCCACTACTGAAAGCAATATACCCAATTCTGAGTATTTCACCCAATTCCCACCCAATTCTGAGTACTACAATATTTCTCTATTCTGGCTGTTCACAGTTCAACCCTTCCCAGCCCTGGGTGAGCTCCTGGAACTTTGCTTCCTGCTCCTTTTTGGTGGTTCTTTCCCTGCCTTGGGTAGTTCCCTTACACACTGGCACTGATCAGCACTCAACTGAAATGTCAAGTGGAACCCTCTGCACATCTCTGAAGCTCTGTGCAGCTACCTCCTGTTCGGTTCTCAGTCCTGAGAATTCCTAGTGCCTTGGCTTCCACAAATCCCCTACTCTGTCTCCTCAACTCAGGGAAGCTGCCAGGATTTCTTTGGGTGCATCTCCCTGCTACTGTAGCCCAGAAGCACTCAAGGTAATAAGCTAGAGTGATCAGTTAGAGCAGTCATAAGGCTGGCCTCCTTTGTTTCCCTGCCCTCAAGTACCAGCGTCTCGTGCCGCCTCTCATCCAATACCTGCAAATCGTTTCTTTGTTTCGTTGTTGTTATGTAAGAGGTTAAATCCAGTTCCTGTCATACCATCATGGTCAGAAGCGAAAAGCCTGTTAAATTCTATTTTATAAGACAAGTAAGAACACTTGATGGACCTGGAATTATATAATAAAATCGCATAATGGGGTTCTACTGTTCACTGAGGAAGACACTGTGCTTTGCCTTTTATTTTCTCAAAGCAAAGTTAAGTGGTAGAGGAAGGAAAGCACTTGGTAACTACTAGTTTGGCCCAACATTAACAAGCTCATCCTGCTATCTGGCCCAGAACGGAAAAGTTAGGTTAATGTGAGGGTTGTTTGTTTGTTTCTTTAGCATAGATATTTAAGTTGCTGTTTACTTTCTTTTCTATAAAATAGGAACTATGCTAAAAAATTACTTACAAAAAGAAAATAAATTTTTGCAACCCTGACACAAAGTGATATATAACAAGTCTAAATCTCACCATTCCGTGCAGAAAAAGTCAACTATAAAAGGGACTTCATCCCTCAACTTAAATTTTTTTCTTAAAAAGAGGTAAGATACTGCAACTTATCTAAAGGGCAATCATGCTGACAGCCAGCATTTGGCAATTATAAAAAAAAAAAAAAAAACTATGCACACGGCTTGTCATCACCACCTACTACACTTGCTACCCAAAATCTCAGAACCTAACATTTAACTTGGCTCAGCAAAGCAATTTTATGTTTTTAATGACCTAACTCTAAACCAAATCATGTTTCCTCTACTATATCAATAGTTGGTAGGCAAAAACACAGCAAGTTTAACACTTCCCACGTTAGATAATGCGATTGATTTCACTTAAGTTTAAAGTCTTCTATTGGCACTCCCTTGTTTTCGCTCTTCATTCCCCAACCCCCAAATATTAACCACCCTCACAACAACGCAAATAATAAAGTGAAAAAAATCAAATGGTAAGATTATGTCATTGGAGCAGTTATTTAATCTCTCCAAGCCTCAGTTTCCACATCTATGAAATGGGAGATAAAAGCACAAGCCACAGAATTAAATGAAAAGGGTGTCTAATACGTCTCCTCAACTGTATGCTGACACGCTCTAGGACACTTCAACAAACTCCCATAAGGGCTGCAGGATATTTTAAATTGAAAGAAGTACAGAGATACTCACAGATGTTGCACTGCCCAAACTATTAGCTTGAGTGAGTTGAGGGTACTCACAGCAGAGTACAGGGCATTCCTTTAATGATATCTTATCTTTGTAAAGCTGGGTTTTCAGTAGTTGCTGTGATAAAAAGCAAGTACCGCTCCAAAGTCAACACGGAACAGGAAACGGGGGTGGGAGCTGCCCAATCTGATTCTAAGATGTGAAAAGTTGTTCAACACTCAACAGGCACATACATATCCCATTAGTAAATAACTGGTTATTTATGAAGGAAATAAATTATTTTTATTTACTTGCATTCTTTTTTCCAAACAGGTACCAGAGTTCTTAGGACAGGACTATTTAACATTTGGACCTAGTTATTTAATAAACAGAACCATGGCCTAGGGCTGCTGTGAAAACCCTAATGAGACACCATGAAAAAATAAAGTCTAGGAACCTCTGGCTTAATGCTGTGACTGGAGGGGAAAGCTTCCAATAAATGGCAACTATTATTTCATTATTATTACTCCTTTAGAGTGTGCAGGTTCACAGAAAAGGCACTGTAATCCACATTCTATGACAAAGATCTCTACAATATTGTCCTATATTATCATGGCTCATAGTTCCATGACCATCACACATGCTGCTTACACCGGTCCAGACACAGTATGCTAGCCACAGAGAATCTACTTCCTACACTGAACCACGGCGCCTTAGACATCAAATTTTAGTCTAATTAAACTGTTTTCTGGGTCAGCAGTTCAGCCAAGTGCCAATTCTTTAAAAAATAAAAACTCAACTTTACAGAAAGAGGTACCATACTTTCGAACATAGAATACTGTATTTTTGTGAACTTTGTAAGCTAGCTTAGGTTAATCTCCTCCTCCTCCCTGTCCACCGTCCCTCGCCACAGCACTAATTTAGCCATTTATTCTGTAGCTGTGAATAAAAAACACTGTACCAAGCAGTAGGGATACAAAGATTACTGAGACATGGGTTTTTCCCTCAGAGAGTACAGTACCCAGACCCGGAAATTCCACATCATCTGAAAGCACTGTATCAAAAGGGGCTGTGGGAGCATCAGCATGATGGTTCAGGCTGAATGTTTCAAGAAAACTACTTCTTTTTTTTTAATGTTTTACTTATTTCTGAGAGAGAGAGAGAGAGAGAGACAGCGTGAGCAGGGGAGGGTCAGAGACAGAGGGAGGCACAGAAGTGGAAACAGGCTCCAGGTTCTGAGCTAGCTGTCATCACAGAGCCAGATGCCCCCATGAACTGTGAGATCATGACCTGAGCCAAAGTCAGACGCTGAACCTACTGAGCCACCCAGGCGCCCCAAGAAAACTACTTCTAATATATATAAATATATTTATGTTATGTAACTAGTTACTATAATGTTGACTATCAATAAGAGATAATAGCATGAAAATTCTGGCCACATGGTTACTTTGGATAAAATTTGCAAGCTAAAAAAGTTATCCCACAATCTATCACGGAAATATAAACAATAACTATAAAGCCTGTATAAACTATGCTCAGAATAATCATTCCAGCCTAATCACATCAGATTTTCTAGGGAGCTGGAGCCCAGGCGCCAGTAGTTCTAACCCACCCCCTCTCCCCTGCCAGGTGATTACCATATGCATCCAGGGCTGAAAACCACAGGCTCACTGATTAAGTCATATACCACGACCGATTTAAGTTTTGAAGACTACCGGGGCACCTGGGTGGCTCAGTCGGTTAAGCGTCCGACTTCGGCTCAGGTCATGATCTCACAGTTCGTGGGTTCGAGCTCCGCGTCGGGCTCTGTGCTGACAGCTCAGAGCCTTGACCCTGTTTCGGATGCTGTGTCTCCCTCTCTCTCTGACCCTCCCCTGCTCATGCTGTCTCTATCTCTCAGAAATAAATAAAAAACATTAAAAAAAAAAAGTTTTGAAGACTACCAACATAAAGACAGAGTCCTGAGGCTGGACTGGTGGACGCTCAGGCCCTACCAAAGATCCATGATCTGGAACTGTTTTTATTGCGTTTTCACTGGCACCTTATTTTTTGATATGTGCTAATAATATGAAACATCAGGTTTCATGTTGGGTATCTCATGGCCCTTCTGGCATAAGCCAGCACAAATAAGTGATTGTCAATCCTCAATGATATGTACTGCCTAAGATGTCTAATTTTTTAAACTTTACTCTTTCCGGCCAGGACCACCAGAGCCTGTAGAAATCATACACTTCTGGTAGATGACTGAGCCCTGCAACGGTCACTTTTACCACCTGCTTTCCGAACGAGCACCTGCATACTAGCAGGTAGAGAAACACAAACCAGCACATAAAAAGGGCTTATCCCCTGATACGGACTCAGTTCTAGAGAAATGATGAAAAGGAAGAGACAAGAATGAGACGGAGTGGGTGGGTGGCGCAGATTCTCGGGAAGGAAGTTGATTTGTGCGAGAAGGACAGGCTTCGAGTGCAAAGGTAGAGAAGAGCATTCTAGGGAAGAGGATGTGACAGGAGGAGTATGATGAAGGGTACAAAAAGCACAGCACTCTGGGAAAGCACTGTGGAGACACAAGAGTCTCTCCTTAAAGGAGACCTACACCGATACTGGACGCAGAGAGTGGGAGTTATGGAAGTTATAGAAGGCCCTGAAGGACAGGTTGAGGACTTTAAACCCAATCTCACTGAAAACTGGGGTTACACTTTGGTTTAATATCTAACAAGATTTTTGAAGATTCTTCTTGCAGATTAATAAGCAGACTGCACTGAGGTTCAAGGGGCTGGGACCTGCTGAAAAGAACACCTCAGTATATTCCAAACGCGGCTCCCTGAGTACATCAGGCATTTAAAAAATGTGAGATTTTAAGAACGAACATTCTACAGCATAATATGCACCTTGGTATTGCTCCAAACTGAATGTCAAATTAATTTTACAAGTCAAAGGACATATTAAAAGGTCTGTTAGCTCTTAACATTAAATCAAGTTATTACTCTAAAGTCTATTGTAGGAAAGCTAATAACATATCTAATAAATTATACATCACTTATGCATGCTTTTACCAGGAAAGGCAACATTCAAACTCTTTTTCCTCTAAAACAATTGTTTATATAGTTTAAATCTAATGAAAGGAAATACAATCAATAAAAGTTAAGACAGTGTTTTTAATATTCTTTTCTGTAAAATAAATGTTAACGCCAAAATGCATGGTTGAGGAAGTTTGCTTTTTCTTAACCATTATTTGGCATAAAAGCTGCTGGAGGTTTGGAAATATGATTACCCTTAGGTTTCCTACCTGAGAATAAAAGCAATTAATCCTAGTAACTACCGGTAGTGCATCTTATGTAGCTGAAAATTCAACTCACTATTATTACCAGCAACCACAACTGTAGAAACATTTAAATTTTAGACCAATTAGGTTTGCCTGGGTGGCTCAGTTGGTTAAGCATCTGAGATGATTTCGGCTCAGGTCCCAATCTCAGTTTGTGAGTTCAAACCCCGCATGGGGCTCTGTGCTGACAGCAAGGAGCTTCCTTAGAATTCTCTCTCTCTTTTTCTCCCTTCCTTCTTCACTCCCTCTCTACCCCTCCTCTGCTCATGTTCTCTCAAAAATAAATAAACAAACTTTTTAAAATGTGTATTTATTTTTGAGATAGAGTATAAGCACGGAAGGGACAGAGGGAGGGGACACAGAATCAGAAGCAGGCTCCAGGCTTCCAGCTGTCAGCACGGAGCCTGACGTGGGGCTCCAACTCACGAATGGTGAGATCGTGACCCGAGCCAAAGTCAGATGCTTAACCGACTGAGTCACCCAGGTGCCCCATAAATAAACATTTTTAAAAAATAAAAAAGAAATAAAATTTAGACAAATTAAAAAATCACGTAACATCACCAGAACACACACCCACCCATCCACACACACACACACACACACACACACGCAGCTAAAAAATATTTCCCAACTAAACCAACCTATCTTCCCCCCAGATATTTTAAATTAAGAATTCATCAGTATAAGAACTATATTTGTAGTATGAAAAAAATAGGCTATGCAAATTAATATTATAGCAAGTTATATTTTGGTTTATTTAAATCTAAAAAACAGTTTGAAGGAATGAAATACACACTAAGTATAACTCATCTTATTAAGATGTTTTCTTAGAAACATCCTGCTCAAACTATGTTACTATGTGTACCAAAAATATATACATTTCTTATACATTATACTTTGCTTCAGCCTTTTCATTATGTCACTACCCCTTTTCCCAATCAAGGTAAAATGTACTATTTTAGAGTATTAACATCAGGTTAACATTTTAACAGGTTACTATGGAAAAGTATGCAAAAGCCAGGGTCTTCGTAGGCTCTTCACTTACTGGCTCTGAAGAAAGTTTAAAAGTTGAAGATATTTAGGGGCTTATATTTTAAGGATGACTTTCAAATGCTATTTTTAATTTATAAAACTATGACCGGCGGCTAAACTGATGCTAACAAAGCAAAAAAAACATGAACAACACAAGGAGTTATCACGAGAAAGCCTTCAAAAACACAATCACATTTCAAATAACCCCAACCTGGAGTCGTCCGCCAAAATCTCGGATTAAGAAAGAAAATTAATATTCAAATTAACCTTTTTATTTTTCATTTCCTCCATCTGTGCAGAAAACCACCCAGACCTTCCTAATCTATTCGTCTTGTGGCGCAGTTGTCCTTTTCTTAATCAAAATAATTTTTCCAAGGACACGGAATTAATCGCATGTCTCACATGAAATCCTAGTTTACAGTTCTCTTACTAGAAATTTAAGGGTCTCTCCAAAGATACTCCAAAAACATTAAATACGTTACTATAGCTGATATATAAGAAATCCTGGTCATTACAGTAAAAATGTCCAGCAAGCCTTTACGGGCTTACGTGATGTGATATGAACTGTGGCAGTATTTCTTTGGAGAGAAAGATGTACTTTACGGAGGCAGAGGATCCAGGAAAGCAAAAACCTGTAACCCAACTTGCATTTTCCCCCCGACCCCCAATGGAAACCTGCAAAGGGGGTGGGGGAGAAAAGAAAATGAAAGTTTAAAATAAGGTTTGAGGAAAGAAAGTAACTGCATACTCTGCTCTACCAAATACAGTGAAGGGGCTGTCGGGGTCTCCCCCTAAAAACATGGTTGAGTCTGAATTATTTCAAATCACAACACAGAGCCATCCTGATCAGTTGGGCTGAAACAGATGACTTACACAGCACAGCCACAGCGCCAGACTCGAACATGAGACATTCTTCCTTATGCCTGGTTTCCACGAGGAGACTCAAAGGTGGAGGATCCAATTTGTGATAGATCCGAAATCCTTTGCTGAACGCCATTCTCCTTTCTTCAGAGGCAGCCCTGTGCAAAGCAAGCAAAGCAAATGAAGCTAACGTTTCCTTCTGCAGCAAGGACTGCAAGGCTTCCAGAAGCCCCTCCCTGCCAGGTTTCGATGGGGGGTGGGGGGGGGTGAAAAAAATAAAAGGGAGCTCCAGGGAGCGAATGGTTTATTCCAAAAGATAAGCCGTCACTTAATTTTACCGAAAAGCCACCAATTCTCACGGCAAGGCAAGAGCACAAGGTTTAATTACACTCTAAGGCCACCAACGGTTCGGTTGAGATGAGTTTCCGTTTACTTTATCTTTACCAAAAGGAAAGATTTTGAGCGTATTTCGTTCGGAGTTGTTGACCAGCTTCCTGCTTCGGGATTTGTCACTACATTGAAAGGGAACCGATTCGGAAACTTCACGGTGTTTCCTTGCGTGGGAAGGAGAGGAGGTGGGAGGGAAGGTTAACGAGGCCGGTTCAAAGCTCCTTAGGGGGCAGGAGGAGGGAAAGGATTATCCGACGCGACACGACTGGCGCTCCCGGGGGCGGCGGCGAAGGGCAAGGGAAGCGGCACAGGTTACCGCCACCTCCCGCCCGGCCGCAGGCCACCGCCGGGTGGGGGCGACAGCAGGCGGAAGCCCGTAAATATGAATGGCCACCCGGGAAGAGTCACGACTCGGGACACGGACCCGACCGGGGCTCCTCGGGGATCCCGGGCAGACGACCGCCCGGGAAAGCGGCTCCTTCCCAGGGGGACGCAGCCGCCGAACCGCCCAGCCGCCCGATCCCTCCATTATGCGCCAGCAGGGATGACCCGGCGCCCAGACCGACTTGGTGACTCTCCCGCGGGCAGGCTGACAGCCGCTGTCACCACAGCCCCCGCCCGATGTGGCGCCCCGCACAACCTGTAGTCTCCTCACACCCCCGCCCGCCCTCCCGAGCCTGGGTTGCCCGCGATCGCCCCTCACCGTTCCCGCCCGGGCTGCGGCGGGGTAGGCTGACCAGGAAGCGTCCGCCCGCACGCCCGGCTGCCGGTAGGTCTGGCCGCGGCCGCTCCCCGCCCCCCGCCGGCTCGCTCACCTCTTCCTCCGGCTCCTCCTCCTCCTTCTCTCGCAACCGCAGCCGCCACAGCCGCCGGAAGCGTCACTTCCGCTCCAGCAGGCCCATCTCTTCCGCATTGCGCTGCGGCCGGGGGCGGAAGGGCCGCCCCTCGCGGGAAAAGGCGGGGCGACAGAAGGGAGGCCCCGCCCACTCCGGACCGCCCTGAGAGTCCGAGACGGTGGGCTGCCTGCTGCGTACACGCGCAGCGACCCTCGTCTCAGGCGGCCTGCGGCCAGGGCCGCAGCTGCAGGTCGCTGGGGATGCGGGGACGAGAAGGATCAGCCTCCCTGACCCCCTCGCGTGGGCTTTTCAGAGCGTACCAACCTTCCCCGTGGGCACCAGGGAGGGACTCTGGGGACCGGGTATTGATACGTGTCCAAGATGGGTGTCAGGACCACCCCCTGTCGCCCCCGCCGGCCTGACGGGCGGGGGGAGGGCTCTGGGGAGTCAGCGCGCGGGCCCACCCGGCGGCGCCTGAAGAGCTGTCCATGGTGTCTCCGCGCCAACAGCGCTCTGTTCCCATCCTAGCGTCTGGATAAGTAGCCGAAGAAAAACTAATGCCTGCTTTGGAACAACTCTGTCAGCTGCCTTTTCTTCTGGCGTTTTCCAGAGCTCTCAGGAACACTGTAGGAGAGCGCTTAGTCGTACAAACGGTGGAGACTCGGATGTCACAAACCAGGACCTCAGGACTGAGTTGAAACATGGCTGTACTGAGGCAACTATGGTTGTCACTGAATGGCGAATAGCTTTCGTCAACCACGCAATTTAATAACGGAAGGCATCTAACCCTTTCGTTTTTTCACAAATCATGCTATGTGGCTAATATCAATGTGTCCTACGGACGTTTCATTCTGTTTCCGCTCATTAGACCTAAACATGGAAATGAAGTCCAAGCCAATGGGGGCAAAAGGAATTGAAATCCCAGGGAAGCCAGAAGCTGTTTCTGCTGGCCTTTGTTTTTTCTTTACCTCTTCCCCTTCTTGCGTTTATTTTAGCAGCAAAAGCAGAATTTAAATTTGTTATCTTGCACAAAGTCATTTCCCCCTCCAGGCCCTGTCATGTGACTTGATTTAACATTTCTTCATCCATTTTAGAGAGGCTGGACCCACCCTGATTTCAGGATACTAAAGTAGCTATAATTCTTTAGAAAAAGAAGCCATTTCTTTTCTAGAAGGAGGGAGGGATGCAAAGACACATTTAGTTCTGACAACTGGGGGGGATTTCTCATTTAGTACTATTTACTTAAAAAAGGGTTGTTTTGTTATTAGTAGTAGTTACCGACAGCAGCCTCAGAATTAAAGGAGTCTCTGCTGGACTGTGGTTGCTTTTCTTTTCTTTTTTTTTCCAGAAGAATCCATTTCAATTAGAGATTGCATTTGACAGAGAAAAGTAAATGGGAGTGGGTGTGAATGGAAATTTTTTTTTGCCTATTCAGTTATAATGCCTCTCTAGTCCTGAAGGAATGGCAGATGTATGCACCAGAAAAACATATGGAAGGGGAGATGTTGATGTTTTTGAATACTTTGCTTGGGAGTTGCTTTTAATGACAGCTGAGACCCAGAAAAGAGAAGTTGTTAAAAATTAAAACTCTGGAGTTGCGACCGGAAACCAAACTTGCCCACCCTAAACCTAAGATCACTCCCATCATGCCGGTCTATGAGGCTACATGAAGAACCACTCCTCCACCCCCCAACTCTCAGAGTGGGAATTGTGGGTACTGGGCTCTTTTAGAAGCTGGTGTTCTGCCTACTTCTGATTTCTTTTGATTTAGGACTAAGGAGAGTAAGGTCGAAGTTTCTTGTTTCTGGGTTTGAATTGCTGTTTCTTTCTTCAAAATAAACTGGGGGGGGGGGGAAGGCGGGGAATAAGCAGGACTCATTCCTAGAGCTGTCAGAAGGCCACCACCTTTCCAAATCCTTTCATTTTAGTCATGAAATAAGCACGTGCTCAGAGTTTGAAAACTCAAGGGCCATTTTACTAGTGACTTCTATAGAATGTTATTCCTTCTTTTTCTTGTCCCTCCTTATTACTTATGCTTGTTACAGCACATGAAAATGCCAAATTTTCACCAGATTTGAAGAGTGTCGGTGGGGGTTGGGAGGAAGTACGGACTTAAAATACATGTTAAATGGCACAAACTTCTTACTGAAGTCTTAAGGACCCACAGAGACGTGCTGACACTTTCTTGACCATTCAATATGAGCCATGAGGCCTGTGGTAGGCTCGAAAATAGTGCATCCTAATCCCTGGAACATGTGAATGTTAATTTATAGGGAAAACAAGTCTTTGCTGATGTGACGGAGTTAAGGGTCTTGAGATTACTTTGCATTATCTGGGCAGGCCCTAAGGGCAATCACAACTGTTCTTATAGGGTGGCAGAGAGAAATGAGACACACACAGAGGCAATGTGAAGACAGAAGTAGAGACTGGAGCAAGATGGCCACCAGCCAAGGAATGTCGGCAGCCCCCAGAAGCCCGGAGAGAGTAGGAGGGGTCCCTCCCTAGAGCCTTTGGAGCACGGCACTGCCACGGCCTCAATTTCAAACTTCTGGATTCCGGGACTGTGAGAGAATTCCCATTGTTTTAAACTACCCAGTTGGTGATAATTTGTTACAACAGCCACAGACAATTAATACAAGACTTGTGTGACTTTCCATCAAGAAACCGAGGTCGGCCAAATGGCCTCAGATATGTGCCTCAGATTATCAGCTTCAATAGCTTCAACAAACTGAAGACAAACACTTTGACTTCTAAATGATTTTTGATCAGATTATTTCCCCTACAGGCAATTTTCTGTATCAGGTTAAAATACGCACTTGTCATTTCTCTAAGTCAAAAATGCTCCTACAGGGACTAATGTATTCCTAAATGGCTCAGTCTAAAATATGTCCCCTGTACACTACTGCTAGGGCTTATTAACTTAGAAATGATTAATGATTATTATCAATGCCATTTTCAAAAACTGTACTGTTACAAGACCACAAGTTTTGACAGATGTCTAACATGAATTAGTAGTAGGCCCCAATTTTCCTTATATCCTGAATTTTACCAAAATGCTAGCAAACACTGGCAAACTTGGGGAATATTAACAGCCTGATTCAGTTCTCTTTAACAGGCTCTTGTTCAGGTTACATGGACCAGAGTTCATTTTTATCAGCATCTGCAGAGGGCCATTCGTATATAGAAAGGGGTGGCTTCTTGTTGAAGAGAAAATAGTGGTCTTAAGGGGCAACACAAGAATAGGTTCCAAATAGCACGAGCTGTTTCCTCTGCATAAGTTTATAGCAGTTAAGTGAAGAAGGAGATTTTAAATTGGCAAAACAGAAACCCTGTAAATAGAAAATACAGTTAAGTCGGAGAGCAGAATCATTGTGAAAATAAAACCAAACAAAAGCTTCAAAGGCTAAAGAAACTGCTCCCATACACATCAAGGAACTTCTGTGTGACAAAAAGTTTTCATTTCGAACAACAGACCAACTCAAAGGAGCTCAAGAGAAGCAGTTTGTTTTAATGACACACAGGATTCTCGTGGAAATCAAAGGACCCGAGCGGCAGCAGGGCTCGGCCTCACTGAGAGGAGAGCTAGAGGGTGTCACCTGTCAACCTGGCTCTTGGTCCCTAGGCAACAGGTGTCTCTGGAATTTCAACACCTAAGGTAACATGTGAAAGGTAAGCTTTCATGGGCTAGGTGTTTTTGTAAAGTAGCTTAAAATGGCTTCCACAGAATTCATCAAAGCTTTCACCTCCACCATGTGCTTTGAATCAAGCACAGGATATAGAGTATATTCACCTAAAGATCTTTTTAAATAAAAGCCCCCAAACTAAGGACCACTGTATATGGGCATTCTTACCGACCTGCATGATAGTTAACATCCAAGGCTCAGCCCTAGAGGAAAGCCGATATAAATTACTGGGGCCTGAAGGTCCAGAAGCAGGCCAGGGGCCAGTCAACATTGCACATCAAAACCAATTCCACGTAACAATTTTTAGCTCGTCTGCCTTTGCCAGGCAGTCTGAAGCCACTGAGCAAACCAAATCTGGTTTCCACACAGTTTCTGTTTTGCAGGACAGTCTCCAAAGCATTTTGGACACCGACAGCCTGATCAAAGCAGAGGTCTCCCAAACATTCAGACCTACTTCACTCTTCCAATTACACGCAGAAGTTCTAGTGTCTTAATTGTTCCCAGTTTCATTTACTTAAAACAACAAACCAAAATCGTGGTTACAGTCAATGATTGGCAAGAGGCCGTCTACCATATGGATATGACCATGTCAGAGAGGAGTCCCGGCAACCATACGGATATAGCAACTTACATAATGCATTTTACAGCGCTGCAACACTGGACCGTTTTTAGAAGGATTTCATGATTTCGAGGGAAATTAGCATCTGAAGCAAAACTCAGCACTTACCAAAGCTCACTGAACTGTACACACTTAAATTTAAGGGGGTAAACTTTACTGCTTCTAAATTATACCTCAGTAAAGCTGGCTTTAAAGCAATTGGAGAGCTTTACAGTTTATGAGGTAAGGTGCTCACAGCGCAGTTTGGGGCCAGTGTTGGGCGATAAGGTTATCACCGCAGGCAGCTACCCTCTGGGAGATGACGTGTAACATACCTGAGAGATTAGAGCTGGTCTGGCGGCCACGGAATCGCGCCCCTCCCAGCTCCCCGCAAGGAGACCCTGGGCTCCAGGGAGAGGGCATGGTGGGGAGTCCAAGGCCGGCTCCTGGAGACAGGAAACTCCTCAGCGCTGGGACCCTGGGTCGAGGAGGCCCTGTCAGCCTTGTATCTGAGACCCTAAGTCCTTTCATGACTCCAGAGGTCACGCGTGCCTCGTGGTCTCTCAGTTCTCAGCCTCTCCAGGCCTCCTCCAGCCCCATCTCCCTTCCCCCTTATTGTCACCCCCCTCAACAGTCTCTTGTATGTCTACTGCTAGCTCAGCAATGGCTCCCCCGAGGATCCCCACTACCGGCTATTTCTCTCCCCACTCCCTTCTCTGCCTGAGAGCTGTGCCCTGGGACCTTAGCTGGCGGACACTCCAGCCTGCTGCAGGCGTTCTCCGGTCACCACAGCCACTGGCAGAGGCAGGGTGGGGCCCACCAGCACTGGTGTAAGGCAGCAATCAGTCTTTATGACCGGCGTTTACACGGTCTCAATGAAAATAACTTTCCTTTCAGAAAACCTTGCTCACCTATTTTGAAGTTAACTCAGGAGACTCATCCAAAAGGAAAAACTGAAAAAGCAAACCTTTAGCTTTATTAAGATGTCACCCTCTCCTCATCTTTTGCCAACGCCCTTCATAAGAAAGGATGTCTTTTAGATATCTCAGGAGCAAAATTTTTTCTGGTCAAGACAGGAGAGCTATTTGTCTTCACGCATACTTGGATGTTAAATTCACCTTTGGTCAAGGTCCCAGTATGCTACTCAAGCCCATTCCTGAACCCAGCGTGAGGGTCTGCAGAGGATAGAAAGTCTTTTCAGCGCTTACTGAAGGAGTCCTTAAGTATAAAAGCCATCAGTTGAATGGGTTCGTAAACACAAATTTAAGGAAAAGCCCTCAGTGAATGGGTTCACAAACACAAATTTAAGGCACAGATGATGTGCAGGTCATATACGTACATGATTGTATGTTTGAGTCTACTAAAGTTCTTATTTCAATTCTGCTTAGACTTAACGTATTCTCACTTTAATTTTGTTTAGAAGGCCACTCTTGGTGGAAGAGAATGAACGTGCAGGGTACGTAACATCCCAGCACTAAAGATAAAGCTGACAGAGCACTGGGAGTGCATGACCGCTCTATTCTCATTATCTGACCTGACCAAGGGCACATGTGCTAATGGTCTCACCGTATCACAGTCCTATGAAATGCTCTACCTAAAATTAGTCCCCAGCAAAATACAACAAAGGATCTATTTAAAAATTAATTTAATGCTTAGCTAAAGCTTAATTACATATATAATTATCAAACAATAGTCCTTAATTTCCAAAAAGTTCCTCTTTTGAAAATCACAGAATCAGAAAGCATAAACTTTAAAACAAGTTCTCGGAATATTTACAACATGGTATAAACATTATAGAAGACCAAGGATCTTAAATTGCCTGGGTGTAGCTCATCAGCAAGGCGTATTCTTTATTGCATATATAACTCACATATGTGGGATTTTAAATAAAATGACAGACTATGAAAATTCAAATGCATGTATTTTTGTAAGCTGGTCGGGGGTAGACTCATGAATAAGACAGGACAGTCAGCCCGAAACCATGCAGTTAGGTTTGTGGGGCTATTATTTTCAAAAGTGAAACTCGTGTTCTTTTCAAAAACCTATGTTGCATATATTATTCAGAGTTCATATTAAACCCACATTAGACTGTAATGCTGATTCAAGGAAGAAAGTTTCCATTCACCCAATGACTAAGTCCACACTCCACTCTCAATTTTAAGGCAGCAAAGCTACAGTGATAGCGACTGCTAACTGAAAGGTGAAGAACACTTAGTCACTTGCCAGCCCTTTTGTTGCAACAGTGTAGTAATTCCCTAAGATGATTGGCTACTGAATAATTTTCTGCCGTTAAAAGGCTTATTCTGTAAAAAAACACCACAAATTTCCAGTGTGAAAGTAACTCCATGGTGGTATAAATATATATATATGCATAATTACACAATTTACACGGCACACATCGTTTACAGGGAACAATTAAGTGAGGGTTAATTTGAATAACCATATAAAATATTTCTGTAAACAAAGTATGACAGGCAGTAAGGAAAACATTAACAGGCTTTCTAGAAATGATGTAAATTCTTTTCATTCCAAAGAAATTGCATTTAAGGACACAGTATTGAATATTAATAATGTTCTTTGTATTAAAACAATCAGTATTTTACAGTTTAAGAAACTTTACATATATACAAAATTTATACACTGGGAATGGTATTAAAGCAAATGGGCTTTTTAGTCTCACAGATCTATTTTCCTTCAATCAAAGACTTAAATTCTTTCACATTGTGGTCACTTGCAACACACATAGCATGGTCCAGAGCGCGAACACTTGCAAGGAGTTTTACTACCTGTTTTATGTTCTCCCTAAAAAAGAAAAAAAAAATGTAGCAACATCTCATTAATTAGTACAAAAGCCTTCGAAGGAGAATTTGTTATTGACTTTATGACCATTTTTGAGGTTTGCAATCAATGTTTTCAAGCACACATTTTTAAAGAAGAAATAAGAAAGCTACTGCATATAAAATTGTCCATGTAAAACAAAACTGTATAGTTTGAAGGGCTAGCCCAGAGATCAAGGATCCACTTTCCACAAAAAATACACCCCAAAATTTCACTCAAATCAATTATATCATTAACATCTAGAAAGGAAGGAAAGCAATCTACCGCCAAACTACTTTCAGAGCCCTGCCTCCCTTTCCGGCCCAAACTAGAGTCTAAGCTCTTTCAGAACGTAACTGCCACACAAATTATATTTGTGTCTTCATCCCCAATCCATCCACCAATCCAGCATACTCTCGACTCTTCTAAAATTCACTAAGAAAGCATTAAACTGGCTTCTTCTATCACCCAAGCAGCAGTCACTCTGTGTAGCCCGCAAATGTTAACATACACCTAAGTTACCTAGAGGGCTGCTGAAGCATGGATGGCTAGGCCCCAGAGCCAGAATTCTGACTCGGTAAGTCGGGTGGGGCCTGAGAAGTGGCATGTCTAACAAAGCTCCCAGGTGAGGCTGATGCCGCACGCGGGTCCATGAACCGCTTTAACATGGATTTGAACCAAGTGTGAGAAAGAGCACACCATGTGATATTAGCGGTCTCTTTCCTCTGCAAATTGTAGCAAGAACCTTTTAGGGAAGGATTATAATTTGTAAAGCTTTGTAACTAACCCAAATGGAACTTATTTTACGGACGTGCATGGCACACAGCAAGCGCTTATAATAACTGCTAAAGTTCTTTTCTGTAGAAAAATAAATGCCATTTGTTGATATTTAACTTCCTAACAAAAACACTATTTTTTAAAAATCTTTTTAAGTTTATTTATTTTGAGAGAGAGAGAGAGGACACGCATGTGTGCTCAAGGGAGAGGCAGAGGGAGAGACAGAATCCCAAGCAGGCTCCCTGCTATCAGCACAGATCGCCATGCAGAGCTCAGTCTCAGGAACCCTGAGATCATGACCTGAGCTAAGATCAACAGTCACAAGCTTAAACGACTGAGTCACCCAGGCGCCCCAAAACACTGTTAAGTATATATAAATCAAAGTTTAAAAAGTGAATAGGATTTGCCTAGAAAAAAACACTAGGAAGAAATATTAGTGCCAAAAAATAACAACAAAATGACCCACACCAAAGATGAAATTAAAATATGAATCAAAATCATCTGCTAAAGAATTTTACCACTAAAATCTTTACTGTCTACTTGGTTTTTAAATTTTATTGTAAGAGACAGCAATTTTTTTCTCAAGAAAATAAGTTTCTTTTCCATGGCAGGGAAATAAGGGAAAAGAAAAAGTTTTGTTACAGGGGTATGACCCAATGGTATACATTCTGAAAATGAGAACTCTGACATTTGGAAGAATATATGAAGTGAAACTTTTAAAAAGAAAATCCTTTCAAACTGTACTAGGTATTCTTACTTTTTATACTAGAGATTTATCCTCAAATTACATGAACATCCAAGACAATGTCCACAAACAGGGAGAATGGTTCTTTTATTCACTCCTCCTTTGCAACCCCTGGCAAAGAATACGTACAAGCTGCTCCCTCAAACCATGAGCCTATGTCTCTATGTCACAGACCTTTAGTCTATGGTATGGACACCAAGAAACACAGAACACACCGCTCCCCAAATTGGCCAATAACCTTTCATATACTTCAAGTTCCAGTGACCGGCTTTTTCAGGGTTTACGTCTTATATAATGAACCCCGAGAGATGAAGATCCAGGATAATCTAAAAGCCTGAAGTCTCCCCAGTTCTTCAAGGGAGGAGACAGAGAAAACATTCAGTCTCTTTAGAGGTGCTGCTGAACCAAGTCTCCCTTCATACCTTCACAAATAACACATTGAAAAAAGATTAGGTAAAACAGCAAAAATAAAAAATGATGTGTTTTTGGTAGGTTTATCAATACTACGTCAATATACAATTCAAAGTAAAATAGTGACATGACTCTAAGGCATTTTAATAATAATAAATATGACAAAAACTAAAGACTCAAGACCGTTTCATTCAACGATTACAAAAAATTACCTTGCGTTTCTTTTTTCCACATCAGAGCATCCGATACTGTTTCTGTAGATTGTATCTGCTAAGTGTACAAGGTATCGACAGAAGTTTTCTAACTGAGAAATAGTTCTCTCTCCTTTCAGATTCACGAACCACTGCTTGGGGAAACAATTGATTACCTATGAAGAAGAAAGATGTAAAATGAAATAGAACGAAATAAAGGGTCTAAAGCTGACCCCAAACAACGGGCATAATGTATGCAGAAGGCATGCTGCTGCACTATCTACAGCTAATCACTCGAAAGGGAGATTCTCTTAAATCTGACTGCCCATGTTAACTATACAAATATACCTGAATATACTTGTATTTTTAACTTCAACGGATTGGTATTCAAAACAAAACATAAATAACCTCCAGTATTTAATTAGGGACATAAAACTGATAACACAATTGCTTCATTCTCCTGTCTTCCAGGAATCCCTAAATGAACTGAATTGTCCTTTTATTGGCAGCTTTTGATATAAAACCATGTGCAGCAGAAGCATCATCCTGCAGCCTCCCCGTCCTGAACAATTCCATGAACAGGCGCGCATGCTGGCCCTGAGTCGGGTCAAGACAGCATCGTACCAGTGGGGCACCTCAGGGCAAGAGCCTAACCAAGGTGAAGAGGGTACGGTGTCAGCACTAAACCCAAGCAAGGGGAGGCAGATTCCCACAGGGGAGAGGGCAGTGTACTACCAGAACTCAGCCCAAGTGGGCTGAGAGGGCTCCCCGTTAGGGAACCCAGGGATGCTCAGGAAAATGAGTGACGCCAGGGCTGGCACTAAGTAGAAGATGAAGGTGGACCACCAACTGTCAGAAAGCAAGAAAATGCTCCCTCAAAATGAGACGCCATGTCCTAAGGGCACAGAAGTCAATAAGGGGCTCTAATGAAGTCTGGGAAAGTTCCTGCCAAAGATGCAGAATCTGAATCCAATCGTCAGAGAATATCAAACAAAGCCAAACTGAGGGTCACTCTGCAAAACAACTGGCCCATCATCTTCAAAAGGGTCACGGTCCTGTAAAGGTCAAGGAAAGATAAGAACTCTTCCAGATTAAAGGAGACTAAGGAAGACACAATAATTAAATGCCAAGGATGATCTGGGAATTTCTTTTGCCAGTGATGTGGTATTACAGACATAACTGATAAAACCTGAAGGGTCTCAAAGGTTAGGTGACAGTAGCAGATAAAAGATGTTGACGGTTACATTGTAATTATCATAAGAACATCCCTGTTTATAGAAAATGGACATAAAAATATTTGGGACAGGGGAGCATCATGTCACAGACTTACTGTGACATGGTTGAGGGAAAAAAAACTTTGTATTGTACTTATAAATTTTAGGTCCTGAATTGTTTCAAAAACATTTTTTTCAAAAGATCAAATTGGAGGTACCTGGCTGGCTCAGTCGATAAGAGCATGCAACTCTTGATCTTGGGGTGGTAAGTCTGAGCCCCACATTGGGTGGAGAGATTACTTAAGAACATAAAATCTTTAGGGGCATGTGGGTGGCTCAGTCAGTTGAGCATTCGACTTTGGCTCAAGGTCTTGACCTCAGGGGTTATAAGTTTGAGCCCAGCATCGGGCTCATTGCTGTCAGTGCAGAGCCCGCTTCAAATCCTCTGGTCCCCTCTCCCTCTGCCCCTCCTCTGCTCCTGCTCTCTCCCTCAAAAATAAATAAAAATATTTTTTAAATCTTTAAATAAATGCAACTGTGTAACTCCCACATATAAAATAGAAAACAAGATAATATTAAAATTATTTCTTAAATGAGAGAGACCATTTCTTTAATAACATTCAGAACAGTATTCATCCAACTGTTAAAAATTTATTATTCTGAAATTACAACTTTTATTAATACCACAAAACTAATGACATAATAGAAAGAATAGATACAAATATAACTATACATATTTTTACGTAAAAAACTGCCTAGGGGGTTCACAACTGCTCGGAGGCAAACTGAATGTCAACATCACATCGAGTTCAATAATCAAAGGGGTTTTCTGAAAATTCTAAACTCTCTCTTCAAACAAAGGAAACTTAATTCATTTTCATTTATATGCTTTAAACACTACAATACATGCCATTTAACTCACATTTTGGGCTTTTTTGATGCTGTCATCTCCATATTCTGAATTCTGAAAAGCCATGAGAATGTATCTATTTAATAAACCATCTATTGATAGCTCCTGAAGAGTTTTATTTGAGAAAATGCCGTACCACTGAAGAAAATTCCCTAATAGCTAGAAAGAGAAAACAAAATTATTTTCCCCCAGACTGAAATGTAACTAACACATAACAATGTATACGGTATACAGCATAATGATTTAACAGAAGTATATAGTGTATGGTAAAATGATTACCACAGTAATATCTCTCACCTAAGTTTTTTCTCATGTGATGAGAACTTTTAAGATTTACTCTCTAAGCAACTTTCAAATATACAACACATTACTAACCATAGTCACCATGTTGTACATTACTTACACAGAATTATTTTATCTTGTAATTGGAAGTCTGTACTTTTTAACCCTTTCACCTAATCCCCCCACCCTAGACTCCTCATTTCTGGCAACCACAAATCAGATCTCTGACATTTAACTCACATTTTGGGCTTTTTTGATGCTGTCATCTTCATAATCTGAATTCTGAAAAGATTCAGACTTAAAAGTCTGGGGTTTTTTTTTTTGTTTGTTTTTTTTTACAAGAAGAAAAACTATGGAGAGGCTTTAAGCAACTAAATTAAGTCAAAGAAAATAGAGCAAAACACACCTTATGAAATACAGTGGACCAGGTCTTGCCAAAGTACTAATAAACAGTTTTAAAGGGTCCAAGTATTGCCTTGAGTGACTGAAGATTTGAATTTTATGCTTTAATTAAGTTAACTAGTTATAATGTAGACGGCCACATGGAGCTAGTGGCTACTGTACAGGATGGTGCGAAAACAGAACATCTTCCATCATAATAGAAAGTACTACTGGGCAAGTACTGATTCTTAGATAAATGTCCTCCATTCAAAATCATGCTTAAGTGAGTCCTACAACCATCCACAAAAAGATTAGAATGCATTATTATAAAATGGGAGTACCCAGCCCAACCCACGATAAAAATTTCCAAGTTTCTCAATATTTCTCATCTCTGTAAATGTTAACATTATCCAACCAATTGATCAGGCCAGAAGCTTGGATGTCATTATTCCCCTCTCCCTCAAGTTGTTTTACCCCACCTCCACGGATTCTGCCCATTTCTCTTAATTCCTGTTGCTACCCCCCAATCTAAGCTGCCATCATCTCTTTCTGGACCCTGCAGTTACTCAAGTGATTATGAGCATAAGTTCTGGAGTAGTCTTTCTCAAGCAGTGTTCTGTGAGAGAATTACACCTACAGAAAATTATCTGAGTGACCCCTTACTGAATTTTCCCAACTAAGATACATAGCTAATGCCATTCCAGAATCATGGAAAAGAGAATTCATTATGCACAATGGAGGACTCAAGGCTTTAGTGAGTATTTCACAGAACCAGTTTGAGAAGAACTGCTCATCAGTCACACTGGCCCGAGTTAGACCCCGTTTCTACAGTGAACAAAGGAACGACCCTGGCAGGTTATTCTGTGCCTAACTGTCCCATCAGTGGAGTGGAAACAACAGTTCACAGGCTGCCACGAGGATTCAACAATAAACAAGGATATGGCACAGTGCCTGGTGCACGGCACACAGATAATAAATCTGCATTATTACTCTCTGGACCTGCTGTGATCCATTACCCACACAGCAGCCAAGGTAATCTTAAAAATGGCAATTTGTCCATGTCACTTCCCTGCTAAAAACCCTTCCAGGACCCATACTAATTTTCAACAAAGGCACACAAGCAATTCAATAAAGAAAGGACAGCCTTAGCATTATTACAATTGCCAAATTATGGAAGAAGTCCAAGAGTCCATCGATAGATGAGTGGATAAAGAAGGTGTGGTGTGTATATACAATGGAATATTATTCAGTCATAAAAAAGAATGAAATCTTGCCATTTGCAACAACACGATGGAGCTAGAGAGTATGATGCTAAGCAAAAAGAAGTCAGTCTGAGAAAGATACCTAGGATTTCATTCATACATGGAATTTAAGAAACAAACAAGCAAAGAAGAAAAAACAGAGAGAGAGAGAGACAAATGAAGAAACAGACTCAACTACAAAAAACAAAGTGACACTTACAGAGGGGGGGATGGAGGGGTGGGGAATGAGTGAAACAGGTGACAGGGATTAAGGAGTGCCCCTGTCACAGCGAGTGCCGAGTAACGTATAGAACTAGTGAACCACTATATTGTACAGTTGAAGCTAATATAATGCTGTATGTTAATTACACTGCAATTAAAATAACTTTTTTTATAATTTAAAAAAGAGGCTTTGAAAAGCCTTTTCAAACCAACAGTTCTAGAACAAATGAACTTTAATCCAGTTCATTTAATCCAGTTTAATCCCTACACCCTATATAAAAATTAACTCAAAATGGACTGGAGGCTTACATGTAAACCCTGAAACTAAGAACAATCTAGATGAAAGGGACAGGAGAAAAACTTTGTAGTCCTGTGTTAGACAAACCTTTGTTAGATATGACGTCCAAACCACAACACGCTCAGGAAACCGTAATAAACCAGACTTCATCAAAACAAACAACTTCTATACTTTGCAAGACTGTTAAGAGAATGAAGACAAGCCACACACTAGGAAAGAAAAACTACTCTTTGCAAATCTTAGACACCTGATAAGGAATTTGTATCCAGAATACAGAACTCAAAGCTTAGTAAGACATTTTTAAAAAATGAACAAGGGGCGTCTGGGTGGCTTAGTCGGTTAAGCGTCCGACTTTCGCTTAGGTCATGATCTCGAGGTTCGTGGGTTCGAGCCCTGCGTCGGGCTGTGCTGACTGCCAGCTCAGAGCCTGGAGCCTGTTTCAGTGTGTGACTCCCTCTCTCTCTGACCCTCCCCTGCTCACGCTGTCTCTCTCTCTCCTAGAAATAAATAAAACATTAAAAAAAAAAAATGAACAAAAGATTTGGACAGAGGCTTCACCAGAGAGGACATACACAAATGACAAATAAACACAGGAAGATCTGCTCAACGCCATCGGGCACTAGAGAAATACAAGTTAAAACTATTAAAAGGACACCACTACACATCCTGTAGAATGACTTCAAAGAAAACCAACCAAAAACTGACCTGGTCTGTGGGGAGAACAAGGGATAACTGGGTAACATTAACATATCGCTGATCTGAAAAAATAGCTTTTCCTAGGTATTTACCCAAGGGATATGTAAATTTATATACCCAGAAAAAACCTGTATGCAAATGTTTATAGTAGCTTTAGTCATAATCACTCGAAACCAGAAACAATCCAATGTTCCTCAACTGGGGAATGGATTTAAAAAGATATACAGTGGGGCTCCGAGGTGGCTCAGTTGGTTAAGCATCCAATTCTTGGTTTCGGCTCAGGTCGTGATCGTACAGTTCGTGGGTTCAAGCCCCATATCAGGCTCTGTGCTGATGGTGCAGAGCCTGCTTGGGCCTCTAACTTCCCACCCCTTCCCATGCTCTCTGTCTCAAAATAGATAAACTTAAAAAAAAAAAATACAACTTGTGGCATATTCACCTTACAAAGGAATACTACTTAGCAATAAAAAGAAATAAACTATCAACAACACATGACAACACTGAGAAATTCCAAATGCATTAAGTGAATGAAGCCAGACTCAAAAGTATCCCATAAATAATTCCTTTCAAAAGACACCCTTACAAAGACAACCATAGGACAAGAAAAAGGGGTCGCCACGGTGCAGGTGCTGGCTACGAAGGGGCATGGGGGATTTGGGGAAATGGGAGAAGTGTTACACATCTTGATCTGGGTAGTGACTACGTGTCTATATGTAAATTACAGCACCTGCGTCATGTGGACAGCTCATCTCCTCCCTAACTCCAGTCCTCTTGGGCTTTCCTCCGTCTTCCTAGTGTATGCTGCTGTCTCTCCTCTCCCTGCCAACTCCTATTTACTCTTCTGGTCTAATAGCCTAAATTTCACTTCCTCAGAGTGGTGGAGGATCTTCTGTGACTCATTAGTCGAGGTGTCTGTGCCTCTTGTCACATGCTCCCTTACTTCCCTGAATGTCTCCTTTCATATTCGTCACACCTGAGATAATACTTGTTTGCTGTCAACTGTGCTGGATATCATAAGCTCCACGAAGCCTCCACTTCTAGCACATTCAGTGCTATAGCCCCCAACTTAGAAAAGTAACTGGTGCAGGGATGGCTGGGTGGCTCAGTCAGTTAAGCGTCCAACTTCGGCTCAGGTCATGATCTCACGGTTCGTGGGTTCGAGCCCCGCGTTGGGCTCTGTGCTGACAGCCACCTCAGAGCCTGGAGCCTGCTTCAGATTCTGTGTCTCCCTCTCTCTCTGACCCTTCCCTGCTCATGTGGTCTCTCTCAGAAATATATAAAAACATTAAAAAAATTTTTAAAAAGAAAAGTAACTGGTGCTTTCCTTGCTGAATACATTAACTGTGGTTTAGCAAGGCAGTCTGTTGGCTGGCTCGGACTCTGCTTTCGAACTCAGAATACATTTTCTCGTGTGGAAACATCAAACCTGAATAAAATCTTGGAATAAAACTAATCTGTAAAATGGAGTTTGGATACAGACATCGATCACAGCCTATAGAGTTACTTAATCAAATATCAAATTACTTTTCAAAGTATAGGAATCAAACAAAATCTGAACTCTTTTACATAGCCTAGAGACACGTACCTTAACTGAAGACCAAAACTGTCGTTGAAAAAACAAATAAGGCCCAGAATTTTTATTTTCCAAGACACTATGAAACAAAAACATGAGCAAACATATTGTAAGTGCTATGTGATTCCTAGAAAAGATTTCTACATGTAAAATAGCTGAACAAAACAATTTATCTTTCAAATTACCAAATAACTATATTCCGGAAGATACGTTAAAAGAAACTGGAAATTTATTTGGAGACAGAAAGGGAGAACAAAAAGCCTTATTTGCTTTATTCTGCTTAAGGAAACAATTTCTCCACTGAGCTAGTCTCTTTGGGCTACAAGTTTACACTAAATAGGTAGAGTTTATATTTCAAGCTACCTTTAGCTTTTCTGGAATTTAAGAAGCGTTCTCTGGAAGATAATATAGAAGATCATAGGTTTTTGTTTTGTTTCTGTTTTTTGTTGTTTTTTTTTTTTTAAGTAGTCTCCATGCACAACATGGGCCTTAAATTCAGGACCCTGAGATTAACAGTCACACACTCTAGCAACTAGCCAGCCAGGCACCCCAAATATTATCATCATCTTTAATGTTACGAATTACTTACTTTTTGGGATACAAGGGCATGAATACATCATCATCTAAAGTTCTCCTCATTCTTAACAAAAGTGCTTTCAGGTACACCTAAAGAATTAAAAACAGATCACACATTTTAAGAAGGGTTATGATAAAAGTTAAATTTTAAGGAATGAAAACAAGCCATATTCTAAATCATATGATTAAGTATTCAATGTCAAGTAAACTGTCTTCTCCAATGTTTTACCTTCTTCACTGTAGGCGTTAAGGTCTTTAATCCTCACTCACTACTCAGTTTATCCCTCAACCACCAAGCAGTAAAGCCACTGAGAAATCTATAAACCGTTCCAAGTCTACCGTATTCCTAATATTTAAGATCACACACGTAATCTGGTTCTGCTCAAAATGAAGTCAGTGAAAACAAGATGAAGAGCATCTTTTCCACCACATCTAAACAGCTCCTAAGAACGTACAGAGGCTGGCAGCAATCCGAAGTTCGGAAACTAGTTATATCTATAATCGCTGGTGGTCCTATACGCTGTTCAAATGTTTAAGCATTTTAATCATCAACTGTTACCCATCCTAGTAGTTTTACATTTTTCTTTTTCCATAAAAACACAGTTTTTTTGATTAGTGGGGGTGGGGCAGTGAGAAGGATGCGAGAAGAGCACAGGTGGGAAGTCACTGGATAATGACATCTCCTCACCAGGGAGGGATTTTAAAACTACAAACCATTATCTCAAATGTTGTATATTTCAGGCCATAAGGGACCAGATGGCCTGAGGGAATCAGATTTTCTGGCAAGGCTTCGAACATAATCACTCATCCCTAAACTCTCGCTCCTTTTTGAAAGGAGAGGGGAGGGAAAAACTTTTATTCACTGAAACAAAGAATTAAATTACCTGTGTATTTTTGTTTTCTGCATTCACTACTGAAGGGTATCCATTTATTAATTTGAGTGTAATTCCAACCATTCTTGAAGTCTGCGTTGTAGAAAAAGGGTCCCACATATTTTCAGCTATTACTATTGAGAGAAAAGTAAGCTGTGTTGAGACACGGACATCGATTGCAAAGGACTTAAATCTGCTGTCAAACAGTCTTCAAGTTATCAATGCCAACCCTGGTTTATTCTCTCTCTCTCTCTCAGAGAGAGAAAGTATAACAAGCTCCAGTCTTCATTGTCCTCTTAACTGAGGATCAGGCAAAGGTGAGAGGCACAGATTCGTTCTATTTTCTGCTGCTCGGTGACAATAAAGGGGCAGATTTCTAAATCCTAGGTGTCTCAGCATCAAGAATCCACAACTAAATTTGAAACTTATTTTTAATATTTTATATATATATATATATATTTTTTTTTTTTAAATTTCTGAGAGAGAGGCAGACAGCGTGAGCAGGGGAGGGTCAGAGAGAGAGGGAGACACAGAATCCAAAGCAGGTTCCAGGCTCTGAGCTGTCAGCACAGAGCCTGACTCGGGGCTTGAACCCACGAACCATGAGATCGTGACCTGAGCCGAAGTCGGACACTTAACAGACTGAGCCACCCAGGTGCCCCTATTTTTAACATTTTAAATAGGTTTCCATACCAATGATTCCTAATTTTTTTTTGAGAGACTGGCAGAAGTAATGAAATTGCTCCCCAGGAAAATGCATATCCACCACCCTCCTCAAACTACATATTCAGTTTTGCCTCAGAGTCTTTACAAGTCTCTAAAATGCGCAGATGGATCAATTACTGCCTCCACCACCAGGCTTGCCCCAAAGTCGTCTTCAAGTACTAGGTTAAGAGACATCTACCCTTTAGCCTTCTTGGGGCCAGAGGGTTATTTTATTGTTTGTAATACCACTTCTATGAGGAAGCACACTCTGGTTAAAAACTCTTCAAAACAGATTTGAAAACCCAAGGTGTTCAGCTGTTCAATTCGGATTCGGAAACCCCTACCTGTTAGTTTGGGCAGAATCACCTTTTCCACGATTGTAGGCAATAGCGCAACATCGACATCATCTTTCTCTTGCTCTCGTTCTTCACAACCGTAAAACAGCAAAGATTCAAACCACAGCATATTCTCAAAGTCACGACATTTTGCCTAGAAAAAAAGAATATTAAAAGCTACACATTTACAATAGTTGCCATTTCTGCTTCTGGCCATGATAAGAAGAACAGGAACAGGACTTAACCTTCAGTCATTAACAGCGGAAAACTGAACAAAATCTTTGAAACCTCTGTTTTCAGACAGTGGACCACAGGCAGGACGGGACTAGGACCCCTGAAAACAGAGAATCAAATGAGGGAGCCCCTGGTAGGGGAGAGCGGAGCAGTCTGGCTCAGTTGTGGAGACCACAAGTGGAGTTTGAGGAGGCTGAGGCAGCCGGAAGCTGCAGGACCCAGGAGGGAGCTACCCGGAGAAAGAACTGTGAAGCACACACGAGTCGCCTCGAGCCTCTGCTGTTTACCAAGACACACGTGCCCAGGGTGAAACTCCGCAAGGCCTGGCCCAGAGCAACGGGAGCTGGCGGCTGAAGGGTTCCCAAGGCTCACAGCTTTTTCAGTTGTTTCCAGGACGCGACCTCAGCCTTCTTTTCCCTACAGTTTACACCCTCAACCCAGCCCATCTCATTCATGCCCATGGCTCCGTCCACATGGTGGGAACTTCCAAAACTCTCTCTTGAACGTGACCACTGAACACATACAGGTAATGCTAGTCTCTTCCCTCATATATCTCCCAGGCCAAAAGGTCCTACTAATTGCACCTCCTAAATGTATCAATTTGTCTTATCCTCCACATTTTCTATGATCACCCATTTAGTTCAGGTCATTTCACACCTTCCCTACTAATCTTTCCCATAAGGTTCTAAGGTTTTCTAGGATCAAAGGACCAAGTTCTTATTGTTCATTCACGTTCATATCCCAGTATCACTACATTCAACTTTAGTTGATCGAGAAAAGGGCTGCATAAACTTGAAAGTAATAAACAGCCCTCTTGAGAAGGAATAGAGATAAAAGAAAAGATCATGACTTTATACCCAGCTGAATTTGTATTACAGCCCTGTGCCCTACCTCCCCTGAACAGCATTTTGCTCAAGCTTACATCTCTAGCTTTGAGATTAAAATTACCCAGGCATCATGTTATATTGTTTTCTAACAGTGACATAAGCCACTCACCTCAAGAGGAGTCCAAGTGAGAAGCTGCAGCCGTATGAGGGGGTTGAACAGCTTTGGCAAACAAAGGCCGATGTAAGCATCCTTATAGGACGTATAGTATTTTGAACGCCATGCTTCAAACTGGGATTTAATACAGTCGATTGAATAGAAACTTTCAAGGACATCTTCAAAAACCTTGCTGGACTCTTTTGAAATGCGATCTAAAGACAACAAAAACAACAAACAAAAACCCCAGAAAGAGATAATTTAAAATGTGGCAGAAAACTCAGAATTCAGTATTTTCCACATCTTCTTTGCAGCCTGAGTATCGGTCAGATAGGCTCGTTAATAGAGACATAATTCTTAATTGCAATTTAACAGAAAGGAGAAACAGAAGTTTAGGTTTCAAATGTCTGTTCTGCAAACCAGAGTCCAGGCAGTCGGTCTTACAGTTCCCATGTGAGCCATTTCCTGTTACTAGAGTTCAGTTAAATACCACCTGTCTCCCAACAAGTCATCATGTTTCAGTTACTACGGTAAATTAACTGTAACTTCATGAGATGCAAACTTTGCTCCTAGCTCTTCGGTCCACAAATCAACGGTATAAATATCAGAAGTGCATCACGATCAGTGAACTATCATTACCACTTCTTTCAAGGTCTGTTGGTGACTACAGGAAGCAGTCACCTATGGTATACTTGACACAGACAAGTATCAGCAATGGATGCTACATCTTTAGGTGAAAAGTTATTTGATGCCGCTGATGACTCGGGAAAAGGGAATCTTTATCATGGAGGGACCTAATTTGTGACAACCTACTTCTCCAGCTGGATCTTACCATCACTCATAGTGGGACAATCTAACATTTGTCATCTCCTACTCTGCAATAAGCAGCAGCATCCTGGATGAAGTATTCTTGCCAAAACAAAAGCTTAACCTGAATCTAATCAAGTCTTCAGACCTAAATGTCAGTTTCCATAGAAACACGGTAAATGGAAAAACAAATTAATACCACGAGGAAACAAATTTAAAATGTAGGGAGTTCTGCAAGGTAAGTAACCTGGTCTCTTCAAAACCTTAGTGCTTTAAACAAATAATGGGGGTGTGTGTATGTGTAAGGTACTCATGGACAGTAATTAACTCTAGGGAAAAAATATAACCACCAAATGCAAGGCATGAAATCTCATGTGGATCCTAGTGTGAAAAAGACACAACAACCCACAAAAACAGTCCCAAGAGTTTTATTTTTGGGGAGCTGCTGCTAAATAGACCTAATATTAAGAACTTTCAGTTAAACATGCTCAGGTGTATGAAGAAAAGTATCATGATGTCTGCAGGCCATTTTCAAATGGTTCGGCAATACACACACACACACACACACACACCCAAAAAGTTAAGGCAAACTTGGTTTGATAAGAATTGTTGGATCTGGGTGAAAAGCACATGGGATCACTGCTATTCTTTCCAGTTTCTATATGTTTAAAAATATTCACTATAAAAAGGGGGGAGAAAAATAAGCTTTTTCAATGAAATTCCAAATGGCCTAAGCTGACATAATTCGGAATAAACACAACCAATGGTGGGAAATAAAGATTCTTCTAGAAATGCCTGGCACATAATAGTACTAACTACTCCTCTTGGGTTGTAATTATTCAGGACTCCCCAAATCAGGAGTTTCTCTCAGGGCTGAGTGTTCTGCTGCCCAGCTCTGCCTCTCCAGGAGAGGCTGTTAGGGCTAGCCTAGAATCTGACTTTTTTTTTTTTTTTTTTTTTTTTGGTCACTTAAAATCCTACAATTCTGGAGAGTAATATCATTTTATTATGCAAGTACTAACTAAACTCCAAGACAAGGTGTCACCGCTATTTTTGAGAATTCATCATGATATTCAGTTAATAAAAATGGGCGCGTGTTCTTACAATGAAGGAAAAAGTAGCTAATGATAATGCAGAGCCCACGAAACTTGCAGACCATCGCACAGTAAAACCACACCCAAGCAGAAACCAAACCGGTGATGAAATCTCATTTCCAAATAAATGCCTAACCTTTTTCCAGATTGAAGTTGGTAATATCTGTAGAAGTTTCTTCGTCATCACTGGAAAGGCCTTCGAGGTGATCTGCCATCTTACCGGTCTGCTCTCTGGCTTGTCTACGACGCGTCCTAAACAACAAGCAGCAAGTTCCCAAACTGGACACAAGAGACTCCTCCCTCTGCAAAGCACCTGACAGCAAGCGGTTTTAGATTTACCTCCTGGCCTCCCGTTCTGCAATCCTACGTTTTGCATGCTCTTGATACAGTGCCCGATCTCGCCCAAAGGAATCAAGATTTGGTGCCATCAGAGCTTTATCTGTAAAACAACAACAGTGAAAATTAAAAGCCTTCCTTCAGCAATCTTGAGGAAAGAGTTTGCACAGAATAAGCCATAATGACAGACCGTTTGCTAATCTCAACAGCAGGACTCCACAGTAACTGGTAAACCAGATAGTTTTCTAGTTTAGAGCAAATCTCAGTATTATTCTGTGTTCCCATGAAAAGGAGTAGAAAAAACAAATGGAGAGTTCAACAACCCTATGTAAATACAAATGGGCTTAATCACTATTTTTATATCTAAGTAATAGAACTAGTAGATGCTAGCATGATGACCAAATAAATTAAAAACCAAAATTACCTGTGCAAAGGGAAAATTATAGATTACTTTCTTAAGGAAGGAGTTAAGCATCACATGGCTAATGATATGACAGAAAAGAAATCCTGGGTAGGAAGGATGAGAAAACAGCTTTGTTCTAGGAGTTTGAGAATGTATTCCATTTATTCCCATTCTGCTGTGTAGACATTCTCTATTTTTAGAACAAGGGCAGAATCAACATGTAGACTGAAACCCACGTCTGAACAGGACCAACTTACACTTTCTAGAACAAACTCTTTCAAAGCAGAATTATTCCCTTTTTTACCTATTTTTTGTCTCTTTTTTTAAAACTCTATAGGGCAATTTTCTAGTTTACCTTCCAACCTGCCAATTTAATTTATATTTCAGCTACCATATTTATAATTTCTAAGAGATGGTTCTTATTCTCGTAATACTCCCTTCTCTTTAGCATCTTCTCCTCGTGTTCCATGTAGGGCACATCCTATTATCTCTTAAAGGATATCCATTATATTTTACATTTTCTTCTGACACCTGCACTGTCTTGGTTTCCTCAGTCCCTTTGGTTCTATTGCTTGTGTTGCTCTCTGATGACCCTTAACTACCTCATGTGAAAGAAGGAGCCTAGAAGTTCTGTGGACAAAGGTGGGAGGAACCTCACAGAGGCATCTCCATCCGATCACTGGGGAGAAAGTCAACTTTTCTGTTGCAGCCTCCCAGTAGTTAGTGTCTCGGGCTTCCTCTGGACCCATTCTCCTCCTCCAGTGAACAGGCCTCTAATCTCCTGCCTAGGGTAGAAGGCGTGGGGGAAACATCTAACTGCAACACTTTCCTCAATTCTACATTTAATGAAGATACTCTATAAAACACAGATAGTAATAGAAGCAAATAAGCCAAGGGATAAGATGTGAAGAAAGTCATACATAAAATAAAAGACATCAATTTTAGGCTTTTGAATTTGTTTTTCCCTGATATCAGAGATGTGCCGCCAACAGCAGCAGAAGAAAATACAAACCCCAAAATTAGCCCCCTACTTCAGTGTATCCTAACTACCTCAGACCCTATTATTTTTAAAAGTTGCCTTGAGTTATTCATTCATATTTCAAAATAGCTCTGATATCAGGAAGTATGTTCCAGAGTTCAGCAACTGAAAAGATAAACAAGAAAGATGCCCCTGTTCTACCTCAACTGTGAATTCACCACACCAATAGGGAACAAACAGCTAAAGCCCCAATCTACAGAAGTGATTCCCATCTCTAAGAGGTCTCCTTCATTGAAGAAATACTGTAAAGAATATTCATTACTATAAGTACTTAAAATGTCTCTACCTTTATAGATTCTATATGACATTAAAGGAGATATGAGTAGATGACTCAAGTGATAGCCTCCTCCTTCACTTCTCTAAGAACTATATGCCATAACTGTGGTAAGTGTTCACAAATTTCAACAGATGAATTGTGGGGTTTTTTGCTTCTTTAAAAAAAGATCAGAAACACAAGCTGTATTTTAGCGTCCTACGTGATTTTTCTCAAACCTTTGACAATTAAGGAATACTCCCCTCTAGGGCAGTACTCTAATCAATACACATCATTCAATCTTTACTTCTAATTCTGTGTAAGTAAACAGCTCCAAGTTATAAATAACAGATAATAGGCAGAAAAAGGTATTTGATGAAATGCACAGCCCATACAAATCATTTAACTTAAAAAGGACTAACTTCCCTTCCTAGGTATAATGGTTACCT
Source organism: Hyaena hyaena (assembly GCF_003009895.1). NCBI lineage: Eukaryota > Metazoa > Chordata > Mammalia > Carnivora > Hyaenidae > Hyaena > Hyaena hyaena. The sequence continues at coordinate 2,253,114 of NW_024080634.1, forward strand.
GTACTCTGCCCCAGAAATCTGGTTCTGTCTGCATCAAAAGTGATCTGGAAGGGCTGCATTAGTCACCTAGGTGCCCAATATGGCAATGATCCAATTTAAGTTCGTGTGGCAAAAACAGAAAGGTCAAAGCTCTGAGGGCCATAACACCACCTCTTTATAATGCCCTAAAACCCATCCCGAACACAGGATGTTTTCTCTGGGATCCAATATCAAATTTAAAAGAGCCCCTGTTTGACAAGGCGTTGGTTTCAGAAAGAGTAACACTAGGGGCCTTTGCACGTGGATCACCTGGAGTGGTTGCTCCACATGAGGATGCTGTCACCATCCAAGACCGGGCAAAAACCTCTGGGGATAGGCCCAAGAAACCTGCACTGTAAATTAATACCCCAGGTAATTCTGATGCATGCTTCCATTCAAAACTGCTGGCATAGGGAACAAAGAGATGATAAAAAGAAGCCATAAGAAATCCATGCTAGGAAAAGTCCTCTTAGAATACCCAAGAATATGGAGCACAGTGGAAATGTGGAATTAAAAGGTTTGAAACATCTGGTTCAAGAGCCTCAGCTAAGCTATTGAAGAAGAGGTTTCTGATTAATTCTGGTTTTCCATAACACATATTATAATGAAAGGAATAGAAACAAAATTTCTAAATTTTTATATTAAAATTTCAAAAACTGTAGGACTCAACTGACTCACTAAAAAACCCACTATAAAAGGCAAACTAGAGAATAAAAAATTTTTGCTTTTCTGAGGCGTGATGTTCAAAAATCCCCTAATCTTGGAGTGGTATCGTTTGTTATGTAATTAAAACCCCTTCTCTCCTCTTCAAAATCTCCCAGTCTCTAAACCAGAATCTTTCCAACAACAGCATTTGTGCTGGTGTTACAAACAGGATGAAATGGGGGGAAGATCAATTAGAGCCCAATGATAGTTGTCTTAAGATAAAATACTCATGTCTTCTCTATACTCTAAAGAATGAAAAAATAGGTACAAAGAAAGAGTTAAGATCGACAAGAGTATCAGTGCATGTTTTTGAGCTCCTTCGTGAAGCTGTGTTTCCTTAAACACAATCCAGTATGTGCCGTTACAAGTTTTAGAACTACCTGACGCAAGGGCAAGGAAATGTGCTTGTTTTAAAAAAAGAAAAAAGCTAAGCTGTCTGATTCTCAATTAGGCTGCACTAAGTAAACAAGGTTGTTTAATGAATAATAAAAACCTTCAAGATGGACTGACTTGAATGGCTTGAAAACTCCGAAGATTCATCTTTAATATCATCTTGTCGTCTTTGGACAAGGCGGGAAGCTCGCTGTTTGTACAGCTGATGTATTGCTGATTCAAGTTCATTAATCAGTGGCACCTGTAAAAATACAACACACTCCGTAACACCAAACTCTTCAGTTGCTTACTTATTTGAGGGTTCCATACTATTTCCGGGTTTCTGAAAAAGTACCCTCTATGGACAGAATGATTATGAACTCCCAATGGGACACAAATAGCAATTACGAAGTTTAGGCAACATCTCTTCTTTTAATCCATATATAGGGCTACAATGTCCGGTGCCTAGTTACTGGAGTAAAAGTTCGGTTAGGAAACTTAACACTTCGGTATTAGTAGAGAGCAAGTAAAGAAATGTCAATATTGTAGTGCTTTTCTTGCAGAACGTACTTGCAAGTCTTTTAAAGTCCACTTTTGATTTTCAGCAGCATGATCTACCTCAGAATTTGTGTAGCTCAAAATAAGCCACTACTGCTGTGTAATACCAAGAAACCGCAAGGGCTCCATGCGCAGGTAAGACTGGGAGTGTGCAAACTGCCCAACTCTGGACACATAAACTGCTCCGTCACTCGTGTGCACCACGCACCTTATGGGCACATCACACTACACTGCAGTTCGATTATACATTCTTCCATGTGAACTGCATCCATTTCCATGAGTAAGGCAAGTAAAATTTCTAGCTTTCACTAACCTAAAATCAGTATCTCAGACTTAGAAAGCTCTTCCTATTAAGTGTCTGTACTTTTGCGTACTTTGTTGTAAAAATATTAAAATTCCTCACATGAATTATCAGTTTACAAAGTCCATGAATTTTTCCAGGTTCATATCCACAGATAAGCATTCACTTGGTTCACACACAGTACAAAAGCTTACAGGATGAAACCTAACTTAAAAAGAAAAAACAAAACTTTCTCTTTATCAATATCTTATATTACAACCAAACGCTACGCAACTTTCACAAAACACTAATGACCACTACACATACCTGAGGAAACCAGAAATTCTAGTTTCCTGATGGTTAGTGCAAATGGAAAACACATTATTTAGAGTTTGGGAACACTGGCACCAAGTGTGATATCAGCTTCCTGAACTGAACAGACTGCAAATGGAAAATAAAAAAAGGCAGGTGGGATTCAAAGATGTCTGTAAAAAAGCAATTTTATACACTTGCATGATCCCATTGCAAAAGCAGCAAATGTTCCCAGAAAGATCAAACCAATGGAGTTATTTTAATTTCGACTGTGCCACACCACAGGCAACAAGGTCCCCAGATCGGCACTGATTATCTTAAGCAACTGAGCCCACAGACTCCATTTTTAAAACTTACGATGAGTAATTTTTTTTAAAGCAATTAATGCTGCGTTACTGTGACTTACGCTTCCCCACCCCTTGTGCTTTCACCCCCCCCCCCCCCACAGGACAGAAGACACAGGTGCCTGTGTAGCTAAGGTGCGTTCTGTCCATCCTGGAGATAGCCGACAGTCCTGTAGCGGGAGACGGACACACCTCAGGGGGCATCGGATAGAATTTAATTATTCAATTCACAGTTAAAAAATCTGATAATGTAATTTTCTGTTTAGGTCCTTAGAATGCCTTTCAATAAAGCTAAGAATATTCTGAGAATAAAAACCTTAAAACGCATTTTCAGCTCTTTCAGGTTTCTTAACGATATTGACTTGTCTTAAGAGTATGCACCATGACAATTTCTTTACCCTCTCCAAACTCAAAATTGTTCTGGACTATTATTATTTCAAGACCAAATTTAAGGCGAAGAACACAAGAAAGAGGACCATAGGGAAAAAAAAGGACGGAAAGTTAAAATGATTTTCAAACAATTAAAAAAATCTAAATTCAAACTGCTTAAACTTCTGTAACAAAACAGAAAAAAACCAGATGTTTATCTTTCTATGGCCTTACTCTGAAATAAACTTTTATAGTATAACTAAAATGAATATTCAAATGTGTCTAATTAGTCCTAAATATTTCCAAGGTGACAATTTATGGCATCATTAACCCAGCCAGCAGTCTCTTAATAAAACTCAGTGTGTATGAAAATGTCAAAATAAAATAAAATACTCATCCTTCAAAGAAAGGATTATCTACCTCTGTTTTAATTAAACTGTAGTCACTGTAGGGGTACCTAGGTGGCTCAGTTGGTAAAGAGTCCAACTTCGACTCAGGTCATGATCTCACAGTTCACGGGTTTGAGCCCCGTGTCCGGCTCTGTGCTGACAGCTAGCTCAGAGCCTGGAGCCTGCTTCAGATGCTGTGTCTCCCTCTCTCTCTCTCTGGCCCTCCCCCACTCAGGCTCTGTCTCTCTGTCTCTCTCAAAAATAAAACATGAAAAAAGTTTTTTTAAGGTAGTCACGGTACACTACACAAGATTTAAGATCTCCAAAGACACTGATCTAAGTGACTCTAACACAGAACTAGCATGCTCTGAGGTAGACAGCTCTAGGAACGTAGGAATTGGGATCTATAGCCTCCTGCTAACTGTTTTTAAAATAGTAAGTGATTGAAAACTATATGAACTAGATGTCCTGGTAGTAGTCTCTTTAATTCAAATATGGTATCACCTAGTGTATCATATTACTGTCAACTTTTAAGAATTAAGTTTACAGTCACAAGTATGTAAGTTTACTGAAGTAAATTCTAATGCAAAGATTCCAATACTTCCAGAAAAAACTCCACAGGGACAAGCTTCACTTACAAAGTGCGGTTTAAGACCACAACCCTTCCTCTCATCAGAGACGGTCAGTAGAGCAGCTTCCGTCTCGCTCACTGGGCTCAAAAGGGCTCTATCAGCAGGAAGGACACAACTGCCAGCTCTGACACCTGCGTCCACTTCCTGCCTGGACTCTAGCCCCCTGCAGTCAAACCTCTGTTTCTCTCCCACCCTCGTACTTGTCGCCCTAAGCCAGTGATCTGCCACGAGGGATATCCTAGCTCAGACTATAGCCGCTTCTTGAGAAATCACGTGATAAGAACGTGACGAATCGTACAGCCTAGACTCGGTGAACACTCTCAGCCTGCATGTGACCACACACTGGCTAGAACCCTTAAGTCCCATTAGGAAGACAGTCTAGAGACGTACTTTCTGACCTCTGGCTTTCACGTATTGAAGTAATCAACAGAGATAATAAAAGCTTAAGATACTCCTTTAAACATGCTATGCTTAGATTCTATGCTAAACCACAGCTAGAAAAAGGGAAAAGTGTGCCTTCTAATCCTGTATCACTTGAAAGTTTAGAGACAGGATATTCAAAGACTATTTTTTAAAGATAAAGATACAAAGTCCACAAATGCTTATAAACCAATGCACTGAATGCATTTATCTTTAAAAAAAGAAACAACAAAAAAAACCCCTAAGAGTTCATTGGAAAAGGGGATCCTGTGTGCAGTGAATTTAAAAAATGCAAATAAACGGCACAATAGAATGCAAAAACCTGTGCCAAGTGACAGGCATACTTAAAAAAAAAAACTTGGAAGAAATGAGACCTTCAAAGAAATGATGACCAATGGATGGTTTCTGAAATGGATGAAGCATAGGCTTATTTAGATGAAAACTATCAGCAGCCATGGTGACCAACTTTTATAGTTAAAAACAAAAAAACCTAATAAAATTTTGCGACTCGATGCACATTTGGAATTACTTGCAGAAACAGTTTAAAGATAAGGTTAGACCTGAACCATACAAAAGTAAATTCCATCAGATGACTCCCTCATATTCCAGTAATTCAGGGCAGGCCAATAATCTACCATTGTATAAAGGAGGACTTGCCAAAGTCTTATTTAAATATGCTTTATCTTTTTTTGTTTTCAACAAAGCCATTATGCCGCCCCCAAGACAGAATGCCGCTGATGAAGTGAAGAAAATGAAGCATGGCTTTTCCTCACTTCTAGAGTTGAACTCAGTGGATATTTTCTGAGAAATACAGAAATGATCTCTACAAGACTGTCTAGACCTCCCTAATTTTGCCTTAGTCAAAGAGATTAATATTTTTGCATTCTTACCTTTTCACTGAAACACTCAAGCAAGTCTTGGACATACCCTCGCATTTCTTGCAAAAATTTATACCGTTCACCAATACCCCCAGAAGACCCTTCTAATCTCTCAATAGCCCTGGTAGAGTCCACTTGGCTTTGCAGGTGTTTCTCATGCTGCTGTCGATTTGTTTTGTGCAGTTCTTTCATGGAGTCCAACCTTAGGAACACAAAAGGATAAATATAACACATTTACATCCAAAAGTCTATGCTGTCAGGACTCTTGCAATATTATAATAATGCATTTAGTTCCACTATTAAAATATAAAAATACTTGGAGTGGCATCTTTTCATCTGCACTGCTTTTGTCTCAAAAAAAAAAAATAAAAATAAAAATAAAAATAAAACGGCAGTTTACAGACTTCATATAAAGTTACTTGGTGGGCTAACCAAAATCTGTTTCGCTTTTCCCCCCATATCTCGACTACACTTTTTCAGAGTCCAAGAGGTACAAACTCAGATCTGTCTTCAACAAGATCATGGAGTGGCATTTTTTATAACTTTTCGAGGCTTCCACAGAAGTAATCCAAGAAGGGAGCAGAACAAAGTAGAAAGTCATCTTCTGTTTAGCTTTTGAAGGTGGGCCAGTGAATCTTCTTTGCCGATATTCTGCATCTGCTACCCCAGACTACATGTCGCCTGAGGAGGGAACAGAAAGCTAGGACAGGTCTTTAAGAAGTTGATCTGCCCTACCTGTCTTTAAGCTGTTTCTTTACCAAATCAATAGTAACGGGAGTCATCTCATTACTGGGAGTTTTGAAAGGGACTGTATTATCTGTTTTTTGAGATTTGGCATCAGATGATCCATAGGCAGTATAACTATAAGGAATGCCATAGGATGAACCATAAGGTATCGTCTGGTAAGTGTTCTGGTAGTACATGCTCACTTCAGTGGGCTGGCTTGCTTGAACCTAGAAAAGTAATGGGATATATAGGAAAACCAGCAGTTAATCATGACTTTGAGATTAAAAAGCAAAAACAAACAGCAAAAATTATATGCCATTTTCCAAGCAGTACGTTAATTGAAATAAATAATTGCAAAGTTCTTCAAAATCAAGTAAAACTAGGACAAGATGAACATTCTAACTCTTAAGGGATTACTGAATTCATTTCTAATAATTTTCAGGAAAACAGAACATCAAGGAAGTTGGGGTTGGAAGGGACATAAAAAAATAATCCAAGGCCATGATGTTATCAATGGAAGAGAATAAATGACTTGTTATAGTTAGAAAATAAACAGACCAGCAGAGACTAGAAACTGCCATCTAAATACCCTATTTTCTCAACATAGCCCAAACGCAGGCAAAACAGTAGGAACAAAAATAGTTTACATTTATGGGTCACTTCCACTGTACTACTTAATTCAATAAAACTGTTGTTGTAACTACTGAGGAAGAGATTTTTCATCTAAGTTTTTCAGTAAGTCTTCCCATTACAGAGAAATCCATCTTCCACAAAATAATTTTTAAGGTCAGAAACAATAAGCTATACAGGAAAGAAAGATTTTATCTAAACAGTGGTTCTCAAATTCAGTGTGCGCCAGGATGACCCGAGAGTGGTGGCTGGGCCCCCAACCCAGTTTCTCATCCACTAGGTCTCAAGAGGGTGAGAATTTGCATTTCTCACAAGCTCCCAACTGCCGCTGCTGGCTGAGGCTCACTTGGAGAAACACTGATCTAAGAAACCAGAAATTTTTCCATCACTGTTAAGTAGCAAAGGATAAAAGTTTCTTCTAAAAGCTTATCGAATATGTAAGTTCATATAATTTTCTTTATCATGTTAGTTGGATGAAGGACAAAGATTCAATTCAATAGGCAATACGTTTGTAATTTCACAACACAGGCAAAAAAAAGGTTTTTTTTTGTTTACTTTCTATTTTTGAAGCTTAACCTTTCAGTTCTTACCTGAGGGATATTAATTCCTTTTCTTATCTGCTCCTGTTCCCATCGGCTGAGCTCTTCATCTTGTTCTCCAGTTACTAAAGCATCATCGTCACTGCCCTCAATGCCTGCAGCCACAGCAGTGGGGAAAATTAAATCCCAGAAAAGCAGGGAGGGAAGAGACGCAATCCTGATACTTCACAAAAATCAAGCACAACTACTGGTATTAACTGTTTTACTAAAATGTTGATTATGATCGCCTCTTCTTTAATACCCCTTGCTTGTCTTACACACCGTCTCCCTCGAAGCAAAAGGCATTATGTAGTAGTAACATCTTAGGAAGGTTTCCTCATCTCTGTGAGCTGGGCACCAAATCAACAAAGGGAAGAACAAAACCTCAAAGTCTCTAAAGAATGTTAGGCTGATTGTATAAATGTACACATGTAAAGCGCTTAATACAACACTGGCCACACAGGACGTGCTCAATAAACCTGAGCTATCACAGTCATGCTACAGTTTTCAAAAAATTCCAGTCAGACACTGGTAGATAAGCAGAAACACCTCTCAAACACTAAACATACTTAAGTAAATGTGGGTTACTTCTAATCTGAATATAGTATCAAATCATATTTCATAGTAATGCAACAGGCTTACTGTCTTGTTTAAATCAAGTTACCTATTTCCTCGGCAATTTTTTGCCTCTGTGACTTTTCTTTCACAGAAAAAACTATGCGACGTTTCTCATCATCATCTTCATCATCACTGGCATCGTTCTCATCTTCTCTAACAAGGCGGCCTTTCCCAGGCTCACTGTCATGAGGAGTGAAATCTCCTAATTCTCGGGCCATCTGACGCTTTTTCCTTGCAGCATGTATAAAAGCTGCATCTGGAATTTCTCCTGGAAGCAAGTGGTAAGGATTATAAAATATGACGGTATTAGGGTATAAAGTTTTTATTTTCTTGAAAATATGAACGGTAAAATAACCTCACCAAGAGAGCCACGTCGTAGTGATATTCTAACGTTAGCTGCCCTTTCCCTGTTTGTGCCTGTAACCCAACTGACTTATTTTTAATTAGCTTAAATAGAACCCTAAAGTCACTAAAAATATATAAATATAATGGCAATACATATAGAGGGGGGATCCACCACAGCGGCTTTATTTTAATTGTAATTTTTTTTTCATTTTAAAGAAATAAGGAAAAGTAAATCAAATCATATACTAAAATAGAAAGCAGATAATTTTTTCTCAATTATATACTACTTTATTTCAGAAAGACCTCAAGGTGAACTTATACATACACACACACAGGCAGATAACCATTTTACCTATCCATCTTTATATATACACATATATATTTTATGATATAGTTTTATTGTCAAATTAGTGGGTGATGGGCCTTGAGGAGGGCACTTGTTGGGATGAGCACTGGGTGTTGGATGGAAAGCAGATAATTTTAAAAGGGTGCCCACAAGCTCACCTTAAAAAACTATTAGATTTATAGTACATTTCTCCTGAATATAGTTTTCAGTTCACCTATAAACATACCGAATATATAACACTGTACTTAATTCTTTTTTCATGTTAAAACACAGTGAGTTTTCTTTCCACGTTGCTGTTTGGCATACGTATAATTTTTAACGGTTTAACAATATTCACTGAACAGACAAAGCATAATCTACTATCTAACTGACCTTTTACCTACAGTAAAAATTAATGCCTTGCTACCTGCCTAATGTTGTTTTAATAGCTTTGTAACATCCCATCATGTAAATGTACCTCAACTTACTAAGCTGTTTCTCTCCTGTTAGACATTTTTTCTAAGCATTTATTTACTCAAAAGCCAATTACCCAGGAAACAGATTTGTCAATTATTTCCTACAAAGAAGTAAAAGGAAAGAAACAAAGTGTGGGCATAAAACTACCTGCAATTAGTTTTGCTTTTAGTAGCACTTCTAAAAAACTTAAAGCCTTAAACTGAAATACAGGAAGGGAAAAAAAAAAAAAAGACTTAGGTACCATTTATGCATTTACTTGAAGTCCCACATTGGCTTCGGATAACAAAAGTGCCTGACAATGAACCTGGAAAATTGTTAAGTTTCTACTTCTCTCACTTTATTTGCAGAAGGAAACACGTTGGCTGCAAACCAAGGTGTCATAAGAAACACCACTTAGCTAACTCCTTCCTTAACCATCTTTGCACACGGCCCATTCACGAGGGCTTCCTTCATTTCTGAGAAGTATCTGCAAGTACACACCTGGACGGAGAACATTCAAAGAAGATAAAGCATTTGAAAAAGCTCCACCAGCTTTTGGCTTTTCTTCCTCCTTCTCACTTTCCATATCCATCTCGTCTTCACCATGTTCACTGATGATAACTCCATCTTCTTGACTGGCGTCCTTAACGTGTCCTGTTTTGTCCAAAGGGGGTTCGTCTACATTTTTGAAAAAGTAATTAAAATTTTAAATAAAATGCATAAATTAAGAAGGCACTTTTTATTCGTTTATAGGCTCAACTTCGTTAGGTTTGGGTTGTTTTAATTGTTTATCAAAAACAAACCACCGAGTGTATGAAAATGAAATATCCAACAATAGGCAGTAACTAGGAAGTAAAAACAATATAGGGGTCACAGGGATGCACTGGAGGCCCGAATCAATTCTATCTCGAGTTAATTTCATCAAAATTTTACTGGCTTATCAAAATTAAGTGTTTCTTCCTCTAAACTCCCATTGGTACTGCTCCTATCTCTTTAAAGCATTACTTCATTAAACCCCAAACCCATTTAAGACAGCTTTCTAAGAGCAAATGCTTATGAACCAAATAAACCTCTCTGTAATGAATACATTAGGATTATCTTCTTAGTTCATAACTGTCACCCGTCACCTGAAGGGGTGAGATCCAAAAGTCGTATTCACACCATGCAGCTGTGACCCTATTGCCATGACTGAATGTTCAAGAGTCGATCCGTGAGCCAAACAGAGACAACCTTATTCTCTTTCTGGGAATCTGGAGCTGAGACAGAGACAAGTCAGAGACTGCGTAGCACTTAAAACAACGACCCGTAAACCAGGAAGGGAGCTGCACAGTGGCCACACTCTGCCGAATGGACAGAGCAGAGAGTTCTCTAATTCAGTGCTAATTCTCAGGCCATTCGTCAGACCAGCTGCAAGACTGCTTCTTGCCACTGCCTTCCAGGAGGCTCCACTCACCACTCATCTTTACAGGGTTTACTTTTCTTATGACTAGTCCTACTGCGCCATCAGTCCCAGGCAAAAATCACGGAAGTCAGCATTAATTTTTACTGTAAAGCACTGAACCTGACACACAAGAGACTATAGCACAATGACTATAATGAAATAGTAAAAGTTTATTCTAAATATGATATTTTTGTATTGTTTTCCTAGCATGTTTCCCTCCCAAAAACTGTTTCAAAAATTCTCTATGCTTCTCAAACCATATTCCACTCCCCTAAATAAGAACCTCAGGAATACCACTCCCTCATACATACACTTTTCACTTGACTAAAAATTAGGTCACTGTTTAAGGCTCTTTAGTGTTCTCATTTACCATCCTATCTCATTAGCCACAGCCTTCCTTCCGAAGTGCTTCCTGATGCTAGAGACTAAAAGTTCACTGTATCAGATGGATATGGTTAGATGAGAGTCAAACACTACCCAAATCTCGTTCTACTCTAAACCCACACTAAACCAATGGCTTTTAATAGAACCAGAAGGTCTACTAGATCAGATACATTCAGATAATGATTCCTGCAGATCCTAAAAGAGCAAATACAACTTCTGATTAAACACACACAAGTGCAAAATACAGTGACAGTGGGATTTGTGTTGGTGGTCACGTATTATCCTTCCATATGTCTTTATAAAAAGAGATGCCAAATAACCTTCTTCTAGGCTCCTCTTGTACTCTCCATTTCTTCTACTATCACATGAGGCAACTCGCTCACACAAACATTCTCTTTACCTTGAATTTGACCAGGCTCTCCTTCTCCTTTCTTCTATCTACAGACAAGGGTTTCTCGTTATCAAAAGAACTTCTTGGTATCGCAACGGCCTCTCTAGCTAATGTACTCTACTTCTTTCTCTGCCAAGCTTTCCGAAAGCAGTGTGGACTTGTACCTCCTACTTCGTCACCAACCTGTGTGCCTCTGCCTAGGCGAATGGCCTTTGCTTTCTCTCGTCCCAAGCGCCCGTACCAGCTAACCCAACAGCTGCAGCTACAACTGAGTCGTAAAGTAGTGTTGAGCAAGTTAGCAGAAGAGGTATCTTCATCCAAACAGACACAAAGCTTGACTGACGGACTTGTCTCTTTTGACAGATTCCCTTCTCCAGAAAGAAAACAACAGCAACCCTGTCAATGGCCACCCCTTGGGCCTTTCTTTTCCTGACCCTTTGGGCACGATTTCATACAACTGAGTACCCTCCTGTGGAAATTTTCCTGTCTCTTCTCCGTTGGCCTTTATGATTCACTTTAGTAAATTCTCTTCTCTATGGGTACACTTATTACAGCTAGAAGTCTTCAGTCCTCAGAAATTTTTCCTTTCTGCTGCTCCCTCATCAATTCCGTTTACTTTTGGTTTTAAAAAACATCTCAGTAAGCACCATATCTAAACCTTTGTGTCCAACTGTCCACTGGCTATTTTCACACAAATTCAAGTTTAAAGGCAAACCCATTACTTTAGGAATACCACAAAAAACAGGTCTTCTAAGTTGACAGGACCTTGATTTTGAGATTAACGCACCTCTGCCTAAGGAGAGTTGCACTAGAAAGAGTTCGCGGATTGTGAGCTGATTAATGAAAGAGCTCCACAATGCCATTAGTTCAAGGGTAATGATTACCATCTGTAACACACAGGCTCTACCTTTGGGGAGGACATTAATGAAGTTATCTGGCAAGTATGATATCAGTTATGGGAAAGTGGAAGACGGGTCACAGGAGACGGCCTCATAAATCTCAGACTTGCTTCAATTTCTAAATCCAACGGCAAATGGTCCTTTCTCACTTCTCCTGACCTTTCTTGCACTATTTCACTGCACACAGTTGGTTCTCAAGAGATTTGGGGAAAAAAAGAGTTTCCTAGACTCCAACATAATTGGTTCCCCTAAAAATACTCCTCCTCCCACCTGCGTTCCCTATTTCTGCATAGAATATGGAATTGTTCTCTCAGTCACCATGACACAAAAGCTCAAATTTAACTATTTCTCTTAAATCCAACATCTAAAGCAAAAATCAAGGCTACCAATTCTTCCCTTGGAACGAACTTTTCTCAAATAATCCTTTCTTTCCGTTTCTTCTCCCACATCCACAGCAAACATTTTTAACTCATTCACATTTTTCCACGGAGTCAGGAAAAGTCTCAGGCTCGCTCAAGTGAGACCTTTTTAAACCCACCATTAGTGGATCAAAGCTGGCCCTTTAGTTTAAACTGCTTCAGGCCTCCAATCTCTCCTTGTGCCAATCCATTCTGCATGCTAATACCGGGTTGAGGTTTCAAAAGCCGTTTATCATGTCACCATCCTGGCAAGCCACTGAACAAAGCAACTCTAAACCCCTCATTGGACACTAAACATCGTTCACAATCTGTCAACAATGCACCTTTCCCCCTAAACCTCTACTTCCTCTACAAATCATTGCTTGTGACAGGTGTGCTTGGTCTTGCCTTAAAGCACCTGAATCTTTGACAATACACCCATACTTTCCCTCTCCCATCTTTTGGAATTTAAATGATAAAAAAACCAGCTTCATACTCCACTTTATCTATGAGGCATTCCTTCCCCTGCCTCTAAAAAGAAGTGCACTTACCCTGTAAACCACTCATTGAACATTTTGCTAAACGTAGGGTCCAATTATACATCTAAGTGATGCTGTCTCCAAAATCAGACTGTACATTTTAGATATACTGACATACTTTTCCACATTAAGCCTGTGGCTGAGAACCCGCGAACTAATAATTCTATATTTAATTCCACAGAATAAAAAGATGTCCCTAAGGCTTTGCATTGGAGTAACTCAAGGCCACAGCAAATTATAATGGATCTACTTTCCTCAAGACAAATTAACTGCTTAAAATTTTTAAGCTTCGGTTGTAAAAGGATGTGAGAGCTGCCTATACGGTGTAGGCAGGGGCCTTGCAGTGAAAAGTCTTCATCCATGTATCTGATAAAGCTGCTACATGAGAAAGCATTTCAACATTACAATGAGGGCATTCCTAAAAATTCTCCAAGAATTAAACCAACTGTGGAAATACCCCAAAGAAAATGAACACTTGTTTCTATAAAATGTGCATCGTACTATTCCTTGAGCAGGAATAAACCTGTGCCTCGGGTTTAAATGGGACACTTCCTTTCTCTGGTCCACAACAGTCTGAACACCAGTAGAAAAACTAGGAGAGGATTTAGGCACTGCAGCTGAAACATTCCAGTGGGAATGATTCCTTTTCTTAAAAAATGTATTTACAGTGCAACTGTGTTAGAATTAAATAACAGAACTGTATCCATATCCACTTTGGATCCTTAACAATAACAGTCAACTGAGCAAGTTCAAGTTCACCATATACATACAGCAAAATCATTCAATCCCTGTGGAAAAGAGCTTTCATTTAGCTGTTTCAAAAGAATCCAATACTGTTACTTTGGTACTTACTGTCAGCTGATGAGTTGAGTTCTGTTTTGATCTTTGATTTTTCAAGATCTTCTTTATATTCTTTCTTAAGCAATTTTACTATCTTTTTGCTGTAACTTGATTTCTTCACTTTGAAAACTTCTTCATTTTCTTAAAAAAGAAATTAAATAATGTCTGTAGCAACCATTTTCAGGCAGTACCTTCCAACTTCCACAAGATCATATGTGCTTTTTCGCAGTCATCCAAATAGATACTCATACACCCCAAATCATTACATAATTTGAAGTTCTTCCAAATCTGTCACTGGCTCTCAAAAACCTGAAGTATGCTTCATAAATTAACCTCATAAAACACAAATCTGAGACGTTTAAAAAGGCATAACACATGCAGCTGTGTGAAGTTTTCATATATCCTATTATCTTTTTTAAGTCCTCTATTCCAGGAGGAAAATAAAACCATCAAAAAAGCACTTAGTTACTGCATTATTAACATATCTGAAACAAAACATCCAAACTCAAAAGGTTCTGGGTAACAGAGCTGTCAAGTCTGAGTACATCTATATTCACCACAAAGTGACATGTTATTTCAAGACTAAGCTGCAAGCAAAGCGCTTTTCAAAAATAAGTTTGGGTAGGTATCCACCATCTTCGATTTGAAGACTTTAAAATCAAATGCAAACATCTGACCAAATAGTTTCCGCGTTAAAAAAAAATCTGGCTGTAGTCCTCTCAAGCAAACGGGGCCAAAGACCAACTGTCTACCTTACTGGAAAGATGAAAGCGTCTTGTAACAACATGCAATAAGATGTACAAGTCTTTTTTTTTATAACCTGCACTTAAAATTGGCTTTCATAAACACACACTCAACTGGCTGGGAAGTCATGATTTTAGGCTCATTTATGATCCGAAGTCTATATCCACAGCAGCCTGGCTGCTCACATCCGAATGGATAAATGGCCTTAAATTACTATGACACCGTCTCTCTTCATTGTCCAAAAAGCAACGCGAAGAAAGCCAGACATCTGTACCCCTACTGATTTTCACGCGTTAGCAGAGGCTGGTGATTGCAAGGGACTGACCCAAGGTCACTCGGAACCGGAGCTTCAACTCCGGGATTCTGTTCCCAGAAGTAGGAAGCCATACTAACCCAGCCTTCCTAGTCCCCGCTATCTGGACCGATCCCCCAAGAGACGTGGGCACAGGGACCTGCACAAGACTTGGGAGGCCGTGCCTAGAGCAGACAGGGGACCAAACTCAAGTTTTCCCTGAAACACACTCGCCAGGGCGGGGGATACTGAATTTCCACTTGAAAAACTCGGAAAGACTGAGCTGCGCTCCCGCCCCTACGAGTAAGAAATGCACAGGAGGACGGTAAGGAGGAGGCGGTTGTTAAGAAAAGGCTGGTGGCGGCGCGAGAACGCGTCCTCCGCCGGGAGCAGAAGGCCGGAGGCGGAGAAAGATGTGCAGCAGGTCGGGCGCGAGGGGGCTCGGTTCCGGGCTGCGGGGGCAGGACGTCCACGAAACGCGGGGACTAAAGGTGGGGGCCCAGGGCAGGATGCTGGTCTGGGGCGCGAAGCGCGGCGGTTACCTACCTTCCTCCTCGTCCTGGAAGCTGAGCAGGCTGGCCCGAGGCACCTCTTTGTTCTCTCGCGGCCTCTTGCGCGGCTTCAACCCGTTGCCGGGCTCCGCGCCGCCCGGGAAGCAGCCCCCGGCCTCAGCCCCGGAGCCTGGGGTCAGCGCGGAAGGCGGCGGCAGCCCCGGAGCCTGCAGCGACTCCCCCCCAGGGGCCCTGTCGCCGCCGCCGCCGCCACCGCCGCCAGAGCCCGGGTCTTCGCCGGTGCCCGGCGGCGGCAGCAGCGGCGGCGGCTCCTGCTCCTCATCGCGCTCTCGCTCCTCCTCCTCCGAGTCATTCCGCTTGCGCACGTTCACTCGCCGGGCCTTTCGGAACATCCCCGCGGCTCGCACGGCGGTCTCACACCAGCTCCCACACGGCGGCCCCGGCAGCTCCGAGCTCGCGACGGCGCACGCGCGCGCTCTCCGGAGCTCGGGCCGGGTCCTGGCTTCCCTCGCTCTACCGCGCACCACCGAGCGCGCATGCGGTCGCGCTCTCACTACGTGGAGGGATCTCCGCGTCTCTCGCGAGAACGTCGGCTTTCTGCACCGTCCTCTGTCGGCGTGGAGGACTCTGGGCAGGGAACTCTGGGGCTCGGGTGCTAGCCGATGGGTCACAAAGAAGATCATAGAGACTAGAGGACAGAGTAGGCTCGGGCGACGGTGCTGCAGTGCGTCTTCCGCACTTACGCAGAGTAGTCACGCGAGGAAACCTCCCGCCAAGCGGTGGGAGGGGCAAATAGAGAAGAGCAGTGAGGGGGAGAGGGGAGGGGAGGTGGGGAGGAGCCAGAAAGAGAAAGCAGGTTTAGTAAGGGAAAAGTAAGGTTCCTGGATTGGGACAGGAATTTAGCCGTGATATGGTAATTTTTACTAAGTCTCTTGAGTCACACTTCGTATTTCTACAGCTTTGTAGCCACAGAGCGCTTCCAAAAGCATTGAATTTCATATATGATAAATGGTTTCCTGACCTGGTATCTTAGCCCCTTTATTTCACCGAAGGCAAGCGTGTTTCAGTGCTTTCGAAAGAATGCCAAGAGTACGAGCAGTTCTGAAACATGGCTAATTTCAGAAACGGAAAGCAAGTCGACTTGCCGGAGCGGGGATGGTTGTGACACATTTCAGCCTTGCGTCACAAACGTAACAGTCTCAACTGGCAAGGCCCAATGAGAGTCCTGGACTCGCAGTCTTTGCCGTCGAATCGGCCGACTTGAGGCCTTTTCCTTCCCGTGGGCGCGTGTATGTGAATTCCTTTTCATGTCTCAAAATTCAAAAGGCAACAAAGGGAGTTCGCATGGTGCAAAAAGCCTCTCTAGAAGCTTTCCAGTGTGGCAGCAGTTGAAAGTTTCTCATGATCCTCCTGAGATTTCTATGAACAGAAGAGTAAATATGTATATTTTTGTGGATTATGTTTTCTTTTTTTTTTATGTTTTTATTTATTTCTGAGAGAGAGAGATAGCGTGAGCAGGGGAGGGTCAGAGAGAGAGGGAGACAGAATCTGAAGCAGGCTCCAGGCTCTGACCGGCAGCACAGAGCCTGATGCGGGGCTTGAACCCACGAACCGCGAGATCGTGACCTGAGCCGAAATCAGACGCTTAACCCACTGAGCCACCCAGGCGCCCCGAATTATGTTTTCTACACAGTGTGTAAACTGTATGTTTAGCTTAACATAAATTGGAGATTGGTTGTCTCTGTACATAAAGTGTTGGGTTTTCTTCTACCCAGCTGCATAGCGATCTATTGTTGGAATGTACCATGGTGTATTAAACCAGCACCATAAAAATTGATACTAAGTTTATTTCCAGTCTTGGCTATAGTAATCAAAGCTGCAATGAAAAGCATGGGGGGAAAATGGTCTCCTCTGGAGAATGAACTAGAATTGGTATCGCTAGATCCAAAGGCATGCATTTGTAATTTAGCTAATTCTAAATTGCCCCTTATAGAATCTGTGCCAGTTTGTACTCTTACCAGCAAATAGGAGA
The DNA here is from genome assembly GCF_003009895.1 of Hyaena hyaena. Lineage (NCBI taxonomy): Eukaryota > Metazoa > Chordata > Mammalia > Carnivora > Hyaenidae > Hyaena > Hyaena hyaena. The sequence goes on from NW_024080634.1 coordinate 2,270,541, forward strand.
GGGCCTATTTGCCTACATCCTGTCAAAATTCCACTGGAGATTTAAGTTCCAAGTTGTAGCAGAAGATCCCAAGCTCATCAAGAATTTCTCTGTCAGGCACATCTGCATCTTTTCTCTGATTTTCTTTGATTGGATTTGAGATCTGCCCAGCCAGGACCCTCTTTTGGAACCTGGAAAGGTGATTCAGGCTAAGAGCACCCTCTGTAACATTGTCTTCTGGTTAATAGGAAAAGCTCCTAACAGCTGGCTCCGTTTCTGCTTCCCTTACTCTTAAGTTCTTATATTCTGGCTGTTCAGCATTGATCAATGTTCTGATTCCAACAGAGTGTTTCATAGTTGAAATTGAACCCCAGTTCCCATCACAGAAGATTCAAATTGTGCCTGATCAGCCTCCAGACACCGGAGCCAAGAAACAGATTTGCAGTAATATGATTAGGGTAGAGGTAACAAACATGAAGTTCAGAGCAGAATGTGTTAATACCTTGGCTTAAAACTTCAAAAAGATCTTCCACTATAAAAGTGGTGGTTGAATATGGAGAACCGTCAGGTAAAACACATGTCATTTTAACATGAGCCAAGATAGTAGTAGACAAAGAATGTATTTATAACTTTGACAGTCTACCTATTTAGATAATTAAAGGGCAGAGTTAAACACTTGAAAGTTATTTTGTTGCCCAAACAAGCCAAAGGTCCTTCCGCAGAGGTTATAGAATTGTGGGAATTAAATTCCTGAAACTGAATAGCTGCTCTGGCTGCCTGTCAGCCAGTATATTATCCAAAACTAAAGATTTTATAAAATGCTTCTGTGCTTGAAGTGTTAAACTAATTCGTTTATTGAATATACTATTGTCATACTGGAATGTCCTTAGCATTCTGGGAAAACAAAGGCCGCTTACCTAGAATTGTTACATCAGTCCTTTTGTTTGAATCAATAAGTTAGTTCAGTTCTTTTTTAAAAAGTCATCTTTCCAAGCAATAATTCTGATTGGTTTCCCTCCCCCCACCAAATTGTGACTTTGCATGGATTAATTGACCCATAAATTCGGATAAAATAGGCAGACCAGTTTCGTGCTGTTTGCTGACTCAGTATTAGACTCTGTAGTCTAGAACAATGGTTACGAAACGCAGGTCTGTGGACCTGTGAAGAGTTTTCCTGAGTCAGCTGCCAAATGAGAAGACGAAGAACAGTCTGTCTGTGTAGAGCAGCCAGATGTCCTTTCTTGGGGAAAAAATGGTCCATTATTTTGAGACTGTCTTCTTCTTTCCAGGTTAGGATACTAAAATCTCCAGGTGCTTGGGTGGCTCAGTGGGTTAAGCGTCAGACTTCAGCTCAGGTCATGATCTCACAGTTCATGGGTTTGAACCCCATGTCAGGCTCTGTGCTGACAGCTTAGAGCCAGGAGCCTGCTTCCAATTCTGTGTCTCCCTGTCTCTCTGCCCCTCACCTGCTCACACTCTGTCTCTCTAAAAATGAATAAACATTAAAAAAAAAAAAGATACTAAAATCTCTCTCCCTCCGTGAAACTATGATGGTATATGATGGCATATGTGTTTGTTTTTGCATTCCTTATCTGACAAACTAAAAAGTAGTGAAAGCTAAATTTTTTGTTCTAAAACTTTTATTTGGCGGGTAAAATCTCATAGTCTAGGAGTGCTTGATCTAGGAATCTTTCTTTTCTTTCCAAAACTATAACTGAATTATTCTCTTCTGGAAAAATCACTTAATAATTTAAATATCCTTAGAGCTTGCCTTGCTGAAGGCAGTCTTGCATTAACTGAAGTAAAAGGGAAGCCTCACAAGAGAAGAGAGTTTATGTTTTGTTCTCTGCTATCTTCACAGGACCTATAGTAGCATTGGCATGCAATAGGCAATACATATTTGTTGACTGAATGGTACTAAACATTATCTGTTTATTCAATTAGTGATAAATATTTTATCCTATGTTGATATAAATTACCATTTTCTATAGCTTATATCCCTTTATTCTCGAAACAAGATTGCAATACGTTTTTTACAAATTACTGGGTAGATGAGTTCTTAAAGCAGTAAGTTCCCATCAGCCTTTGGAAACTGCCTCTTGTAGGGAGAAAGGCACTCCCCACCCAGGGAAGGCTGGAAGCCTGGGCAAAGGATGGGCACCTGATCCAAGGTGGGCCAATCAGATTCTCTCAAGATTTTGCACTTGAAACCCAGACAATGAGTCCTTGTCTGTGGCTGGAATTGCAATGAAATCAAGAGCCCAAGAAAGCCATAAATTACCATGTCAGTTCAAAAGCTGAGAAAACTAGTGTGCATAGCAGGAAAGAAGAATGCGCTAGAAAGTAAAAGACAAAATAGCAAGTGGGATCCTTATGTCTTCCTGGTTCTTGTTCTTAATGCCCTTGAAGCAGGACAGCACTCCCGTCTATAGGCTCCCTGAAATGCCCCCAGACTCCTTAGAGTAAACTTCTTTTTTCTTTTGTTGCTTTTGAGGATGTTTTATTGTTTGTGTGTGTTTGCTTAAAATGATTCATGTTTGTTTCCATTAGTTAGAATGGAATAACACTTAGGACCAAAGAATTCTAACAAAATAACTAACAGTTACTTTAATTTTGTAGCAATGTTAATTTTATCTGTGCAATTTATATAAGTGCGGGTTTTTAAAAAAATGTTTACCAGCTTAATAATTCTTCAGCCTTACTGTACTTGTTTTTAGAGTTTTCTTTTCTTTTTTCAAGATGTCCATACAGATACGTTCATTGGCATTTAAGTCACAACCAGATGTGAAGAAAGCTCTTTATCTTGCAGGTATACAGTTATTACAAGTACAGAGAAACAGTACCCCATCCAGAGCATGTGAATGATCCTATTAAAAATGTCAGAAAATTTCTCAATTCTTTGCCTCAAACTTCTACTGAAATTTTGTCATCGTATCTACTTCCACAAGATTATCTTTCCTTTCAAACCATTATTATTGATGGATTCCAGATTAAAAGATATAGCAAAAAAAAAATTTTTTTTGGCCATATTAGAATTTTCAGTGGAGAGATAGTCAACTTTTTAGAATGTTTTGACAATTCAGCTGTTAGGGTGGATTCCTTTGTTTTCTGCAATGACAGTTTCTTCAACAAAAAGAGTGAAATTTCTTTTCATCCGAATTTAGAGTGTCGTAGTAAAAGTAAACAATGTTTTATTTCCTTGCATGGAAATATTGAGCTTATTCAGTATTTTAAAAATACATCTCCTATTTAATCCAAGTAATTCTATTATTATCCATTTATTCAGCACAACTTATTGAACATCTGCTGTGTTTTAGGCATTGTGTGAGGCAGTAGAAACACAAGTGTGAACAAGATAGATATGTCCTTTTTCCTTCCAGACCTGTATTCGGCTGCTGGAGACAAACAAGTAAATAAAATTAATTACTAATTGCAGTTAATATTATGAATAAATCAATAGGATACTCCATCTTAAGAAGCCCAAATAAAAATGATAGAAATTTTAATTTGATTCATTTATTCCCATGTGTCAAAGGCCATTTAGATATCTTCATCATCAGTATATATTTAGGGATTTCTAGGATTGAGACAGAACGTTTTCATTCAAGATTACAATTACTAGCCTCAGGATGGCTCCTTGAGTAAACTCTTCTTAGAATATTTCGTGTAAAATGATGAGCAGTTGAAATCTTTTTCTCCAGGTCAGCATTTTGTATTTCTTTTTTCTTTCTTTCTTTCTTTCTTTCTTTCTTTCTTTCTTTCTTTCTTTCTTTCTTTCTTTCTTTCTTCCTTCCTTCCTTCCTTCCTTCCTTCCTTCCTCCCTCCCTCCCTCCCTCCCTCCCTCCCTCCCTCTCTCTCTCTTTCTCTCTCTTTCTTTTCTTTTCTTTCCTTTCCTTTTCTTTTCTTTTCTTTTCTTTTCTTTTCTTTTCTTTTCTTTTCTTTTCTTTTCTTTTCTTTCAACCTCTACACCCAGCATGGGGCTTAAACTCACAACCCTGAGATCAAGAGTCACATGCTCTCCTGACTGAGCCAGCCAGATGCCCCAGTATTTTACATTTCTAGTGTTACTCTGTGAAAATGTGTAATTTTGCACTCCTAGGTACAGATCATGATATTTATATTAAACTCATAGTGGATACTTTATGAATGCATCTAAGAACTATGTTACCAATGCCAAAGCAAAAATAGTAATGCCGCCTCTGAAACAACTCACTCATTCCTGTTAGCTCAGTATCATTCATGGATTACTGTCTGTCCTTCTTGAGGAACAAGTGAAAAGATATGTTATTAAGGTGAAAAGAAGATACGTTATTAAAAACAACAGTGTGAGAAGTATCTTTTCTAGGTATGAAAGACAATGTTTTCTTCTGTGTTACTGAGTGTAACTAGAGGGCAGAAAGGTGTACAGTAAACAGGTAACCCTGCAGTGTAATTACATAGGGAAGAATCAAATCAAGATTCCAATTCCTTAAAAATTAAGTGGACTTTTGAGGTGCCTGGGTGGCTCAGTCGGTTAAGCACCCAACTTCGGCACAGGTCATGATCTCAAGGTTCATGGCTTCGAGCCCCATGTCAGGCTCTGTGCTGATGGCTCAGAGCCTGGAGCCTGCTTTGGGGATTCTGTGTCTCCCTCTCTCTTTCTGCTCCTTCCCCATGCACACTCTGTCTGTCTCTCTCAAAAGTAAATAAACATTTAAAAAAATCTAGTGGACTTTTTAAAATAATAATTAAGAAGTACTATGTGACCATTTAGAAACTCAGGAAATGCAGAACAAAAGAAAAATAATCACTTATAATCTTAGCATTTAATTTTTGATGCATTTCCTGCCAGAATTGTTTTATGAACATTCATTCATTTATTCTTAGTGGCTTCATCATTCCCGTACATCATCTACTCGGAGTTAGTTCTCTAACCCCCTCAGTTTTAATAATCATATCCACCACTCTTCTTTGGCTTGCGACCATAATGATTGCACCTTGGACCTTCTCCAAGTCACTGGGAAGTTACTGGGTGGCTTCCAGAACAGTATCACTTCCGTCCTTCCAGTCTGCTTACTCTATCTACCTCCAGTACAACAGACCAATCACTGTTCACTGCCCATTCTCTTCCTCCTGCCTTTGTTTTCCCTCCTTATTGAGGTTGGATTTCATGGGGCAAGATTATAGTCACTCCCTTGCCACAACTTCAACTCTCTTCTCTCCTCCCCTTAGTTATACTCACACAGCAAAACTCTAGCCATAGTTGAGGCAGACCTTTCTGTATCTGTTCCCGATTAGCAACATTCCGGATTTTGTTTTAAATGGACTCCAGACTTCAAATGGACATTAAATACATTAGTTTTCTTTATGATACATTGTTGTCATATGCCTTTCTGTCTGAATCAGAGATGTGAAGTAGCCAAATCATATGTAAGGTTATATGAGATTTTAATAATGTAATCGGCGAGCTCAAATGTATGGATAAGCTGATGGAATGGCATACTCTACAGAGGCTATTTAGTCATCTATTTCATCTGTGAAACATTTATAAATAGCAATAATTAACCTCCTTATACATTTTTTAAAGACAACCTGAACAAATTCTTCAGAATAGAGATTCTATGGGGACACATTCTCCAACCAGAGAAAATTTTACATGACAAACCAATTTCAAAAAGGCAAGCAGTCTTCCTAATTTAAATTTTTTAAAAAGCCTTGACTACTTGGAAACTGATGAGCAGCCACCTAAACCTCTGAGTCAAAGAGGAAGTAAAATATGATATAAATTGTCTAAAAACTCTAAAAGTTAATAAAAATGCTGATAGTTCCATAAGAAAATATATGGTACACAGCTAAAGGTGTACTCAGAGAAGAGTGTATAACTTTAAACTGTTTGTAATGACAAAAACTTTGATTACAATGAACGATCCAAACTCAGAAATGACAAAACAAAACAAAATCCTAGCAAAACAATTTGAAGAATGTGGGGAGTAGGATTATTGAGAGAGAAAACTATAATTAATAAATTAGGAAATAATTAAAAAAACAGGAATTATAAAGAAAATCCAGCCCAATTTCAAAAAGCAATATAAAATATACAGACATACCACCCATGACTTTAGATATAGCCAGAGATAAGGAAGAGCCAAATTAATGATGAGAAAATGTTGTACGGAACCCAGCGGTAATACATATGAAGTTCTACAGAAAATGTATTTTCTAGCAAAATATATGCTTCACAAAAGTGACTTAAGAACATAATGGCTCTTCACAAATCAGTAAGCAAAAAGAAGCAGAAAAAATATTAAAGAAAGAGGGAAATAGAGTCTGGGTTAAAGATATGGGAATGACCACCGAGTTGTTTCCGGTCTTTTCTCCCGTCACCCCAATGAAACCATGACAAAGGCATTAAAATGTATAAATGTATGGCATCAAGGAGATCATGAAAGAGCCTTCTGCACTTGAGAGATCTCAGTAAATTTATCCAGTAGTTTTAATATGTGTCCTTGGTTAAGTGTAGTCTCCCACAGCATGAGATTAGTACACAACCTCTCCTCAAAGCCCTTCTTGTGTCCCCAAGTAATAACTACACAACTCTTTACTGAAAAGATAGGACCATCAGAGGGAACCACATCTACAAACCTGCTTGTGTCTCTGCTCCTCTCCCTTGCCTTCACTCATGTAGATCAAAAAAGAATCCTTCTTCCTATCTAAGAGTAATCTATCAAGGTATGCAGTGTGTTCTCTTTTTTTTGTGTCTTTATTTTATTTTGAGAGAGAGACAGCGAGTGGGGGAGGGGCAGAGAGAGAGGGAGACAGAATCTGAAGCAGGCTCCAGGCTCTGAGCTGTCCCACAGACTGTGAGATCATGACCTGAGCCTGAAGTCGGGCGCTTAACCGACTGAGCCACCCAGGCGCCCCAATGTTCTCTTTCTTTAAGGACTTCACTCTACTGGCTATCCCCTCTGTCTCCTGCTTCCCGTCAGCACACACACCTACTTTAGTGTGCTCCATCCTACAACTTCCTCGGATGTCTCACCCCAGCTCCCTTTCTCTGGTCCCCTTCACAGCTGAACTTCATGCATTTGTCTCTATTCACTGCCTGCACTTCCTCCTCTCCCAGTTTGACTTCTGTCTCCACAACTTTGCTAGCACTCCACTTTCAGGGGCACCAGTGACTTACCGCTTACACATCTAGAGGTTACTTCTATGTCCATCTTATTTGACCTATGAACAGCCTTCAACCCCAGCTGACACCAGTCTCCTGCTTGAAACACTGTCCTCTCAATAGTGTGCTGGAGCTGGCCCACCTGGGCTTACAAGAGCTGATTATGCAATCTCTTCTCAACCTCATGTTCATTGATGTCATGCTGTGGCTTCAAATTGGCCACGGTAGGAGGATTCCTAGCATGGAAATCAGCATGTGTCTCAAACCAGATCTCTTTTTCCTGGAGAGCTGGTTATTAAACATTTACCAGAACACCACTGCTTCAAAAATACCCCGGGCTCATGTTATTTCCTTTTGCACTAACCTGGCCAGCCCTTTAGGGGATCTCCTTCAAATAATCACCAAGCTGATGGGTATGGAGGAGGAGGGCACTTGTTGGGATGAGCACTAGGTGTTATATATAAGCCAACTTGACAATAAACCATTTAAGAAAAAAAATGATCACCAAACATTCAAAGGCTTTGTTGTTTGATCGGGGGGCCTCCCTTCCCCCCCTTTTTTTAACTTCTCTCCTTAGGTGATTGAACTAAATCATATGGCTTTAATTATTAACATAAAAAGGATGACCTTAGGCCTATGACCAATATGGACCAGGCAGTTGAATTGAATTAAGTGGACTAAAGTTGAGTTCAGTTAAGTAGCAACTAAATAGTCTCCTTTTGAGAAATTCCCCCTGGCTTGCCCTAAGCCCAAATGGACACTGAATGCCTGACCATGTGATCTAGCTGCCCCGATGATCTAAAGTTATCCGATCTACCAAAATATAAAGTTGGGCAGGCAAAACAGACCTCCGAAAATGAGTGGAAGTGATACATATGTGATCGGATGCCAGCAGATCTTGAAGACACAGGTAAGTTGGAGCACACTTGTTCCCCAGGCTTTGTCTGTCATATTGTTGATGTACTGCTACCTGTCCTTCGAACTACGCCTATGGACTTGAGGTATTCCCAATGACCAAATGATTAGGGAAGAAAATATCATGGTTCCACATGATATGCTGGCTCCACCTGAAGTGTGCTTCAGAGCATCATATGGCCCCAGTCAGGAGTTGACCTGAAGGAAGCCATGAACGGAAATCCTCCCAGCTCATCTGGTTGCCTGCTTTGCCTGGGAAGAGCACAGCTAGAAGAACAAATCTATTCTGAACTCAATAGTCACTAATGGTTTGGTTTGATTACCACTTCTCAATTGGGGTTCCTCAAGAGAATTAGCCTCAATGCCCTAAGGTGTCCATTTTATGAAATAAATTAGCTTCTCTTTTATGCATCTAGAATTAACTTAGCTGGTATGCATCCAGGTATGTTCCATCTTGGGAGAATTAGGAAATTAGTCACTCAAATCATTTTCTACATGGTTAATTCTCTTGCAGAAGCCAGACTGTGAAAGGCTGGGGTGAATGGTCAGAGACTTGGAGGGAATGTGGGGATGAGGGGTATGGATAGACTCAGAAGAAGCACAAGGAGGGAGGTATTTGTGTCTGTGTGACTACTCTCTAGTCCACCCCGTCCCACCAAAAAGGATGCTCTCAATGATCAGGTGGATAAGATGACTTATTCTATGGATACCAGTTTACCTCTTTTCTCCAGCTACTTCAGTGTTTACACAGTGAGCTACTGAACAAAGTAGTCATGGTGTCAAGGATGAAAATTTTGCATGGACTCAACAATGTGGACTTCCTCTCACCAAAACTGATCTTTTTAGTGCCCAACCTGTCAGAGACCAGTGTTGATCCCCTAATATGAAACATTCCCTGGAGGACCAGCCATGTTCCTTATAGTAGATCCTTCCCATCATTATGGGGAAGCTATTTGTCCTCACTGGATAAGCTAGATGCTTATACTATGGATTTCTTTCCATCTGTGATGGTTAATTTTATTCATCGACCTGACTAGGGTAAGGGAAGCCCAGAGAGCTGGTAAAATATTATTTCTGGGTGTATCTGTGAGGATGTCTCCCATAGGGGTAAGATCACCCTCACCAATATGGATGGGCACCATCCAATCTGTTGAGGGCCTGAACAGAACATAAAGGAAGAAAAGGGGTGGATGCATTTATTCTCTCTACTTGAGCTGGGACATCTGTTTTCTCCTGGTTTTTATTGCTATTGTTTTTCCCCAATCTAGGATTCAGTAAAGATTGTATATCATGTTAGTTGTCATAGCTATTTAGTTTCCTTCATTCTAGGACCATCTCTCTCTCTCTCTCTCTCTCTCTCTCTCTCTCTCTCTCAAAAATAAGCATTTTTTTTTAAGCAAACATTTTTAAAAAATCATGAGTTGGTGATATATTAAGATCCAAACCCAGCTGCTACTGTTCCTCCCCTTGGTTCATATTTCCTACTGTTAGAACTCTGGGTCTCCAAAACCTTCAATATATTTACTCTTTTACACAATCCTATAATAACACCAAATAGTTTTAAAATTGTGCCAATACTGCTACTAAAAGCCTACTAAGTCAAGTTCATAATTTCTTTGCAGGTTTTAAAACTAATATTGTTTTATATCTTCTATTTGAAAAATTTTAAAATAAATGTGACAAAATGTTTATATTTGTCAATTCTGGATGATGATTACATGAGTGTTGGTTATATTATTCACTTTTTTCTTTTTAAAGGTTTTTATTGAAGTAGAATGTGATAAAGAAAAGTACATTTTCTCTAGGTGAATGACTAGATGAATTTCTACTAGTTGACGTATGTGTGTTTGTGGGGGAAGGTGTTTCTCTATGGGAGATATAAAAAAGTAGAATTGGCTTCTAGCTTGTTTGTTTTTGAGACACATTCCTAAATTGTACATGAGAGTGGCTGTATCAGTTTATTCTCCCACCAACATTAAATGAGAATATCTATTTGCCTACAAGTAAGACCGAACTTGATGGTAAGTAAGTTTTTTCTGCCAATTAAATAGATGAAATATCATTGTCCCATTGCCTTTCTCTTAGTAGAGGTAATTTTTTATTCAGTCATTGGCTGTTTGAGTGTCATCTCATGTGAGTTGCATGTTTATTTATTTCCCTAGTTTTTAATAGGTTGTTGATCTTTTTTCTTTCCCATATTTTAAAGTTGTTTTGTAGTTTCATTTTAATATTATCCAACTTAACATTAGGATGTTGGTTACAAGATCAGGCTGTAGCTTTAAACAGTAAGCCCTTATTGCAGCATTCATTTCTATAAAAATACTCTGTAAAAAAAGGTTTATTTATTTATTTTGAGAGAGAGAGAGAGAGAAAGCAAGTACAGGAGGGACAGAGAGAGGGAGCGAGAGAATCCCAAGCAGGCTCTCTACTGTCAGCACAAAGCCCTCCCCATGCAGGGATCGATCTTATGAACTGTAAAATCACGACCTGAGCCAAAATCAGACACTCAACTGACTGAGCCACCCAGGCACCCTATATAAAAATACTCTCATTGAGTTTCACCTATTATAAAACTGATGTATATTTACTCAAAAAATTTTAGGAAATCAAGATACCCAGGAAGGAGAAAATGATAATCCCTTTTAATATCATCACCCAGATATAGTAGCGTTAATATTTTACTATGTATCCTTCTAATATTTTTTTTTACTCTGTACAGCATTTATTAAATTTCTTTCCCTTTTCCCATGGATTTGTGATTTTATTCTTAATATGTACTGAATTTTTAAAATGTGGAAACTGTTTTAAGCTGTCCTTAGCACTTTTATTTGTCTGCATGGATTGTATGCTTATTACTTAAATTGGTGAACTTGACAATGCACTGTGCTCTCCACAGAGCCAGCTCTCTTTCTTGGAGGCTAGCTACATCAGGTAGCCTGATGACACTTGTGTGTCATTTGGAGTTCTGTCTCTGGACTTAAAAATTTGGGGGCGCTTGGGTAGCTCAGTCAGTTGAGCATCTGACTCTTGATTCCAGCTTAGGTCATAATGCCAGTGTTGTGGGATTAAGCCCCACATCGGGCTCTGTGCTGCATGTGGAGCCTGCTTGAGATTCTCTCTCTCTCTCTCTCTCTCTCTCTCTCTCTCTCTCTCTCCCCCTCCCTCCACCTGCCCCTCTCCCCTGCTCTCTCTCTCTAAAATTAAAAAAAAATTTTTGATAGCAAAAGGGCTCAGCATAAAACAAAAAGGCCTCTTTGCATCATTTTCCCTGTAACAAATCAAATCAGATTTACAAATGTCCTCCTGTAGATTCTGAAGAAATAGATCCAATAGTTATTAGAGAGTATCTCTGGGAAATTGATTCCCAGGTCCCATTTTTAATTTAATGTGTGTAAAATGCTATTAATAGCTTTCTTGATTCTTTTGCTCCTTCCTTCCTTTCAGGAGCCCTTCATGGGTTCACTCAAGAACTTTAACACCTAACTCTTTTCTGTCATGAGGCCTTAGATTCCTCACCCCTTTCTGCCCAATCTCCCACCTTAAGGGCTTTTAGGATCATGATTACAGATGATTACAGTTGCAGAGTGGGTTACCACATGGAAGAAGAGTTCAAGTGTCATAAATTTCTCCCTTGTAGCTCTGAAAAATGAGGAATTTAGACATATCAATACTGCAAGTGACCTTCTGCAACCCCAAAGTCATGGTCTTCACCCCATTCCTTCTGCATCTCTTTCTACCAGTCACTGGGGCGCTGGGGCACTCTTGCACTGACTCACCAGAGCTGACTGTTAACTTTTCAGGAATCTTGCAAGCTGGTTGTTTAATACAGACATTATTAAAAATTAAATTATATGAACGTATAAGTGAATAACATAAAACCAAAGATAATCCTCAAAACTCACCACCTTCTCATTATTTCCTCTTGAGATTACTAGCGCCTATTGCATTGTGGGTAGAAGTGCTATATAATCCCATCCTACTGCGCCTCTTTGCTCACCTCTGTGTTCCATTATCTGTCTTGGTAGCTTGAAATTGGTTGTGATGTCAGTAGTTGCACCACTGAAATTGGAAAACACTGCATATCGGAGTTTGATTTGTTGTTTTGTTGAGCGTGCTGGAGAAAATGTTAACAATGCAGACTGAACTTGAAAGTGCATCATATCAGTAGCCGTAACATTCCGAATAGGCCTCCAAATTAAGGGAATATTCCTCCAGTAGTTGAAAAATATCATTCGATTCAGCGAAGAAGTTGCTTTCATCATTGGCTGACAAATGACATTCCCACAAAAATCTTTGTTAACTTTCCTCTTAACTGCTAGCATAAAGAAAACTATCGACCCAACATTCATGCCAGAACTATACTGACTCATCAATCACAACCCTCAGTTGGCTTCAGATACAAGAGTTTGGCAAAAATCACCTAAAGCGTTCTTTGGGAATTAATTATGTACATAGAATTTACAATAAAGAATGCTATATATTTTATTGTCATTTAGAAATTATGTGCTACACATCATTTATACCAGCAAACTGTATAGTAAATTTGTGTACATATATATCTATGTACTTTTTTGGGGGTGGGCAGGGGAGAGCTAGCTGTTCAACTTTTACCAGCACACCACTGATCAGAGGTGGCAAACGGCTAGCCCCCACCTTAAGGGGACCACTGACATGGTTGGTTTGACCACACAGTGTGACTGAAAGTAGCCAGCAAACAAGAAAGTGAAATAGTGTGCCAACATTTACAAATTGTGAGATTTCACATAAAAACCTGGAATTCCTAATTTTCTTGAAGGATGGAACCTGGCCCCATGGTATTCTCCCACAGCGACACTCAGTGAGAGCTGAGCTTCCGTGGACCCTTCAGATGGGGTGTGGACTCGAAGTCTGCCACCCTCCCTGCTGCTCCCTGCTGTCTTTCCAACCCTCACCCTGCACTGAGCACCAAGTACCATCTTCCCCACGTAAGCGCTTCTTGCTTGTCCTCCGTCAGCTCAATCCAAACCACATTTTGAAGCCAGAAATCTGGCAACTTCAGGCTTGACTGATTACCGTATTAATTTTCCTCATCTATTGATCGAAGTCCCATTGATCTACAATGATTTCTTACAAGAACCACTTACAACGTCTGTGCAAGGGCTTCAGAATGATTCAAAGCCACCAAACGGAAGCAATGCGTATCAGGATGCTCATAATTTCCAACACTTAATTTTACACTTTGTTGATAAAAGCCGATTAAAATTCAGGGGTTTTCTTACATTTTCAGCTACCCATGACAGTAAATATATTTATTATTCATCCTTTCACTTATATCCTTCCTGCCTTCCTTTTTCCTCCCATTTTTTTCCTTGTCTTTTTCTGTCACTTTAATCTTACCTCTCAAGTACAATGTCAGTAATGAGGTCATTACATTATTCTATTAAAAATTCATACTTCGGTTGTCGTTTTGGCCTAATTTAAATACTGACATTATGGACTCATGCTAATTAGCCCAAATGGCCAAATCCCCCACCAATTAAGCAAATGTAGACGTTTCAGGTTATTTTGGTTACCCTATGTTTGAGGTGAAGAGAAAAATGTAGTGAATGTGATCTGAAATCAGCAACCTCAAGATATCCTGTTATTTGATAATAAAACTCTTACCTTTATCACATTATGAATGCAGTCGTGTTTCTACTTCCTCCCACATTGGGCTTCGACATTTGTATCATCATCATGGATCCTTTACATTCTATCTCAATGGTAAACTGAGTCTGTGAGGAAAAGTTTTCTTTGTACCCTGGGGTCAGTTTACTTTTTTAAAATTTTTAAATATGTTGCCTCGGTTCCTTCTGTCACCACATACAAGGCCCTTTTGTGTCAATCATGTCTGATAAAGTGTCTTAACTTTCCAGAATTAAACATCCAAATGGACTAAACGTTCTTTTGTCAATTATCTTTTAGTAGTATGAGTGTTTGCGCCCGTAAGAATCATGCTGTAAATGGGGCGTCTGGGTGGCTCAGTCGGTTAAGCGTCCGACTTCGGCTTAGGTCATGATCACACGGTTCGTGGGTTCAAGCCCCATGTCAGGCTCTGTGCTGACAGCCAGCTCAGAGCCTGGAGCCTGTTTCAGATTCTGTGCCTCCCTCTCTCTCTGACCTTCCCCTGCTCTCTCTCTCTCTCTCAGAAATAAGTTAAAAAAACCATTAAAAAAAATGAATCACGTTATAAATGATTATTAGGTTCCCAGACTCGATTATTAGGTCCCCTCTGATTTCTGGAGGGGAAAGAAGAGGGGGAGGATCCAGGGGAGGGGGAGAAAAAACCAAAGTGATACACCAGGGACTAAGAAGAAGGCAAAGAAAGAAAGAATGAAAGCAAAAGGTATACAAGAGAAACTCCCTGGGTTTAGGCCTTGCTCTAAGCAAAATGTTGAGATCTACGCCATTGGTGTTTGTGTCCCCTGACTTTCTGTGTCTGTATCACACTCCTCAAACTCCAGTGCTCTCATTGGGTCCCCTAGGATCCCACCCTAACCAGGCCTGCTCCTCTCTCAAAACTCCCCTTTCTCAGTGCAGACGCGTCTAGCAAGGTCTTGGGAAAATATCAGTCTAAAGAGAACCGAATCATTTTGTGGACCACATAGTCCTAAAGCATCTGAAATCTAACATTCTCTTCCTAGGGGAAATCCAGTCAGTGTAACAAAATGAAGCAAAAAAAAAAAAAATTAAGGCCGTGTTTTCAAGGTTGATGGCTTTCTTGGGGGGCAGGGGGGCAATCCTCTATGCTGAGTCCCACTACACAGTCCAGACTGCTTTCCCCATTTCCAATCTAACGATTCTCCACAGACTCCCAGGAGCCCAGACCTGGCCTCTAGCTAGCTCACAACACATTCTGGGCTCAAGGAGATTTTTTTTTGTTTTGCTTTGCTTTGCTTTGCTTATTTGGCTTTGTTTTGTTTGTTTGTTTCTATTTATTTTGTTTTTCAAAACAGCTCCCATGTTGGGCATGGAGTGGAGCAGAGAGGGCTGGCTGCGTACATGGCTGTGCTGTGAATGGGGGCCAGGCAGATGGGAAGTTGTGGGTAAGGATACCCATGGCCTTGTTCCCAGGTCCTTTTTCGAGTTATCCATAGTTTGCCAAAATTCCTGGCGGTTGGAACCTTCTACAATGTTAGTAAATGAACGTGACCACATAGCTTTTGTTGCTCAAAATCGGGAAGGTCTCAAAGTAAGAAAAGTGGGGAAGACTGTTGGCGGTGTTGGCAACGTTTTCAATACTGTATGCTTTTAAGGATGACTTCCTGTTGAAAAGTGCCATATCTAAGAACGAGACATACATACACGTCTGCCAGCCTCCGGGTAACCGCACCGGCTTCTCCCTGGGTTCATTCTCCCTGCCGTGGTCAATGAGCAAGCTCTGGTCCGGTGCTGGCCGCTGGGCCTCAGTGCTGATGCGAAGCCGCTTCAGGCCGCAGATAGCCAGGTATTCGGTGGGGAGAGTGTTGGGACCGCACAGAGAAAGCTTCAGGTCCCGGACCAAGGTGAAGTTCAACAAGAGACCCAGTGCGGATGCATCCGTGAACCAGATGGTCAGACGGTCATTGTAGCTGGCTTGCTCTATCGCGGCGGGCAGGACGGTGTTGCAGCTGCACATCAAGTTGGCCAAACTGTAGTCACAGTCCCAGACGTCTGCCGCGCAACTGCAGTTCCGAATGGTGTTTTCCTTTGTGAAGATCAGGGTGCTGTTCTTCTGACCTCCTGTGAAGCAGTCCAGGACAAGGAGGCCCAGGGCGCTGGTCAGCAGGAGGCTGTGCCCAGAAGGTGGGGCCATCCTTGTGTCAGCGTGGACCAGTAAGTTTGTGTCTCCCCTTCGTGAGCCAGTTCATCGCAATTCACCTGCAACACACATAGGCAGCTGTGTTATTGCAGGCTCTCATCAGAAACATATGGTTCGTGGGGCACCTGGCTGGCTCAGTTGGTAGAGCATGGGACTCTCAGCCTCGGGGTTGTGAGTTTGAGCCCCATGTTGGGTGTAGAGATTGCTTAAAAAAATGTGAAGCAGGGGCTCCTGGGTGGCTCAGTTGGTTAAGCACCCCACTTTGGCTCAGGTCATGATCTCGCAGCTCGTGAGTTCAAGCCCCACGTCATCGGGCTCTGTGCTGACAGCTCAGAGCCTGAACCCTGCTTTAGATTCTGTGCCTCCCTCTCTCTCTGCCCCTCCCCTACTCATGCTCTGTCTCTCTCTCTCTGAAAAATAATAAACATTAAAACATTTTTTTAATATGAAGCTTACGGGAATGGAGCCCCCTCAATAATCCATTATAAACGTTTCTCTCTTGTGGTTCTATCAAAGGCAGGAAATGCATGGAGCCCAAGTGCAGAAATGATCTTTTCTCAGAGGCTGTGAGAGGCAGTAGCCACCTGCTCATGCGAGGCATAGAACTCCCCGTGATGTCTGCTGTGAGACTAACACACCAGCAGCAACAAGATGGGGAGCCAGAGATGAAACCCAGGGCACCTTGTCTGTGGGCAGGGATCTGTGGCGCTCTGAGCATGCACACTCTCCAAACATCTTGTTACTTGTATTGAGTCCTCAACACCCCCTCAAACATGCACATTCCCTCCTCCCCTCAATATCTGACTTCCTGGAATTCAGGAGACAAACAGTTCCGTGTTGGATTCAGCTGTCCAAGCACTACCTGTTAAACAGCATAGCTTGAATACCAGTGAAACATTTAGTTAATGGTAAACTTTAATTTCTAACTAGACAAACATGCCCGCATCATATTAATCTGTTTATAGATCCATTGATACTTTCCTGATCTCCCAGAAATATAAGTATTAGAGTAGATTTTATTGTGTTAATAGACAATGAAATCACTAATCACACACCAATTAATTGCAATGAACTTGTTTATCTCCTCCTTTCCCAGATCATCTGTTATAAATTGATTTCATCAAATAACTTAGTGTAGGACCCAAAACTAAGCAATATATCAGCACTGTTAAAGGACCTAAGTAAGATAAGAATGCATGTGTAGTTTAAGGAACAACACCAATGTCCAATTTGGAGGAAAATGCCTTAAGTACTTGGTATATAACAGATGTGTGGTGTTCTTTTATGGGTTGGAATGAGACATACATTATGAAATAGGGTGCCATGTTCCAGTTCTTGCAAGAATAATTACATCTCCTGGGGCTCCTGGGTGGTGCAGTTCGTTAGTTAAGCATCTTGACTCTTGATCTTGGCTCAGGTCATGATCTTGCAGTTCGTGGGATAGAGCCCCATGTTGGACACTGTTCTGACAAGCAGAGCCTGCTTGGGATTCTCTCTCTCCCTCTCTCTCTGCCCCTCCCCTGCTCACTCACTCACTCTCTCCCAAGATAAATAAATAAACACTAAAAAATTTAATTAAAAACAAGAATAATTACACTTCCCCTGAGTTAGCTGATGGCTGACCAAAAGATACAAGACCAAAGATATAATTCTGTTAATCTGCGTGTACAAAACACCACACATGTGAAAAAATACTTGGAATAAGACTTCTGGCTCAGAGAGTCCAGCGCTGGTGATAGGTCCCCACAAGAAGTGCTGGGGAGGGACAACTGAGTCAGTCTGAGGAGCTGAACATGTGTCCAAAGAGGGTGGTGGGGACAGCAGGAAAGGGGTGAAGCAGACACGCAACACTTTGGGTGCAAGACAAGGCCACAAGGTCACAAAGCAAAAGAATCCAAGGAAGGCAAGGCTAAAAATGCTGGGCTCAGGTGGACAGGCAGGAAGCACAAGTTCATCATCAGGTGGTTGGAGACTAAAAATAGGCTCAGCCAAGTACACATGGACAGGAAGTGAGACACTAGTTCACAGGAATCATAACCTCATTTGTTCATTCATTTGCTCATCCATTCATTCATTCACTCCTTCACTCAGCAAATGTTTGTTGGGAACTCCCTAGCTGGTAGGCGCATTGCTAGCCCTGGGGATAGAGCCCAGAAGACAACGAGGGTATAGAAGTTGTGTTCAAGAGACTTGATTTTGCTTCCAGCGCCCAAGGCAGGCCAGGCCTGCATGTGAGGACCAAGGGCCTGTGGCAGCAGAAAGGAAAGGGAGTCAAAGTCAGGAGTTGGGGAGGGCTCAGCACGGGCCATGTGTCAAGGCCAAACGTAGGACACAAAGACGAACAAAACCTGTACCCTTCCCTCCAAGGGTTTACAAGCAGAAGAGGAGGACAAATACAGCAGGACTGAGAAAGGAACTATTGAATGTATGTATGGTTATAGGAACGTATCAGAGAGACAGGTTAAAGTCCACCTGGGGGACGGAATAAGTTGCTTTATATAGTGTTTTGTGTTGACTTTGAAGTTGTTACAGGGTTTTCTTAAAGGATGTATTCATTAGTGCATTTTGTCATAAAAGAAAGGACTTTGGGAAATGCTTCCATAGAGCCAGAATTCTTCCTGAACATGAGTTTTACAGTTTTAAATAGTTTGAGGATGCAGTGGTAACTACCCCACTTAGTAAGGAGCAGTGACTAACTTATTAATTACAAGATAATTTTAGATGATCAGTTGTCCTCGATTCTGCTGGAGGTTTCTAGGACTTCATGCCCCAGTAACCCTTTCATCCCGGAACTGAGAAAGCTGTCATCAATACCATGGGCTTGCTCTGATCTCAGCCTGGAGGAGAAAGGGTGGTAAAAGGGGTCCATCCATCAGCCCAGAACCTGGTGAGAAAAGTGTCTGCTTCATTTTCCAGGTGCTGATATCATTCAGAGACATGCTCAGAAGAAGGAAAGAGGCAGGCAGGGAAACAGACATTGATTTCCCGAAACAAGGCCCTGTTCCTTGCTGTGCCCCTGACCATATGGCGGTACTATGGGGAAAGAAACTATTGTTTTCCTCTGGGGGGTGCTCAGCTTGTTAGAAGGGAAACCTTGAGCTAAGGGTGACTGTCTGGTCTCCAGAAGCACGGAGCTTGCCCTACAATGGAGCCAACACAAAGGAGAACAAGCAAGAAATGCAGACACATTTCTAACAACCTTTTTTGAGCACTGAGATCAAGCCATGCCTGACATCCTTTCTTGATTTTTGAAATCTGTGAGCCAAAAATTTTCTTGTTTTTCCTAGTCAAACCAGTCTGAATTGGATTTCTGTAACAAGTAGTGAGAAAAAGTACACTGACATTTGGCAAACTATTCCCCTCCCCCCCATTCATTCAATATACCTTTGTTGAGTCCTTGCTCTATGCAGGGCACTGTGCTAGAAACTGAGAATAAAGCCAAGAGGAGCTCCTTCCAGAGGCTATACCCCAGTGGAGGAGGTGCTTGAATTCATAATCACAGTAGAGTGTGATAATCAGTATAAGAGCATTTTGTATGGGGTATCGAGTCTACATCTAACTTTGCCTGGAAATGGAAGGTGCCATAATAAGCTTCATGCAAGAGGTGGTATCTGAGGTGGGGAATAGTTCTTGAGTGAGAAAAAGAAAAGAAAAAGTTATCTATATAGTTAGCACAGGGCGATCAGAATCTGAAAAATCCAAAGTGGGACAGAGGTGGGCACCTGGTGGCTCAGTCAGTTAAGCGTCCGACTTCAGCTCAGGTCATGCTTTCTCGGTCTGTGGATTAGAGCCTCTGTGTTGGGTTCTGTGCTGACAGCTCGGAGCCTGGAGCCTGCTTCCAGTTCTGTGTCTCCCTCTATCTCTCCTCCTCCCCGACTCACTCTCTGTCTCTCTCTGTCTCTCAAAAATGAGTAAATGTTAAAAAAAAATTTTTTTTAAAAGAAACCAAGCAAAGGTAGGACAGAAAGATTGATGGGCGATGGGGAAGCTGGTGGGAGAGGGGAGTGGAGGGGTCCTGTTGGGCGGAGCCTTCTGACTTGCTCTGACTCATCATTTCCTCAGTACCCTTGCTTGTTGTGTGCCCATCATCAGGATGTGTTCCTGTGTCCTAAGAGGAGTCCCCTCTGCCACCCCCCCCCCCTCACTGTGGGCAGGGGCTTAGCACGGGGCAGGGGCAATGTGACGTATCTGTGCCATTTTGTTAATGTCACGCTGGATTCTGTCCACAAATGAATAAATACGTAGTGAAACCAGGGCAAAAGGTGATTCCTCCCTTACATTACAGTCTGAGGCCACTAAGGAGGTGTGGGGGTGGGGCGGGGGTGCTCTGCTCCATGTCACAGAGGGGCTCAAGCTTTCATCCACCGCTCTATCGTCTCCCAGGCCTCCAGATTCTTTGTGGGATTTTTGTTCACATTTTACTGACCAGAACTCAGCCACATGGCACCCCCTCTAGGCAAGCAGTTTGGAAACCGAGTCCGGCACTATGCCAAGGGAGAACGGGACGACACAGGTATTGGTCGGCACTAGAAATTTCTGACAAGCATAATAAATGGTTTTATGTAACCATCACAAACGCCCAGGTGGTATCCATCCACCTAAGTTTTTCGGCAAGATGTGAAAAGCCATGTGTGATCATTAAATCTCGGAGCCTTTAAATCACTGCACATGTCGAAAAACCAGAGCTACTATTTGGATCAGTTCAAATATGAGCTTTATATTGCAACTAAAGAAACCTCGGTAGTAATTAATACCAGCAAATTAGCTGCGTGAAAGCAAAGACTCTGAAGGGAGCAGATACGGACACCAGTTACTTCAAAACAAATTCCACACAGATTCCTTCTCAATCTAGGATTACACCCAACATTTAGATAATGTTTATACTTGGCTCCAAAAGGAATGTTTCAAACTGCACTAGTTCTGTTTATAAGAAGATATTACTAGCGAGGAGATTGTGTGTCATTGGGAGGGGAGCATTTGGACCGTTTGCCCAAAACAGATTTGAAAGGTCTCGAATGATGATGGTTTGAACTCTGTAGTCTCAACACAAAAGGGAAAAAAAATTGTGGGAAAACAGTGGTATTCCCCAAATTCTAACAGCAACTAGAAATTAGGAGTGATTTCAAATTTTTAATTGAGAAGTGAGTTTAATTTGAAAATAGAAGTGATTTTTTAGTTTAAAAGTGGAAAGGCACTTAGGGAAAAGTCTCAGTTGAATGAACCGGGGTCAATAAGAAGACCAGAAACTGAAGAGATCCTCCAGAAAGAAGCAGATGGCCCAAAAGAGAAACTGAACCACAGGCACAGGAAGAGGGGCAGAAGATGGCTAGTACCCAGGCACTTCAAAGAAACCCACTTTGCAGCCAGGACTTGGGCAGCTAGGCAGGGGTGTCTCAGACAGTTGCCCAAGTGTGTTTCTGCAAGACTCCTTGAAGATTCTGAGGGGGAGAAGATGAGAGAAATTCCAGAAAAGGAGATAGTTTGGAATTTTAGGTATATCTCACCAAGTGAGACATACACCTTACTCTTGCATACTTTATCAAAAACGTACCCAGCATTAAGACCGAGAGCAGTTAAGATGGCCTCGCTCCCTCCAGGGGTTGAATGGGCTGCCCAAGGAACTCAGCATGTACTAAAGAAGCAAAGAAGTAGGCAGCTAATTATAGGGCAATGTGATTGATGAGCACTTAGTAATGACATGGAACAAGTATTGGGCAGAAGGAGAGAGAAAGACTCCCCAAAGAGGTGCTATTAGGGCCAGGCACAGAAGGGTTTGGGGGGAAGGGAAAGGGTAGAGCTGCAACTGGAAGGGTCACTTGAGCAAAATTTCAGAAACTGAGTACTTGGCGGGTCTGGGGCCCATGAGCTGAAGCACAGGAAAGACAGGGTTAGACAGGACCGACTCCAAGTTCAGGGGTTTAGTCTCCAAATCCTTCTGCCTCTTACCTCATCAATAAAAACTTTAAAAAACTTTCCCCAGTGGGGCGCCTGCTTGGCTCAATCAGTTAAGCATCCAACTCTTGGTCTCGGTGCAGGCCATGACATCACGGTCTGTGAGTTCGAGCTCTGCCTCGGGCTCCATGCTGGCAGCTCAGAGCCTGCTTGGGATTCTCTCTCTCCCTCTCTCTCTGCCCCTCCCCTGCTCACTCTCTCAGCCTCTCTCAAAAATAAATAAATAAACTTTAAAAATAAAAAACCCTCCCCCAAATGTGTAACTTTTTATTTATGAAGGCATTATAACTACCCGATTTATATATTATGAACATGGTGAGCAATACACACAGAATAGAATTTTTAAAATTTGAGACAAAACATAAAATGAAAGTTTGAGTACCTTCAGCTCTACCCCCACTGGCTTGGCTTGTGCACTCCCTTGGCTGCAAACACCCCCTCTGGAGGCCCCTGAGAGAAGCAAAAAGGAGGCGCTGAAGGTTTATAAGCAGGGGACACCTATTTAGTTCTGTGCGGAAGGAAGGTCATTCAGGCACCGGGCAGAGATGACATGGGAATAGAGACAGAGAGAACACAATGAGCTCGCAGTAAGAGAACACTTCCGTATTTTCTTTGAAGGTTTACCTCTCTCCATTTGCTGACTCCTTCTCACGCCAGCTCCCCAGATATATCTGTGTCAGCATCTCGAATCCTGGGGCGGGTGGGGCCGCCCGAGACGGGAGGATGCCGGAGGCAAGGATGAGGACATAGCTCCTGCCCGAACTCCTTGGAAGGTGGTGTGGGAGGCAGGGGCCCCGCAGCGGACAGCGCGGGAGAGCATTCCCTGTGTCCTTCTGAGCATCCCGACGGGGCTCAAGATGCCCACTCTGCCCCTGACACTCACGCGAAAAGCACAGTTCATTTTCTGAGTCAGGGGCCTCTTGGTGATTTCCTTAGACCCGCAGCGAGACCAGCTGCTGGCAAGAGAAGTCACAGGCAAGGTTGCGGAGGGGGTACGGTATCTTTCCTGTCCCCAGGGGCTCCTTCATCTCAATTCTTTGGTCAAGGCTCATCCACGCTTTCCAGATGCCTGGTGCTAAAATCCCACCCTCACATAGAGGTCTAATGGCACTTGGTTAAGCCTTGATCTGGATTTCAATGAACACATTCTTGTTCAAGGGTGTTTGCCCTTTAGGCCTTATCCCTGTGTGTCCCTTGTTAAAGGGATAGCAAGGATTAAATAGGAAGTATGGGAGAAGTGTGGTGCGGGGACTCCTCTCGAGGACCCCAGAATGGAGGGATCCCGTTCCCGGTCTAGTTCCCACTGGTCTGTGGCTGTGCAATCTCCCTTCCCAGGCAGGCCAAGGAGG
Source organism: Hyaena hyaena (assembly GCF_003009895.1). Lineage (NCBI taxonomy): Eukaryota > Metazoa > Chordata > Mammalia > Carnivora > Hyaenidae > Hyaena > Hyaena hyaena. The sequence continues at coordinate 2,293,702 of NW_024080634.1, forward strand.
ACATGCTGGCTACTCTGTCCCCTGTGCATGAGAGGCTCATAGGGACCCTCTAGTTGTAGGACCTTGAGAAGCTCTTGAAGAAAACGGATTTGGGGTGTGTTTTCTTTTCTTTGGCTCTGTCCCACAAATGCACCGCAGGGGGCGGGTTACAGATACACACTACGTAATATGGTATTTATTTTATTTTTTTAAGTTTATTTTATTCTGAGAGAGAGAGCCAGGGAGGGACAGAGAGAGGGAGAGAATCCCAGGCAGCCTTCAAACTCTGAGCATTGAGCCTGATGCAGGGCTTGAACCTACGAATCGTGAGATCATGAGTCAGGCAGAAGTCTAGAGTCAGACGCTTAATGGACTGAGCCACCCATGTGCCCTGATGTAAGATGATATTTAAAAGACAAGGGATAGCTTTGTTGTTTAATATCTCAAAGCTAATAATGTTGAAAGTGACGTGAATCTGGGTCTCTCCCCAGTGCTTTCTTACTGTGGTCAGCGTTGTCTTCTCTTTCTCCGCATTCCACAATAGCACACCTCCAGCCCCAGTGTTATGAGCCACTGCACTTTCACATGTCCTCCAAAGTGCTGATGAACAGCTCTTCCCAACCCTGGGCCTTACTTACACAGCTCCCAGTGAGAAGCGTGGCACGGACCTCACTGTGATTCCGGTATGATCCACATCTTGTTGGATTTATACAGTAGGCGCAAAACTGTTGGCTATCATCTGATTTATCTCCTCATCTAGAAAAGGAGGAAATAAAAGTTCACATCTCCGTAAGTTGGCATTTAGGCACGATTAGCATGAAGCATGTACTTTGGGTCTCAAGAGGCTACACTTTACTTTTGTGATGCTTCATGTTCAACTCACTGTACGTCGTGGGCCACTCAGAAAAGACGTTCTAGGTGATGTCTGGCAATATGGCGTGGGGCTGATGATACCTATTCGATATAACGTGAGTAAAGCAGGACACATGTGGACGTGTATGCTCTATTCATGAGTACTATTACTACTAGTACGTATACTACCATATACACAGTATTTAGTACTTTACTAACTACAATATTTTGTAATGTTGGAACCACAATGATAAGAGGGACATATCAGCCTCCTCTGTCAGGCATCCCAAAAGCCACCCAAAGAAATATAAAGTTACTGGTTCATTTAATGCACTACTTACATCAAAAAATTTGAATAAAAAACAGGCTCACCATAAAGCAAAAATGCCTCTTTGCCCCTTTTTTTCCTGTAACAAACAACTCTGATTTACAAATGTCCTTCTGTGATTCTGGGGAACAGGAGGGCTTGAAATCGTTAGTGAGCAAATCTGGTAAATTCCCATTCCTAAAATGTTTAACGGAGCAGCAGGCTAGGAGTTGTGATAGAAATGCTTCCTTTCTGGTCTCCTCTTATCCCTGCTAGATACTGTGGGGGCTGAGTAAGGACCCCTGAAGGTGTCTATGTCCTAATTCCTAGACGCTGTGAATGTTGTCTTACAGAGCAAGAGGGACTTTGCAGATGTGATTACATAAAGGATCTGGAGATGAGGAGACCCTGGATTATCCGGGTGTCCTTCCAAGAGAAAACAGGAGGAGACAGAGAAGAAAAAGGCAATGTGGCAATAGAAGCAGAGATGGGAGCGATATGGCCAGAAGTCGAGGAATGCCAGCAAACTGGCTGGAAAAGGCAAGGAACAGATTCTCCCTGGGAGCCTCCAGAAGAAACGAGCCCTGTCGACACCCTGACTTTAGCAGAGTCAGTCTGCTTTTGGGCTTTGACCTCCAGAAATGTAAGAGAATACATTTTTTCTGCTTTAAGTCACTAAGTTGGTGGAAATTTGTTATGTAGTCATAGGAAACTAATATAGAGAATATAAGGAAATTACAGAACACCGATAGCAAACCACCCTTTGGACTAAACACACTAGGGGCGCCTGGGTGGCTCAGTTGGTTGAGCATCTGACTTGGGCTCAGGTCAGGATCTCACGGTTCATGGGTTTGAGCCCTGCATCTGGCTCTGTGATGACAGCTCAGAGCCTGGACCCTGCTTCAGAATCTGTGTCTCCCTCTCTCTCTCTCTCTGCCTTTCCCCCACTCACACCCTGCCTCTCTCTCTCAAAAATAAACATTAAAAAAAAATTTTAAGCACACTAGCCATGCTATATACAGCCCTGCAGTATTTGCTAATTGTGTCGTGTGTCTTACTACTCTCACTAGACCGGATCGTAAATAAGCTCTTGGGGTAACTCTATCCCAACCTCCATTACTGGTTTTCTGAAATACCAAGCTCAAAACTGTCCAGAGTAGTCCTGCCACATTGGGTCCAGCCCAGCGTAAACGAGGCATCTGGACACATCTCCTGAATTCAGAGGGGGGGCCTGTATCCAGGTGGTTATTTGCATGTGAGGAATTGACAAGGAAGAAAGAAGGAAGCGTGAAGGCCTGGAGCAGGGAAGACTGGAGGGACAAGATGGCACCCATCTCTTCTCAGCCCAGACTAATTAATGCCGTGGGTGGAGACCTGTGGCGCCACAAGCAGAGGCTGCATGGACCGCTCTCAAGAACCCTGAGATGTGGGGCACGAGTGGCCCCTATCTGGGTGACAATGGGTAACACTGAGCTGGGGGGACAGAGTCATTCTTCCCATTTCTGCACTGAGTGCGGGACAGCTCTGGTGCGATGAGGAATGAGGGGCAAGCAGCAGCATTGGGCCCTCCCTGGGATAGACGGGGGTGCCCTGGTCACTCCTCTTTGGGCAGTGAATCAACAGGGAGCCCCATGGCTAAGGCAAGGGACAGTCACCATCCAGTGGTGGGCGGGGACAGAATCAAGTGAAAGGATCCTTTCTGAGCACAGGTAAGACATTTCTGGGGACTCTATTGTGTAGACACAGAGGTAGAAAGGAGGCAAAGACTTGTATTAGGGAGGCGGAAACACAAATTGGCAAAATACAAACTATTAATGTCCATTTGAACTTATTTGTGCCCAGTGGTTGGTGAAGCCAGTATTTCTTCAAGGATCAATTGATTACTGCTTTTAGATTAAATGTATTTAATAATGGAAATGGATCTAAGAGCCAACTTGAACAAATTAAAAGTGGACATTTTGTGTTTTGGAAGCACTGAGCTCAACTGGGTGTTGATTTTACCTATAGTTTGTTTGTTAATTGGATCCTGGACCCCGTGGTGTTAATATGCTGTGTAAGTCAGGTTTCTTTTTTTTTTAATACTTTATTTTTGGGAGAGAGAGAGAGAGCGCAAGCATGAGCGCTGGAGGGGCAGAGAGAGAGGGAGACATGGAATCTGAAGCAGGCTCCAGGCTCTGAGCTGTCAGCACAGAGCCCGTCGTGGGGCTCAAACTCACAAACTGAGATCACGACCTGACCTGAAGTCGGACACTTAACCAGCTGAGCCACCCAGGCACCCCAGTCAGGTGTCTGATGTGGCAAAAACCTGCTCTTTTTGTTGACTGGTTTCCCCAGTCCTTAGCACAGTGCCTGATACATAGAGGCGTTCCATAAATACTTATACTATTTGTACATTATAAATCCCCACATTAGCTAAGTCAGAGATGCATATTACTTTCACCTTTCACTTCCAAGGATTGTGTAGTATATCATGTTACCAAATCAGCAACAAAAGGCATCTTCTTTAGGGGGAGTTTCGGTTTTCAGCCTCACCATGACAAAGGAATCATACTGAGATTTTGTGTCTGGGTAAGAGGATAGGAAATTCGAACCCAATATCCTAAGCTTTGCCCGTGAGTCCCCCTGAAAACCACTGAATGACATCTAGCAAAAATTCCACGAGGCATCCCATCCTCTGTGGCTTTACCAATGATCACCGTGTAGGCTTGCAGTTGCCCAGGAACCTTCTGGTAAATCTGGTGGGGACACGCTGGCCTGGAATGACAACCATGAGCCCCAAGTCAGGCTCTCAGATCACTGTCCTTCCACCTCACCGTACACACCCATCCAGGGCTTACGGGAAGAATGAGGAGGGTTGGTAAATGTTGACCTCACAGATAGTCGTGAGCATTAGAAGCCATCACCCTCACTGCTCCCCATTGAGGGATTCTAACAGCCCCCACCACAAACTCCCCCGAGAGCCAACCTTTAAGCGTCCAGTTTTGTAAAAATAACCTGTAACAGCTTTGCTCAAATTACTGGGCCTGTATTAAACGAGTGTGAGGTTGCCAAGGAAAAATGAGTCAGAGGGATCCCTTTGCTAAGAGATGAGAAAAGAAAAAAAAAAGGGCCTGCAAACCTTTAATTTAATTACCTACTTCCAGAACAATAAAAAAGGGAGTAAGTTCTTCTGTGCAGCGAGGTGCATTATTTCGGTCTCGTAAAGTAGCTTGATACTTGCCCAGGACGGAAGCCTCATGCTTTTTCCTTTCATCTGATTCCAACGATATTCAATTTTAGAAATGCAAGAATTAAGTTTTCCTTTAGGGTTTTAGTTCCAAATATTGGAACCCAAAGCAGTTTCAACCTTGCCACTTTCACGAAAGACTTGGAAGGGCCTTTAGATGCCTCCTGGGAACAATGGCTAAAGGGAATGTCAGATCTTGGATGCGAATCGGGAGCAGAAATAGGGACATTAGGTAAAATCTAAGGAAATCCGCATAATGTGTGGACATTAGCTGGCAATAATAATGTATCAATATTGGTTGATTGATTGTGACAAATGTTATGTACCATTCTGATGTAACAGGGGACAGTAGGTGTGGGGCAGATAGGAAGTCTCTGTGCTATCTTCACAATTTTTCCAAGTCTAAAAGTATTCTAAAATTAAAAGTTTTTTTTTTTTTTAAAGAAAACCCTCCTGATTTCATTGATGACTTCTTGAAGATTATTGTTCTTGCGACAACAGCAGACCTCCAGGGGATCCTCTGGGCATCACAATGTGGGCTAAACTGAGTATCCCTGAAATGGTGTCTAGGCGTGACTCCAAATGAATTCTTCAGGCCTTCTGGCCTCAAGAAGATTCCGGCTTTCTTAATGGCCTTGGAGGCCAGGCAACTCAGAGGTGCAAATGAGAAAGTGGTCCTTTTATGGAAAACAGACCAAAACCAGAAGGTAGAGGCATCAGGAAATATTGTGGGAAGAAGTCCTGAAAGAACTTGTGTGTGTGTGTGTGTGTGTGTGTGTGTGGTGTTTGTGTGTGTGATACTTCCCTAATGCTGTTCCCTTATGTTATTCCCTGTGTCTAGTAGTGTGTTCTGTTTCTCAGCTGCCGAGAAACAGCCTCATCTCGTAAACTGTCCTTAGATCTCACGTCTTTCGTGAAACTTTAGTACTAGCTAGGACTACGAATGGCAGTTCTTGCCTGCCTCAAACCTGTTTCTCTTTCTTTCTTTTTTTTTTTTTTTTATTTGAGAGAGAGAGTACACCTGTGAGCTGGGAAAGGGGCATCAAGAAAGGGAGAGAGAATCTTAAGCAGGATCCATGCTGAGCACGGAGCCCTACACAGGGCTTGATTGCACAACCGTGAGATCATGACCTGAGCGGGAATCAAGAGCTGGATGCTCAAATGCCTGAGACACTCAGGCGCCCCTCAAACCCGTTTCTCTTATAGGGTTACGCCAGTCTACCATATACAAAAAATTAAAAGCAAGCTTTTTACAAGCAGATCTGTCATCATACAGGGAGGTTATACACGTTTGTGTTAGATTTTTAAGCCACTACAGTCAGGCTTTGTGTTGGGATCACCGCATTCAAACCATCTCATCAGCTTCCCAGGGACTCCGACCCTCCAGCGTGCCAATTCCAATGGTTAATTTCCTGGTTTCATTTTGCTTGACTTCTTATCGGCATTTGACGCGGTTGCCTATTTTTTCCTTCTTGAGCAAAGAACTTTCTGTTCTTCCCTGACACCACTTTCTCCAGCTTCTCTTGCTACCAATGGCTGCCCCTTCCAGTCTTTGGCTGGCATCCCCTCCTTGTCATTGTTGCCTGCCCCTGGCTCAGTGCCTGGCTCTCTCCTCTGTGTATTATCCACTCCTTTGTGTGCTAACCTATGGACTTAAATATTATCTATATGCTGATGATTAACCAGCTTCCAAACTCTTCCCTGAGCTTCATGCTCATATATCCAGGATCTTACTTGATACGTCCACCTGAATATCCAAGACACCTCCAACTTAACTTGCCAGATACACAACTCGATTCCCAGGAGAGCTGGGACTGCTGGGTAGAGAAGACATTTTACTGTATCAACATTTTTCCACACCAACACTTACTGTTCCATGGCCTTGTGTTCATGCTGGGTACGGTTCAAAGTACTTTTATGTATTTTATATCATTTAATCCTTGCAATCAGAGTAAAAGTAGACATTATGGCCCCGTTTTCATATCAGAAGAGGGAGACGCACAGAGGCTAAAGAGCTTACCAAAAAGGGTCACAGAGCTGGTAAGAAAAAGTTAAAGTTTGAACCCAGACAGCCTAATATGCTCTAGAGAATTGTGGTGGAAATTACAGTGTTATTTCCCATTCCAGGATCATGTTTCTATACAAATGCCTCGTATTCTATCACTAGACTCTGTGCCTGTTAACATGAAGGGCATATAGGAACCTCATGCTAGAGGAATAGGAAACAAAATGAATGAAGTGAGTTCCAGTAGACATAAACATTTCAGAAACACTTTTTTTTATTTCTTATTATTTTTTGCACTCATATGTGGAACTTGAGAAACTGAACAGACGACCATGGGGGAAGGGAGGTGGGGAATAGTTTCAAACAGAGAGGGAGGAAGGCAAACCATAAGAGACTCTTAAATACAGAGAACAAACTGAGGCTTGATGGGAGGGGGGTGGAGGAGAGGGGAAAATGGGTGATGGGTATCAAGGGGGGCATTTGTTGGGACGAGCACTGGGTGTTGCATGTAAGCTACGAATCACAGGAATCTACCCGCAAAACCAAGAGCACACTGTAAACACTGTATTTTAGCCAACTTGACAATAAATTATATTAAAAAAACATAAGTACTAGGGGGCCTGGGTGACTCAGTTGGTTAAGCGTCTGACTTCGGTTCAGGCCATGATCTCACGATTAGTGGGTTTGAGCCCCACGTTGGGCTCTGTGCTGACAGCTAGCTCAGAGCCTGGAGCCTGTTTCAGATTCTGTATCTCCCTCTGTCTCTGACTGTCCCCTACCATGCTCTCTCTCTCTCTCTCTCTGTCTCTCTCTCTCTCAGGAGAAAAAAAACACAAGTACTTTTTTAAAAAGAACATTATAAATTAGATTTAAAAATAAGGACATTAGTTGAGTGCTGCTTCTGCCTATGGGGCACAGACTATTGCAGAGAGCGAGCCAATGGGAAGTCTTAACTAAAATATGTAGCTACTGTACCTCTCTCTCCTTGACACAGGGCCTTGTGAGAACTAGTTAGCCAATGACTGCAAACCCCATTCCATCTAATGACTTGGTCTACACCCAGCCAATCTGATCACTGGGGTTCAGCTCCCCCAGCTTGGCACATATGCCCATGACTTTGCCCTTGATCATATACTCAAGAAGCCATGTAGGTTGTCTGTTCTCCCACCTGACGCAGAGACGCGATCTACTGGACACCGGATTTAAAACGTTGATAGTACCTCTCATGCTCACACTCGGTCTCTCTCTCTCTCCAAAATAAATAAACATAAAAAAAAGTTTTTCAAGTTGAAAGAACAGCAGGGTTAAGCAATAAAAATACTAGTATGGAAAAGAAAATTGGGAAATCTGAGTCGGCTGTTGAAAAGCACTCATTTCCATAAATACTTTATTAGAACTGTTATTTTCAGAAATGCGCAATGCCTGTCAAATAAATGTCAACGAGAATCTTTTTTTTCTTTCACACATATTGCAGTATTTGGTCTAAAAATAAAAGTTAAAATTTTCCCAAAGATCACTGTTTTCATTAAAAAATTTTTTTCAAACTAATGAGGCCTGATAGTTTTGGTAGTTTTTAAGGACAGGCTTTTATAGATATTATGCATAAGCTCTTCTCCTCAATATACACCAACACTTTTATTGCTAAAAAAAAAAAAAACTACCCCAAAACATGTTTAGTAAATAATGAAATATGTACAGAATTGTGTAAGGATTACTGGTTTTGACTAAAATCCCGCCATCCTCTTACCTTGTAATACAGTATTTAATATGGTTTTTTTCACTTTTATTTATTTACTTTTAATTTTTTTAATGTTTTATTTATTTTTGAGACAGAGAGACAGAGCATGAGAGGGGGAGGGGCAGAGAGACAGGGAGATTTGGAATCCAAAGCAGGCTCCAGGCTCTGAGCTGTCAGCACAGAGCCCGACATGGGGCTCAAACCCACAAACGTGAGATCATGACCTGAGCTGAAGTTGGAGGCTCAAGCAACTGAGCCACCCAGGCGCCCCGAAGTTTTTTTTAATTTTAAATAAAAGGACACATTTTTTAAAAAGATAGCTAATGAGTCCACATGTTAATACTCATCTAAACTTAGTTTCTTCTTACCTTCGAGTGTTTTCCAATAAGCAGGTTATAAAAAAGCAATAAATGTAATACTATTAGATAAAAACAGAGCAAGGAAACAATATAAGCTGATGTTTTGAGAGTTCCCAGTTTTCTCTGTTTGGGATCATGAGAAGGAAAAGAGCTGTGATAGATAATCTCTTTTAAAAAGTTTCTTTAAACGTTTATTTATTTTTGAGAGACAGGGAGAGACAGAGCACCCCTGGGGGAGGGGCAGGGAGAGGAAGGGAGACACAGAATCCGAAGCAGGCTCCCGACTCCGAATTGTCAGCACAGAGCCCTACTGCGAGGCTTGAACCCATGAACCACGAGATCATGACCTGGGCCAAAATCAGACACTCAACCAACTGAGCCACCCAGACGCCCCAATCATCTCTTTTATGTAATTGTTATTTCGCATTGAAGACCGACAGGGAAGTAGAGCCAAATATTTTAAATAGAAACAAGAAGCCCCGGATCCGTGGAGATATCTGTTATATAATATCACCCTAAGTGAGTTTATCTGCTTAGAGACTAAAAGAGAAGACCATTTCATTCTTTGCTGAATGCCCTGGAAACATTTCCTTTTAAAGGCAGAATCTCCGTAAAGAGCAATTCCTATGCCTGGAAGCCTTTAAAAAAGTGTCTCTTGGTGAAAGCCACCGCAAGTGTCCATTATGTTCAGGAAACGTAAATTCTGCAAGAAGAAGGGGACGCCCAGAGTGGCTCTTCAAAGGGTCACAAAACTGGCCTTCCATGCAGCAGAAATTCTGAAGCTATGAATAATTGTCTGTCACCCTAGACACACTTTTTGAGAAAGAACAGAGAAGTTACTTACATCTCGGAGTTCCAACGTGAGGCTTGCTTTTCCACTCTACGGACCTCTGCCTGATCCTTCACTCTGGCTTGACAGCTGGTTTAATCTGCGAGGCAGGATGGAATGTGTGGTCTTGCACTTGCTGTTCTTTTCCGGTTTCAGAGGGCCAGCGGCCCTGGTCGTTTCCATGGCAACCAGGGGGAAGGCTGCCCGCCCACCAGCTTCATTAACCACACAGCAGGAGACAACCTGCCTTGGTGACCACTGGCCACTTTTTTTGGGTTTTACCCAGGGAAGTCTCCAGAAGAAACTAGGGAGACTGCTGCTGTCTGCTGACCCTGAAGGGCTGACAGGAATGGAAGAAATTCTACTTCAGCAGGAAATCGAATGGGCCGAGTGTAGAGCATGGATGGATATTCCTAGACGTTTTCACTCTTGATTTGTTCTGCTTTCTGGCCTGATGAATTGTTATGTAGGCAGATGCATGAACTAGGGTAAAACGTCTCCTTTACTTGGGTTCCAAAGACAAAATGGACTCATTTCAACTCTAAAGATGTTGTCCTGTTCTGTCTTTTTTTTTAGTTCACTTTTTAAAATGTCAAGAGCTGGGGCGCCTGGGTGGCTTAGTCAGTTAAGCGTCAGACTTTCACTTAGGTCATGATCTCGAGGTTCGTGGGTTCGAGCCCCGCGGTGGGCTCTGTGCTGACTGCCAGCTCGGAGCCTGGAGCCTATTTCAGAGTCTGTATCTCCCTCTCTCTCTGACCCTCCCCTGCTCACACTGTCTCTCTCTCTCTCCTAGAAATAAATAAAAATATTAAAAAAATAAATAAATAAAATGTCAAGAGCTGTCACGCAAATAAATTAATAAAAAACATTCTGTATACATTAACTGATGAGGGGTCAGTAGACATTGGAGAAATCGGATGGATGGTGGTGATGGAGGAACGTCTCACTAATTAAAGACACTAAGGGAAAACACTAAGCTAAAGCGATTGGTAGTTACCTGGCTATAGATGATCCAATATTTTAAAGAAGAGAGCACTTCATTGGGGAAATTCATTATTTATTTAGGGAGCCCTTATCACATGCATGTGCTGTGCCAAGAGCTTTAAGGGCCAACAAGGATAAATGTCATAGTCTTCAAGGAAGCTACAGTATGGAAGGGGAATTACATAAGTTGGTTGTGTAAAATGTTGGAAGGCAGGTACAAAGGAGATACGTGAGAGTTTCAGGGGAGGCGAAGCTTCATGTTGGCAAGGAGATTGGAGACATCTTTGTAGAAGGGTAACATTTGATCTGGGCCTTCAAGGATGGCTAGGATTTGAGTAGTCAGATATAAGGAAAAAGGACAATAATGTCTCATGGAATGAGTCTTTGGCCAATGGAGACTGTGAGCCGATGGATGAAGCCTTCTTCCTTTCCCTCCCCATACAGTCCTGATGCCCAAGTCATCTGGCTTCTTAGAGGTCCCTGGACAAAGCAATTAAGAAAATTTCTAGAGCGAGGGTTTGGGGATGGGAGAGCACCAGGCCTATGCAGCTCTTTGAAAGCCAGTGAATCATAGTCAGGAGGAAGCGAATTGAGAATATAAAAAAATCTACTATTGCCAGTTCTTACTTTTAGCAAGGCAAGAATATAAATTCTATCATATGAGAATAGCAGAACGTGGACTTTGGTTCAAATCTTGATTCCACTACCTTCTTGAAAACTATTGTTTAAACTTTATGAGGTTCAGTTTCCTAATCTATAAAGGGGACAGCAATACTTCCCTGCAAGGGGATTAAATGAGACGATATACGTGGACAGGACCCCTGGGAATGGAGGCAGGTATAGCTGACCAGACAAACACAAGCTGTCCCAACTGTCCAGAACAATTGTGGCTCTTCCAGGAGTGTGACACACCTCTGTTCCAGTGCCTCGCTTCCTGCCTCTGCTGTAGAGCCCAGAAAGCTAAAATATTCAACTTGCAGGATCTTCAGCTACCATTGCAGCTCAGGCTCCAGATGTGATTTCGGTTTTGCTGATCACTTCTTGATCCGGAACTAATTTACGTGGAGAGAGGACAATGGGGGTTTGGTCAGGAAATGAGTTCAGTGGGGGAGCAAGTAAGAGAGTTCTGGGCATCCCTGTTCCTGGCACGGACCTCGGCAGAATCGGGCAGGTCTGGGAGCGAGCACTCTGGGGACAGCTTTCTGATTGACTTGCTTCATGGTCATGGCAGACATGTCCTGGCTTCCTATTGGAGAAGGTGGCCTCTTACTTCAGCAACTCCATGATGGTGGAAGAAGCGGCAGTTCCCTCGATAGCCCAATTCCTTGGTGACGTCCCGAGTGAGTCTGTTCAACCCTCCCTATGACCCAAGAACTATCTAGTATCTTAAACCTCCTTGCTGTTTAAACCAGCTGGAGTGGACTCCATTGGCTGTCACTGACCTGAATCCTGAACGACACACCAGTGACGTGTTCTGGCCAATACAAGAGGAGTGGAAGTTTGCAGGTACCTGTCTCTTCTGCTTCTTCTTCCTGCGTGAGTACAGAGATTGCAGGAGCCATTCCTGTCACCGAGGAGGGCAGAGCAGGGACAAGGAGCAGACTGGTGCCTTGAGGACATTGCTGAATTCCTACAGTGGCTCCGCACCGCCCCGTCTGCGGCATAACGACACCATCACCTGCTCACAGGTATTTGATGACTAAGAGAAACCACATAAAGCACTGGGCATGAGGTGTGCACAAAGGAGCCATCGGATAATGGTGGTATTGTCATTATTACTCTTTGTTAGGACACTGATGCCTCCCAGGACCTCTTGCTGAGTGAGGGACTGGGATGAAGACATAGAGCGTGTGGAGGCAGGTTCCTCCCTGGAATCTTGAAGGCCAAACAAACAGCCACTGATGAAATACGGCTGGATCTCTGTGTGTAGCTAGTTAAACATTTACCACACCTTCATATCTCTCCATCCACCTAAAAACTTCACTTCTTTTTTTTTTTTTTTAATATTTTTTATTTAGTTCTAGGAGAGAGAGAAACAGCATGAACAGGGGAGGGTCAGAGAGAGAGGGAGATACAGACTCTGAAATAGGCTCCAGGCTCTGAGCTGGCAATCAGCACAGAGCCCGACATGGGGCTCGAACCCACGAACCACGAGATCATGACCTAAGCGAAAGTCGGACGCTTAACCGACTAAGCCACCCCGGCGCCCCTAAAAACTTCACTTCTAAAACATGTGCTTTTTGTGTTAACTGGGTCACACAGTAAAAGGATTTAGCAAAAAAATGAGTGTTGGGAGGACTAATGAACCCCACCCCCACCCCCTTAGGCTGCCTGCTTTGTTCAGCTGTGGAGTCAAGGGTGGTGGACAAGTGTTTGTTCCCTGTGGGCTCGAATTCTAGTTTTGCCCCTGACTAGCTTTGTTTTCTTTCCTCCCTTCCTTCCTTCCTTCCTTCCTTCCTCCCTCCCTCCCTCCCTTCCTTCCTTCTTTCCTTTCTTCCCCCCTCCCTCTCCTCCCCTCCCCTCCCTTTCTTTTTCTCTCTCCCTTTTTTTCTTTTTCTTTCTTTCTTTCTTTCTTTCTTTCTTTCTTTCTTTCTTTCTTTCTTTCTTTCTTTCTTTCTTTCTTTCTTCCTTTCTTTCTTTCTTTCTTTCTTTCTTTCTTTCTTTCTTTCTTTCTTTCTTTCTTTCTTTCTTTCTTTCTTTCTTTCTTTCTCTTTCTTCTTTCCTAAAGAGCAATACAGGCTCCTGATAGCACATTTAAATAACACCCAGCACACTAAGTAACAGTGAAATTCTACACACCTCTCCAACTTCTCCTGCAGAAATAATGCTGGTTATGTCTGCATTGAGGAAAGTCTTGCTTTGTCTCCCAACTCCAGCAACTGCTTTGATTGTTGATTAACGTGTTGGTTACCTAAACTCTTTTAAAGCGAGGGCTGCTCAGACTCCAGGTTTTCCAACAGCCTTTCTCCAAGTATTATGATTGGAAATCTCTATTATCACTGGCTAACCACCTCCAAATCATTTATCTGTATCTTTTATTAGCTTTTACTTTATCCTGGGCAGCTTCAGGGTGCATGTCAGGTTATGCCTTTCCATTCCAGTTCCTTCTGTTGCTACATGAAATGAACATCCCTATTACACATTTTGCTGCAGGATCCAGATGCTCCTGTCCTCACCAGGTAGCACTGATTGTGCTCTAGATCTTGTCATCAGCATGTGGCTCTGTTCCAACTTTAAGTCGCCACTGAACCCGTTTTGTTCTTTCTCTCCCCCACTCCTGCTCTGCTTTACCCCCACGGAAACATCTGTGTGGGTGTGCCTTGGCTTCACTTTGTCTGTGTCACCCATCCTTCACTCTGTGATCAGCTGCTTTCATGCTGCCCCTCCCCCCACCACTCTGATGAACTCCTGTCCAGCCCTTGCTGTCCGCACCATCGCAGCGGAGCCCTCGATCGTCCCTGTGGTCTGCCTTCTCGGCTCCCCAATCGTAGGGTGCAGGCACTCATGGAGAAACTGCAAAGGACTAGAAGTTCCTAATGCTGAGCCTCAAGTCTGCCCCGTCACTATTCGGCCATCCTGCCAGCTTGCTCTTGCCCAATGGCCTTGATGAATCTCCTCTACTTGTACCCAACGCTCATTCCTACCACAGCACCCTCATTCTTATAAGCGGTTCATGCATCTTATTTTCTTGAGAGGAGCCAGGTACCTGGTCTGAGTTTTCTTTATCACCCGGTTCACAAAAACACACGTCTTCTTAAACTACAGACATCTCAGATCAAGCATCTGTTAGGCACCGCCTCAGATCCCCGTGGCCACACTTGTCTTCTACTCCAATCACCGCGGTGGTAAGCAGCTCTGGCATGGGTCCACCCAGCTGTGCATGAAGGTAACCTGTGTGCACCTTTGACCTACCATGCTAAGGCTTCTCTATTTTCACTGTGGTGTGGGACATGGCAGACAACAGTCAGCATCCTCACACACGCTACCTGGAAATGTGGGGAGTTAATGCCTCATGGAATATTCTGTGACCAATGGAGGATACAAGTTGATGGATACACGCTGCCTGCTTTCTCGCACCATGTGACAGCCCTGAGATGCGTGTCACATGGGCCTCTCACGTGCCTTGTGGAGTCAAGCCACTCAGTAAGAGAACCTCTCACTGCTCATTACAGGTATGTATCTTTCTCAAGTTCTCCTTTCTGGGGAAATCAGGCTAAGACACCTCCTTTGCTCTTCTTTCCCGATTCCAAAATATTCTTCCTCCTCTGAGCTAAAAACTAGCTCTTCCCATATCCTGAGAGGCTTTTCTTCCATAATGACATCCTTACTTCCTTCAGGAAGTAAAATCTTGATGGTTGTAAGGGATGTATCCTGAGAGTTTCAAAAAACCCACTTATTGAGTACCTCTCTTATATATAATTCCCTCCATAGAATAGAGTACCTGAAACACCAAAGTGATGTCTTGAGACCCTTAAGTGGTTTTATAAAGTACTAAAGTAATTGTTCACAGTACATCACCGGCATAGCAGCATTATCCGTGAACTTGCCTTGGTCTACAAAGAAGTAGAGGTCCTACCTTTTCATGAGAGTTAAAGCAGATACGAGGATCGGAAGCGAATAGCAATGGCATGGCATGATACCAACGTTAGGCAGCTGGCCAATAGTGCTCTCCAAATAACTGATCATTCACATATGGCAGTTTCACGACAGACATGAGTACAATGTGTACCTTGGCAAAATTTAAAAATTACTACCTATCTTGGGCTGTGGGGGTCAATGACGAATGGTAAGGATCATGAACATGGAAGCCACAGATGCCAGAGATCTACTTTATATCTCTAAATCTCTACTATCTGGACTTTGAACTTCAGAGTCCACAACCTCCTCACCCTGAAAAAGCAGACCCTCACTTGACTTTATAGTGTCATTCACTATTATTCTATTGTAAAACAGATCTACGGAAACATCTGGAGCTCCCATGACTTTCTTTCCAAATCTACTGACTCTTTGTAAGCCTTAATAAACTTAACCCTCTGTGTGGTTCTTGACTACTAGCCAACCCTTCCTTGGTCGTCTATTGTCGTCCACGATACTGTGATTTTTTGCTGATGTTCATTTACTGATTACATCCTCTCTGTTCTCTCTTACAGCAACTCTTTCTCTTTCCTTTGAGCACTACCTCAAGCTCATCCCTTGTTTCTGATCTTCCTTTACATTTCTTCTTTATGAAGTCCAATCCCTATACTAAGGATACTCCCACTTGGAGAACAAATTCAACACAGAGTAACTTAACATAGGAGGGTGGTCTTCTTGATCCTTGATAATCCACCCTCAGCAAGAATGCCTCCAGAAATGAAGCTTTTACCTTTTTACATGGCAGCTTTTTGCATTTCTGGAGCGCTCTTCTGTGTAAAGTGGTTTATTATATGTGGCTGAATCCTGTCTCCTGGTAATTTTGAGACATTGTTATTTCCTCCAAAGTTACATTGAAAACAAATCTTTCCTCTTCTTGATAGCCCTTAGCAATACTCTGTTGTCTCATACTAAGCTTTTCTTAATCCCTCAGACTCCAAACCCCAGAAGAATTTTTTGATTCTTCCTTCTCCTTTGGTCCATACAGCAAACTATAAAAAGTAAAAAGTGCTTTAAAGAGTACGGAAAAGGGGCGCCTGGGTGGCTTAGTCAGTTAAGCGTCCGACTTTCGCTTAGGTCATGATCTCGCGGTTCGTGGGTTCGAGCCCCGCGTCGGGCTCTGTGCTGACTGCCAGCTCAGAGCCTGGAGCCTGTTTCGGAGTCTGTGTCTCCCTCCCTCTCTGACCCTCCCCTGCTCACGCTGTCTCTCTCTCTCTCTCCTAGAAATAAATAAAAATATTAAAAAAAAAAAGTTGCTGATGAGCAATTTAAAAAAAAAAAAAAGTACGAAAAAAAAAAAACAACAACTATAAAATGTCACCAAGTACTGCAAGCCTTGTTTTGAAATTTCTTTGCAGAAATAGTGTATTTCAAGGTGAAAGAACTAAATATTTTAAAAATTATTTACCTCAAATTAATTTATAAAGACAATGCAATAATGATAAAAATTCCCAATGTATTTTTTTCAAAAGAGTCAGTGCAAGTATTCTGAAACTTCAACTGATAAAATTAAAAATAAAGAAAAAATATTCCAAAAATGAAGAACTATAAGGAGAGATTAGCCATGTGAGTTAGCAAAACAAAGTTACAGTTATTAAAATAGTGTGGCACTAAGACATATACAGATAGATCAACGGAATAGCATAAACAATGCAGAACTATAGTTTATTAAATGTAAAAATGTGATATATAAAAGAAGACAACAAATGTCAATGAGGAACTAAAGATTACTTAGCAATGGCCCTGGAATACATGGGTAGGAATTTAGAGAAAAATCCAAATTTATATTATCACTACATATTGAATAAAGTCCATATAGGATTGGTGAATTTAAAAAACAAAGCCATAGAAAAACAGGAAAATTGTTTGAATAGTGATTAAATCTCTAAACACTGAAAAACTTTTAAGATAACACATATTGATGGCGCAGCCACTTTGGAAAAGAATCTGGCAGTTCCTTGAAATGTGAAATACAGAGAGCTACCATATGATACAGTAATTTTACTGCTAGGTATACACCTGAGAGGAATGGAAACATGGGTTCACACAAAAACTTGAACAAGAGTGTTGACAGCACTTGGATAGTATTCATAATACCCAAGAAGGGAAGACATCCTATGGTCCTCAGTGGACAAATCAAATGTAGTATGTTCATGAGGTAGAATATTATTTGGCAACAAAAAGGAATGAAGCACGGTTACACGCTGCAGCACAAATAAACTTTGTAAACATCTCAGTGAAAGAAGCCAGTGTGAAACTACTGCATGTGGCTGATTCCATTGATATGAAATGTCCAGAAGAGGCAAATCCATACAGACAGAAAATAGATTAGTGGCTGCCAAGGGCTGGGGTTTGGGTGAAATAGGGGGTGATTGTTAATGGGTGTGGGCTCCTCTGGGAGTGATAAAAAAGTTCTAGAATTGAGAGTGGAGATGGTTGTACAATTCCATGGATGTAAGAAAGCCATTGAATTTCTCACTTTACATGGGTGTATTAGAAAGTACATGAGTTACATCGGTAAAACTATTTTAAAAAAAGAATCAAAGTCAGAAAGCCAAATATCAACTTATTACATTCCAAAAATATGAATCTTATCCTAGATCCTTTCTTGACCGAGATAGGAGTTTATACTATTCAAAGGGCAGGGCAATCAAATAAGATAAGAACTGAAACATTCTCTTTGGATTTCTTTTCTTTTCTTTTTTTTTTAAATCTTATCACCCATGGTAACACTCACTAAAATGTTCCAGAATCATATTTCACAGTAGTTTCAATTCACTAAATCCAGTCTTTACATTTCTTCACAGAGTCTTCACCTCATTGAACTACGTAACACACCTTGTCCACATATCAGTTCACCAGCAACCCCCCGGTGAGCTCCCAAGGTGAGTCTCTTCATTTCCAAAGTGACCCCACTAGATGTTAATACTGTAGGCAAAGAAATATGATCCCAACTCAAACTTACTGGAAGAGAAATGCACTTTATGCAAAGGGCACTTGAAGTGTGCTTTTTGCTTATGGAAACAAACCAGTGTGTCTTCCAAGAGTAACGGAGAGCGTTTTACAATGAAGCACATGCTTTGGAGTAAAGAATTCAGATGTTGCTGCTTTGCTGGTCCAGGCTGTTAATACTGTACTGGTTAATACTGTACTGGGTCACTTTCATTAGGAATCACAAAGGTTCATCTGTGGCACAGAAATGACTTACTCCCTCCCTTTAGTTGTGAAGTTTGTTCTGTCAGTCTTCAGGTTGATTTCTGGGGCATGTAGAAAGATTTGATAGCTATCCAGTTATGTTCGAGGGACGAGAGGAACCTAGGGTCCTCTTAAATATGCTGCTGTCCTAGCTCCTCCCGAAGTGAGATGTCACACCCCCAGTACAGGGCAATCAATCTTCCTCAGCCTCCTTGGTGAATCAACTCAACATTCCTCAGTTTTCCAAAGTAGAAATCCTTTGCTTTTCCAACTTGTCAGTGATTTTTTTTTTTTAATGTCTTTATTTTGAGAGAGAGAGGCAAAGAGCAAGTGGGGGAAGTGCAGAGACAGAGGGATACACAGAATCTAAAGCAGGCTCCGGGCTCTGAGCTGTCAGCACAGAGCCCAACACGGGGCTCGAACCCACGGACTGTGAGACCATGACCTGAGCTGAAGTCGGATGCTCAACCGACTGAACCACACCCATGTCAGTGATTTCAATACATTGACCTGTTGCATTGATTTGACTGCTTTGTCATTTCCATTACTTGAGCCAAGATTCTTTCCCTCCAAGCCAGAGCTGTATTAAGGGTTCTTTGCTGCTACACAGGCCCCCCAAGGAGCTGCATGTTTGGTTTATTCAGAATTATAGCAATAAGGGAAGGTACTCCTGACATACCTTGACTTTGCTTGGCAAATACAGTCGGGTCAGTCTTTGCCATCACACTTTGCGTCAAAAAAGCTTTTTGGACCACTGAACAAATTATTGTTAAATTAAGGGTTAATTTTTTTTTTTATTTGAGAGAGAGCGAGCGAGCACACGCAAAAGGGGGAGAGAGAAAGAATCTTAAGCAGGCCCCATGCTCAGCACAGAGCCGCACAAGGAGCTCGATCCCATGACCCTGAGATCATGACCTGAGCCAAAGCAAGAGTTGAACACGCACCCGACTGAGCCACCCAGGTGCCCCGATCCATTGGACAAATTTTAAAGACTTGAGAATTTCCTTTCAATGATTTGTCCACAAAAATTGTTTTTAAGTTCATTCATTTATTTTTGAGAAAGAGAGAAAGAGAGAGTCAGCAGGGATGGGGCAGAGAGAAAGAGGGGGTTGAAACGGGCTCTGTACTGATAGCAGAGCACCCTACTGGGGGTTCGAACTTATGAACTATGAGATCATCACCTGAGCCTAGCCTTGACCTGCTTGGACTGCTGAATTCCAAGGCTGGCAACCTTCTCCATCTTCAACCTCCCCCAATACCCGCCATGAATTTCTGGCCAAGTGCTCCGCCTACTGGTGACACTTGATTCTTCCAGACTCAGACCTTAAACCTGCCCACCCTAATACTTTCTTTACTAACACCTTGAAAGACCATTATCTGAGAGGGGTTGAGTACACTCCCTTTATCATATTACTGCTAGAAGTTTCAAAGTATTAACAAAAAATTAATATCTGTTAGAGGCACGATCCACGAAGCAATAGGAGATTTCCTTATAAACCAGACACTGATAGGTGAAACCGGAAAAAAAACCCAGCATCTCATCTTGGTAAGAGGGGAGCCCAACTAGCCAGAGGGTGGAAAGAAAGCCCACCTGCTCCTTATTCAACCTTGTCCTAATTCTGACGGACTCCCCTAACTTGTGGCTTTCGAATCTGTGATTCGGTTGTCTGTTATAAATCCTTAAAGTTTATTGGGGAGGAAATAATAAACCCAGATCATTAAACTCCCACTTGTGTGGCTTGCCCAATATAATGTTTTTACAAACTCATGGAATCCTACTAACTTTAGATGACAAGGCAATGTTTCTAGTTGGTTAATCAGAAATGGAATTTAGGGTCAGAATTCATAGGATTTTTTAAAAATTTGGTATTTTAAATACCACCTTGCAAAAGCAGGAAATGTTGCAAATGTGTTAAACTGGCTGATACAGTTAGAATGATTGTCCTACATTTTCTTTTTTTGTTTATTTTTATTTATTTTGAGAGAGAGAACGCATTAGCCAAAGGAGGAGCAGAGAGAAAGGGAGGGAGAGAATCCCAAGCAGGCTCCAACGCAGTCAGCACAGAGCCTGACATGAGGCTCGATCTCACAAACTGTGATATCCTGACCGAAACCAAAGTCAAGAGTCAGGCATTTAACTGACTAAGCCGCCCCGGTGACCCGACAAGAATACATTTTCTAATGAGAAGGATGGTATAACAGCAAAATTGGTGCAGAAAAACAAAAAAATTAAATTAAATTAAATGTTGTATCCATAAAATGTGATTTGTTTTACCAAGTGAGTTGTAATCCTGCACACTGCAGCTTGTCCGTGTTTGAAAATCATGGAGTACAAGTACCGTGGAATCAAAGAACTACTTTTTAAAAACTAAGAAGTCATAAACACTTGTTGTAAAAGATGAGCATGAAAGAAAGTCTTCTTGCAAAGTCTGCTGAGTCTCCAAGAAGATTCAGTTTCACTGTTTCTGATTTCTGTGGTATCTTACAGAAAACGTGCCTCCAAACTGAGAAAGAACACATCATCAGAGCCATATTTGCAGCATCAAGTTTGCAGATAATGTTCCTTGATCAACTGGTTTTTGCTGGGGACCCATGATGCATGCACATTTCAGAATGTAAATATAGTGTAAATGTGAATGGAAGTAGAGCTGAGAGAAAGAAGGCAAAAACTCAACTTGCACAGGTTACATTTGGTGGGGGCAGCTTGGCAGGGGGCAAGGGGGGGCAAGGGCAGGGGGCATATACACAGATGAAATGATTAAATGAAGTGATTGATAGATCAACTCAATTTATTTACATCTGTTTGGTTTTTGATGAGTAGGCTGTGAACTCTCGTCCTTTCTTCCTTGTGTTTTTCGGGGTTTTTTTTCCTTCTTTGCTGCCCTCCAGGATTCAATAGCCTTTCTTCCCTTAATTACTAACATTCTGAGTTTTTTTAAGTTTATCTATTTATTTAATTTTTCAATGTTTATTTATTTTTGAGAAAGGAGAGAGACAGTCAGAGTTTGAGTGGGGGAGGGACAGAGAGAGAGAGAGAGAGAGAGAGAGAGAGAGAGAGAATCTGAAACAGGCTCCAGGCTCTGAGCTGTCAGTACAGAGTCTGATGCAGGGCTTGAACCTTGAACTGTGAGATCATGCCCTGAGCCGAAGTCAAAATTTGGAGGCTTAACTGACTAAGCCACCCAGGTGTCCCCCTGACTTTTGTTAAGCATAGATTTGCCAAATTAAGAGTGCCTGTCTCTTGTAACCAGGTGTAGCTGCTTCTATAACAACCAATAACAACAAAAACCCATAAAGATTACTCATGTAATCTTCTCAATAACCCTGTGAGGTAGGTTATATTATTATTCTTTTTTAAAAAACCCCTGCCTGTTTGTATACAGATAATCTAAACTTCCTACTTCTCTCCTTTCTCTTTTGTATAAGATTGTAAAAAGTAGTTAAATCTCTGTGGCAGCTTGGCTCATATAATTTTATGGCCACCTGCCTCTTCAACTCTGTTCCGGGGCCTGCCTTCTTTAGAAAACTCCCAGTGCCTCCCAAGCCAAGAATATCAGCATCAGTGAAGATCTATGAAAACACACTTAGATTAGAAGCATATTTATTTTGAACTGAACTTCATGTGATTTAAAATTTATTGACTATATTTGGCAAGATGGTCACTACTAAGGTTACAGTCCCCTTTGCTGCTGCTGCCTTTTGAAGTCAGAATCAGCCCTGGTGGCTGATGTGCATGGTAGATAGAACATTCTGTATTAGATCAGTTTTTAACTTTTTTAACTTTCAGGGGGAGGGGTTGAGACACATGGGATTATAACCAAATGTGGTAAAGTTCTCCATCTCATCCACTGCATTGATTTGGATTCCTTCTTTGCTGCCATTACCTACAAACAAACTGAGGGAGAATTCTGGAAGAGAGTCCATAAAATTCTTTATTATTCTGACTTTTCACATGTGGAAACTAGAGAACAGGGAATAGCTTGTTTAGGTTCTTTATAGCTGGGGAGTCCTGAAGTTCAGACTGGATCCCAAGCAGCCTGGCCCCAGAGCCCTTCCTCATCTGAAGTTATAAGGACTTTAAAAAATATTTTCTTCTGAACACTTTAAAGTTTTGCCTTTCACATTTGAGTTTTTAACATATTTATAATTAATTTGAGCATGATATGATATAGGTAGCCATTTTTAAAAATTGATGTATAATTGACATATAACACTATATTGGTTTCAGGAGCACAACAATGATATGATATTTGTATATACTACAAAATGACCTCCACAATAAATGTAGTTAATACCCATTAGCATAAAAACAACATTTTTTTCTTATGAGAATACTTTTAAGATTTCCTTTCTTACATGGGGTGGCTCAGTAGGTTAAGCCACCGACTCTTGGCTTGGGCTCAAGTCATGATCCTACCATTTAGTGAGTTCGAGCCCCGCATCAGGCTCTGTGCCGACAGCTTGGGGCCTGCTTGGGATTCTCTTTCTCTCTGCCCTTCTCTCACTCATGTTGTCTCTGTCTCTCTCAAAAATAAACTAAAAAAAAATTACTTTCTTACAAACCTTAAAATGTGCAAAACAGTATTATTAGCTACTCACCATGCTATACATTACATCCTCATGACTTATTTATTTTATAACTGGAAATTTGTACCTTTTGATCCCCTTTACTCACTCCCCAGTCCCCACCTCAGTCAACTACCAATTTATTCTATCTATGAGCTCAGTTTTGTTTTTGATTTTTTGGATCCTACACTTAAGTGAGAGATCAAATGATAGTTATCTTTCTCTGTCTGATTGATTTCACTTAGTATAATGCCTTCAAGGTCCATCCATGTCATTACAATTGGCAAGGTTTTATTCTTTTCTATGGCTTAATAATACTCCATTGCACATACATATCACAACTTCTTTATCCATTCATCCATTGATGGATACTCAGGTTATTTCATATCTTGGCTGTTTTAAAGAATGTTGCAATGGGGCACATGGGTAGCTCAGTCAGTTGGGTATCCGACTTTGGAGTCAGGTCATGATCTTGTGATCTGTGAGTTTGAGCCCCACGTTGGGCTCTGTGTTGACGCCTCAGAGCCTGGAGCCTGCTTCGAATTCTGTGTCTCCGTCTCTCTCTGCCCCTCCCCTGCTCATGTTCTGTCTCTCTCTCTCTCAAAAATAAACATTAAAAATTTTTTTTTAAAAATAATGCTGCAATGAACATGGGGGTACATATATTTTTTTTGTGTTAGTATTTTATTTTCTTTGGATAAATACCTAGAAGTGGAATTTCTGGATCTTCTGGTAGTTCTATTTTTAATTTTTTGAGCAAAATCAGATTACTGCCCTAGGGGCTGCACCAATTTACATTCCCACCAGCAATGCACAAAGTGTCCTTTTTCTCCATATCTTTGCCAACATTTGTTATTTCTTGTCTCTGATAACATTGTAGTGGGTGTGAGGAGGTATCTCCTTGTGATTTTGATTTGCATTTCTCTGATGACTACTGATGTTGAGCACTTTTTCATGTATCTGTTGGCCATTTGTGTGTCTTCTTTGGAACAATACCTATTTAGATCTTCTGCCCATTTTATAAATGTTTAAAATTTTATTTCAGAGACAGAGAGAGCATGTGAGCAGAGGAGAGGGAGAGAGAGAGGATCTAGTAGGCTCCACGCTTGGTATGGAGCCCGATGCAGGGCTCAAGCCCACAACCCTGGGATCATGACCTGAGCCAAAATCAAGAGTTGGACCCTCAACTGACTGAGCCACCCATGCGCCCCTACTGCCCATTTTAAACTTGGATTGTTTTTGTCTTTAGCTACTGATTTGTATTAGTTCTTTATCTATTTTGAATATTAACTTCTTATCAGATACATACTTTGCAAAGATTTTCTCCCATCCAGTACCTTGCCTTTCATTTTGTTTTGATGACTACAGTTATGTAATATAGTTTGAAATCAGGGAGTGTGATGTCTCTAACTTTGTTCTTCTTTCTTTAGGTAACCATTTTCACAGGCATACCTCACATTATCATGCTTCATTTCACTGGGCTTTACACATATTGCATTTTTTACAAATTGGATATTTGTGGCTACCCTGCATTTAGTGAGTCTACTGGCACCATTTTAATGACCCCACTGACACCATTTTCCCAGCAGCATTCGCTTACTTCATGTCTCCATGTCACTTTCTGGCCATTCTCAATGCATTTGGTAACTTGTTGTGGTGATCTGTGATCAGCAATCTTTGCTGTTACTATTGTAATTGTTTTGGGGTGTCACAAACTGCACTCATTCGAGACAGGAAAACAGTGTATAAATGTTGTGTGTCCTGCCAGCTCCATCTACCAGGGGTTCCCCGTCTTTCTCCCTTTCCTCGATGCTTTTCACCAAGACACAATGTTGAACCTAGGCCAGTTAATAACCCCACCGTGGTCTCTAAATGTTCAAGTAAAAGGAAGAGTCACATGTCTCTCGCTTCAAATCAAAAGCCGGAAGTGATTAAGATTGGCGAGGAAAGCATATCAAAAGCTAAGACAGGCCAAGAGTTAGGCCTCCTGTATGGGTTAGCCAAGTAGTGAACACAGAGGCAAAGTTCTTGAAGGAAATTAAAAGCGCTACTCCAATGGAGAAAGTTTGAATGGTCTGGGTAGAAGATGGAGGGAACATTCCCTTAAACCAAAGCCTGATCCAGAGCACGGCCCTGACTCTCTTCAATTCTGTGAAGGCTGAGAGAGGTGAAGAAGCTGCAGAAGGAAAGTCTGAAGCTAGTAGAGACTAGTTGATGAGGTTTAGGGAAAGAAACCACCTCCATAACATAAAAGTATGAGGTAAAGCAGCAAGTGCTGATGTAGAAGCTGCAGCAAGTTCTCCAGAAGATCGAGCTGAGGTCATCAGTGAAGGCGACTACACTGCACAACAGATTTTCAGTGTAAACAAAACAATCTTGCATTGGAAGAGTCTATCTAGGACTTTCATAGCTAGAGAGGAAGTCAGTGCCTGGCTTCAAAGCTGCAAAGGATAGGCTACCTCTTTTGTCAGGTGCTAATGCAGTTGGTGACTTTAGGTTGAAGCTAGTGCTCATTTAACATCCTGAACATCCTAGGGCCCTTAAGAATGATGCTGTATATACTCTGCCTGTGCTCTATGAATGGAACAGCAAAGCCTGGATGACAGCTCATCTGTTTTCAACATGGTTTACTGACTGTTTTGAGCCCACTGTTAAGAACTAATACCCAGGAAGAAAAGATTCTTTTCAAAATCCTACTTGCTCATTGACGAGGCACCTGGTCACCCCACAGCCCTGATGGAGACATACAATGAGATAAATGTTGTTTTCATGCCAGCTAAAACATCATCCATTGTGCAGCCCATGGATCCAGGAGTAACTTTGACTTTCAAGTCTTATTGTTTAAGAAATACATTTCTATCATAGCCATAGACAGTGCTTCCTCTGATGGATCTGGACAAAGTAAATTGAAAAGCTTCTGGAAAAGATTCACCATTCTAGATGCCATCAAGAACCACCATGACTTGGGACCCCCTGGTGACTCAGTGAGTTGAACGTCCGACGCTTGATTTCAGCTCCGGTCATGATCTCATGGTTCGTGGGCTTATAGCCTGCATCGGGCTCTGTGTTGACAGTGTGGAGCCTGCTTGGGATTCTCTGTCTCCCTCTCTCTCTAGCTCAAAAATAATTAAACATTAAGAAAATTAAAAATACCCCTCATTCATGGGAAGAAGTCAAAATATCCGCACTAGCAGGAGTTTGGAAGAAGTTGATTCCCGTCCTCATGAGCGTATGTGAGAGGTTCAGGACTTCAGTGGAGAAAGATGTGGTGGAAATGGTAAGAGAACCGGAATTAGAAGTGGAGCCTGAAGATAGATAGGACTGAACGGCTGCCTCCCCGGGATAATACGTGACCAGACATGGAGTCACTTGTATGGATGAGCTAGGAAGTGGTTTCTTTTTTTTTTTTTAATATTTTTATTTATTTCTAGGAGAGAGAGAGAGACAGCGTGAGCAGAGGAGGGTCAGAGAGAGAGGGAGATACAGACTCTGAAACAGGCTCCAGGCTCTGAGCTGGCAGTCAGCACAGAGCCCGACGTGGGGCTCGAACCCACAAACTGCGAGATCATGACCTAAGCGAAAGTCAGACGCTTAACCGACTAAGCCACCCAGGCGCCCCTAGGAAGTGGTTTCTTGAGATGGGCTTTACTACTGGTGAAGGTGCCATGAAGATTGTTGAAATGACAGAAGGTTC
Source organism: Hyaena hyaena (assembly GCF_003009895.1). NCBI lineage: Eukaryota > Metazoa > Chordata > Mammalia > Carnivora > Hyaenidae > Hyaena > Hyaena hyaena. The sequence goes on from NW_024080634.1 coordinate 2,320,068, forward strand.
CAAATACGACACAGATTTAGTAGATACAGCGGTGGCAGGGTTTGCAACAATTGACTCCAATTTTGACAGAAGTTCTGTGCATAGAATGCTTTCAAATAGCACCACATGCCACAGACTAATTAATTGTCCAAGAAAGGAGGAGTCGACAGGTGCGGGAAACCTCACTGTGGTCTTTTAAGAAACTGTCGCAACCACCACCCTCATCAGCAGCCATCGATGTCAAGGTGAGACCTTGAATTGAGGGATAATCTAATAAAATATTATGAAGTTTGCAGGGGGCATTGTTGTTTAGGGTTTTTAAAAAGACGTTCTTTAAAAAAGGAGTCAAAATTTATCCGGGTAAATATTATTTCTACAGACTTTTAATACAAGCTTTAATACACGTTTCAAAATGGCACACAAACATTCTCATGCCATATAGAAATTTTTGCTTTATTGCTGCCGGGCCAGATTTCAATGATGGTTACAGTAATAGTGGCTCTTTTATTTAAGTCAAAATACAATCATTATATGGTCTAACTCTTGAGGCCCCGCTGCTGTGAGCTGAGTCAAAGCTGCAGGAGACCTTGGATCCCAAGCCTTCAGAGTTTGATCTTCCTCTTCCCTGGGGGGCCTGTTGACCCAGGGCCCCGCCTGACACCTCTGGGCCTCTATGGGCAGCAGGTGGAGCAGCAGGAGAAAAGGGCCACTTGGGAAAGGCTGGCAGTTGGACTTGATGTTGGCCAGCAGGTGCCCGTTGCCGTCACTGGATTTCCTCAGCTCCTTGAGCTTCCTCTTGGTCGGCACAGTGCCACCAGCCTCATGGACGAGGGTCCCCTGGAGACAGCGGCACGTGCTTCTCCCCAGCCCTTCAGCCCTTTGCACACGGCGTCGGCCATCTTCCCGTGGAGGCCGCGAATCTGCCACGTGGCGCCCAGCTTTCTGCACAGTTTCGACGCGTCTTCTCAGCTGCCAAGCCGTGCGTTTCCTCGGCAGTGTTCCCTCAGGTGGTAGGATGCGTTCTTGCCGTAATTCAGGCGGAATTTGAAGCTTCACCTTCAGCCGCTGAATCTCCCTTTCAAGCTGGGAATTTTCACGCTGCCAAGACGCTTCCTCCGTTTGGAGACTTGATATTTGTCTTGTAAACTCTTCGTTCATTTGCGTTTCTTCCCACACTTGTGTGGCTATTTCTTTTTCTTTTTTCTTTTTTTTAAAAATATTTTTATTTACTTCCAGGAGAGAGAGAGAGACAGTGTGAGCAGGGGAGGGTCAGAGAGAGAGGGAGACACAGACTCTGAAACAGGCTCCAGGCTCTGAGCTGGCAGTCAGCACAGAGCCCGACGCGGGGCTCGAACCCACGAACCGCGACATCATGACCTAAGCGAAAGCCGGACGCTTAACCGACTGAGCCACCCAGGCGCCCCCTGTGTGGCTATCTCTTGATGCTCCTGGTCAGAACTCTGAAGGGGCGCCTTGAAGCCGAAGTCATCAGTGACGCCCTTCAGATCACTTGTGACGGATGGACAGGGCGAGCGCCTTTCCCGCCCCCCTCCTGGGTTCCGCCTCCTCCCACTTCCCGCCATTTTCCATCTTCCGGGTAATCTCTGAGGAGATGAGGCAAAGGGCTGGCCTGCAGCAGGCGCTCTGCCCTGGTCTGTCCCCGGCCGCCTCGACCTTTCTGGACCTGCTCCCTGCACGTCTTCAACCTCCAGGCTTTCTTCCCCCTCCTCCTGTCCTCCCTGCTTCCATCTTGAAACGTCCTGGTTGAGCAGTTCCGGACCTTCTGGAAAATGAGTGTCCTCATGACGAGCATCAGTTATTTTCGTCCGAAGTTGCCCTCCGCCCTTCTCTGATGCTCTTAAGACGGGGTTTTCACCGGGGACTTGGAAAAGCTGAGGCGGCCGGCCGTCTGTGACAGTGTCCCGAGGCGACGACCCGCTCAGGTTTGTATTCGTTGCGACGGGCACCAGATTGGTAACGTGGGAGGACAGGCCTCCTCCGCGGGCGGCCTGAGCGCGTCACTGGCTGGTGTCATCGGTCCGACATTCTCACGGCCTTGTCCACAGACCCCACCGCGGGCAGCGCACCTTTTGCCCGGTGCTCTCACACCTCCTGACGTGTGTTGTGTCTTTACCGCCAAAACCAGCGCCGCGGTACATCCGAGGATCGCCCAGGGACACGCAGGGTGTCTCACGCTTCCAGAAATCACCAGCAGCGCCCCCACAGGTGCGTCAGGACCAGCTGGGAAGCGGACCCGGTGGCGGGCTGCACAGCCCCGCCTCTGAGCGCAGCGTCCATGGGCCACAACTGACCACTCAGAACACTGTGGAGAGTTCCGTCTCTACGGTAAACAGGTGCCCAGCAACCAGGGCAGATCAGTTGGGCTGGGGGAGGGGATACCAATGTGATTGTCATAAATCTTAAGCCTTCCCTCTGGGTTTTGGGTTCTCAACTCATCTCTATTTTGACAATAATTTCCTGAGAGCGTAAGGTTTTCTAACATGAGCACCTATGTATCCTGAGCCCCTGGGACCAGATTAAGTGAGTTTTGACAAAGAAATCACAGTATGTACATGGACAAGGAAAAGTACCAGTAGCATGAGGGAAACAGCAAATTGATTATGAAGTAAAGATGCATTTCTTCTCTTCTCGTTTCATTTCTTGTCTAGCTCAGATTTTTGGTCATTTGCATAGGAAAGTAGTTGTAATAACACTTCACTCAAGCACAGCATTTAACATGGAAAGAAGATGATCAGAACTTTTTCTAGGAAAGTGTAAATGTGATTCAGCTTAAAAGTGAGATGGCCCTATAAACATTCAATCCCTAGTCACACTCTTAGCTCAAGAAAAGAAACGGGAATATTGCTCTTTCTTGCACTAGATGGCAATGTTTCTCTGCAAACCAAACCACATTTACTGGCTCTCTGACAGGCTAGCTGCCTGCCCTAGGGGGTGCCCGAGGGCTCCCAGTAGCGTTCCTGACTCCAGGAGACAAATTAGAAGTGGTACAAGCTTTTTTGGGCCAGCGAGAGGAGTGCTAGCCTGGTCTCCTGAGGCTAAATTAGAAGCTGGGGGGGGGGGGGGGGGGGAAGGGAAGACAGTGACGGAGGGAAGAGAAGAAAGGGAGATTGAATCACAGCAAACATCGCAGTGAAAACCCAATGGGAAAGCAGGTGCTTTTCTGAGCAAGTATCTTTGGACTTAATTTTGGATTTGAGAATGGAGCTTGCTTGCTTTCTCTTGGATGTACTACATTCATGGGCTTTCTTCACCCAATTGTGCTGGCAAGAATCTTAACAATAGACGTTAGGTCTTAGAAAGACTCAGCTCCGGGTCAGCTTACCTTATGACAGGCTTACTTTATCATGTCACTGTGCCTTCTAATTCAAAAAACTTCTTTATAGCGCATTTAGCATTGCTACTTGTATCAATAGATATTTATGGAGATAATTCCAAGTTCGAAAAATTGTGCTAACACTTTGGTGAAGTACTTGGAATGTAGTGAAGAAGTACTATTATTTTAGTGCATCAACATACTGGGTCATCAAACATAATGCAGTCAGTCCCCTATCTAGGAAGGGGCCGTATTTTAAAATTTTTGGAACTCCAAAAACATTTTCTAATTAACATTTATATGGTGGTTGGTTTTTCAAATTAACCCTTAATATTTCTTTAGACTTTATCAGTTTCCTCTATCAGGGTATTATCAGGGTAATCTATGGTTACTATCAAAAATATAAATACAAAGAAAAATATTGTTCTCTTCCTCAACTGCATCTCCAGAGATAATCACTGTTAACAATATTTTTCTCTGTGCATTCCAAACAATTGTCATAATTTTTAATTATCAGAAGCATTTCCCCTCATCGGTAAAAATTCTTTAAACCTGTGGATTCTAGAGAGGGGTCGCCTCATTTGATTTCTTTCTTTTCTTTTAACTTTTAAAAATGTTTTTGTTTAGTTTTGAGAGAGACAGAGCATGAGTGGGGGAGGGGTAGAGAGAGAGGGAGACACAGAATCCAAAGCAGACTCCAGGCTCTGAGCTGAGCACAGAGCCTTACATGGGGCTGGAACTCACAGACCACGAGATCATGACTTGAGGCTAAGTTGGACGCGTAATAGACTGAGCCATGCAGGCACCCCATGCCTCATTTGATTTCTGACTTCAGTTTTTTTATCTGCAAAGCAGAAGTAAGAAGAGTTCCCAAGACCCAAGATTATTCATAAAGGAGGTAACGTAGGTAATGTGCTTGCCATAGTGATAGCCACATAGGAAATGCCCGATAGATACTAGCTTTAATATTATTACTGTTATTACATAAACTTTTCTCTCATTACAAAACGAATATTAAAAGTTTGAAAAATTCAAAGAAGTATAAATAACATAAAAATCACGTGTAATCCCATTACACAGAGATAATGGTCGGTAACCTTTCACATTCGTTTTTAAAGATTTTTATTGTTTTAAGTAATCTCTACACCCAAAGTGGGGCTCAAACTTAGAACCCCAAGATCAAGAGTTGTAAACTCTTCTGGCTGAGCCAGCCAGGCACCACATACCATTCACATTTTTAATGCTTATTAAAAAAAAAATCCAAATGGGAATCATACTTTATGGTTTTGTTTGCTGCTTTTTGACTTCTAATATCATAAAAAAAATCCTGATTTTATCGGCTGTGAAATACATTATTGTATGGATATATTGCAAATAACTATTTCCCTGTTACTTGCTATTCAAGTGCCTTCTGATTTTTGCTGTTATAAATATGATGTGATAAATATCCTAGATATAAAATTTCACCTGCATATGGCTTATTTCTCTAGATCAGTGTCATCAAAATGGAATTACTAGTTGACGTATATGAACTATTTTTAAATTCTTGATGTACATTGTCAGATTCTCTTACAAGAGTTTAAACTGATTTATGTTTCCACCAGCCTCAAGTGAGAGTGCCTGTCATTTTACGTATCCCCTAATTTTTAAACTTTGGCTACTTTGGAAAGTAAAACATACAATCTCATTTCACTTGCATTACTTTGATGGATGATGGGGTAAGACTTCTTTTTTTTTTTTTTTAATTGTTCCTATTATCATCCATCTGCCCGGTGAAATATCTTTTTCCTTTGTCCATTTCCTATTGTCTTGTTTTTCAAAAAGTCAACTTGTGTTAGGCTTTTATATAATACGTATACTGACTCACTGTCATGTTCGTAGTAGTTATCTTTCATAATTTATCATTTATCTTTTACTGGACTTAGAGTAGAAATTTTTTAAAGTTTATTTATTTTGCTAGAGAGTGAATGTGTGTGTGCGCATACACGGGAGAGGGGCAGAGAGAGAGAGAGTGAGGGGGAGAGAGAGAGAGAGACAATCCCAAGCAGGCTCCCTACTGTCAGCATGAAGCACGATGTGGGCTCGAACTCACAAACCATATGCCAAAAGCAAGCATCAGATGCTTAACCAACTGAGCCACCTAGGTGCCCCTAAAGTGAAATTTTCTTATGGAAAAGAAGATCTGAATTTGTAGGAGCCAGACTTGTTTTATGTGTGGATGTAGTGGGGATGGGTTTCTCTTTTTGCTTTTATGCTTGAACACATTCTTCCTCAGCCAGAGATCAGGTTAAATTTTCTTCTGCAATTAAAAAGTAGTCCGTGGGGTGATGCTCTGAGACTGTGTGATCCTCCTGTTCCCCCAACGAACTTGAACCATTGGCTTTAGTATCCATTGAGAACCCTTGCTTGAATCAATTATTTCATTAGTGATTGCAATATGTACTTAATGCTTTAAAATGTTTTAATCCATCAGCAATTTGGTTTGAATATAGTATGAGAAGAAGAGTTCAATTGACTTTATTGCCTCCAAGTATGGATATTTCCTTTGATTAATTAGTTTTTATTGAAAAAGATACATGTGATACAAATGCAAATAGTAAAAAAGAACATTTGGTAAAGGTAAGTTCTCTTCTCCCTCCAGTCTTTCAGTTCCCTTGTACGTGAACGTGGATGTGCATGTACATGTATTCAGAGTTAGCTAATGCTTCCTATTTCTTGTGTAACTTTCCAAAATATTCTAATATACAAGTATATCCACTTTTACATAGTGGAAACATCCTATACATACTGTTATAAACTTTGTTCCTTTCTTAACTTTTCTGAAGTTGATTTCTTATTATCAAGAGTACCTTAGGGTTTTTTTGTTTGTTTGGTTTTGGTTTTGATGACTGCACAAAGTTATGCTGTAAGAAAGATGTATGTTTACTTGACCCATTTCTAACTTTCAAGTGGACTTTTGCAAGCTCACCTGGGGATTGGCCATGGATTCTCTTTACTTTTCTGTGCAAATAGATGTGTTGTTACCGGGAGCCCCTGGAGCATTCCCACCCCCCCATGACTCGGTAAGCTCACGGAGGGCATTGTTTTTCTTCTCTGCTGTATTCCCAAATGTCTATCACTGGGATATAAATTAGCCTCTTGTGCCCCCTAAACTTCTCTTTTTCAGCCCTCGTCCTTAAACTTGTAGCCCTGAATAGATGAGCCTTTTGACAAATCTCCTTTCCCTTGCCCAGCTGGAGGCTTCTGTGTATGGGATAGTGAGTGTGGTAACTTGGAGGTGCCCGGACCAGTGGAATAATTAGAGAATAGTTAGCAGCTACCTCTGAGGGGACTCATCATAAATGCAATTTAATAAGTGCTGGTTGATGAACGCACTACTGGGCATGACGCCTGGTCATTACTAGTAACTGCAGGTCCTTGCTGATCCCGATCTCCAACTGCCACCTCAAACACCCATGATTTGTGACCCAGCCTGGACCTAGGGTCTCTCCTCACTGCCGATTTGTCACCACTTCTCATCGCTGTCGCATCCTCACTTCTCTGCCTGCTCAGCTTGCATGGCTCCATCATGACATCCAGAGGAAGGGGGGACAGGATGGACAAGAGCAGTCAGAGAATGGAGGACTCGAACTGAGCCCCCAGTGGATGGTGACCCTGGTGAATTAGTCTGAACAGTACCACAGGCGGGGGGCGGGGGCTTTACAGAAAGTATTTTCTCACTGTTCTGGAGCCTAGAAGTCCAAGATCAAGGTGTTGGCGGAATGGGTTTCTTCTGAGGCCTCTCTCTGTGGCCTGTAAGTGGCCGCCTTCTCCCTGTGTCCTCACATGGTCTTCTATGTGTGTCTGTGTCCTAATCTCCTCTTATAAGGACACAGAGTCATATTGGATTTGGACCCATGCTAATGACTTCACTCTAACTTAATTATTCCTTTAAAGACACTATCTCCAAATACAGTCACACTTTGTGGTTCTGGGGGCTAAGACTTCAACATATGCTATTCTGGGGGGCACAATTAAGATGGAGGAAAGGTATGGGGAAGGGGAAGGATTTGCCAGGAAGAGAAATAGTGCAGCGAACTGGCTGGCAGAGCGAGCAGGGTGTGGGGACCTCAGGACTGGAGGAGGGATTGACTGAATTTGGGGAGAGCTCACCCTGTGTGTGTGAGCAGGGGAGGGGCCCGGCACAGCGGGGAGGGATGCCGGCCCCGGGGTCAGGGAAATGGTGGGATGCCATGACATCTTAGGCAGGGCAAGCTGGTCTCATATTAATGGTCCTAAGAGCAGACCAGAGGTGGTGGGGGAGGAGGAGACAGAACGCGTGTGGAAGGAATGATAACTGGACAGAGAAGCTAAAGACTCGAGAAACAGTTTGAAGAAGGAAAGAATAACTCTTGGAGACAAAGGCCATAAGTGCCGGAGAGGAAAGAAGGCAGACATTTTCTAGCTGAGAGACTGGAGTGTGGCTGGTGCCAGGGGGCGGGAAGCCAGATGGCGTTCTCTGGGACAGCGGGTGATGGGCATTGCGGAGGGCACTTGTTGAGAGCACTGGGTGTTGTATGGAAACCGATGTGACAATAAATTATATTTTTAAAAAAAAGCAATCTGTACCCTAACTGCTAAGCTCTTGCTTGTCAGAACCACAGAACTGGAGGGTTGAGAGGCCTTGAGAGGTCATTTAATCCACTCTCTCCGTTCTGTCCACACGGGCTAGGCCTGTTCTATTACAACTTGTATGCGGCCATCTTGTATTTTACTGTTTCTTCATAATGGAACATCACCAAGCCCGTGGGAAGAGATTCCTGGTTAGCTTGCTACAGGGAGAGGCTCACTCCACCAGGAGAGGTGGCCTGGGGCCTGGTGCTCCCCCAACAGGTACTGACGGGGCAAATGTGGGCCGTCACCAGGCCTGGGCCCCTCATGGCTAAAAGCTGAAGGCGGAACTAGATGACTCCGTGAGGCCCTCCACAGCTCTGAGACCTGGGATGTGAGCAGGCCTGGCCACCAGTGTGGGCAACTCGACTACCCCCTTCTGCGTTGTCATGCTTTCATGGGCGAACCATCTACTTGTTGCTCCCACCCTCTATTTAAGAGATAAGGCTTTAAAATTTTAATGCAAGAGTTAACCCGATTACTTAAAATCCCAGGAAGGTTTGAATGTGGATGTCAGATCTTCTACCAAGAGCTGGGAAGAAGTAAGGGTGCCAAGAATGAGAAATGAGGAGGCTCCAGGCATTCAAGACAAACAGGTGCATTTCCCACCAGGTCCTAAGGTTGGCGTGAACCCAGGTGCTCACGTGGTCTGCCTGTCCTGTGGACTTCCGGCCCCTCTCTTCCCAACTTGGGAGTTGAACTGGGAAAGGTGGGCCAAGCCACATCACTCCTTGGCAGATGGGTTGAAGGGGCCCCAAGCCACAGTGTCCTAATGAACTTGGCAGAGCCAGGGCTGCAGAGAGACATGGCCCTTCCCCAGGCTCTGATTTCCCCCCAGGAGACTGCACAGCTCTCCTGTATTTTATTTTTGTCACCAGCGTTAGCTCCAATGCTGTCAGTACAGTCACAGGTAGCAAACAGTCACAGGTCATACATGTGTCCACGTTTTCCTTTGGAACCTTGATCATCTGCCAGACTCTCGCCCTGTGAGCTGAACCCAGCCAGCGAAAACCCACCGTACATCTTAAACACAGGTGTTCATGCAAAACCACACTTCTTTGCAAAATGCTGCTATTATTTTGTTTGGTAGCTGTTGAAATATGGTGGGAAAGTTTCTGAAACTCAAGAAATCAACCATTTCCATTATTTAAAATGCTCCTGGGCTTCTCCTGTGGACTTGCTAGGGCATTAAATGAACCTCACAAAGGGCCACCATATGCAAGTCCAGAGGCCACAGGCCTGTTTGCTGTGATTCATGAATATCCTTTCCCGCCTGCAGCTGAAAATGCAGGGAATTTGTTTTAAAGTTGTGCCACAGTGTGTTTTTTCCCAGGGCAAACTTACTTCCGTGACGTGTTCTCTACCACGTTCGATAGAGGCTAATCACCCACAGAGGAAGATTAAAAGTAAAATGTGTCCTGTGACTTGCTCTATTAAGGAAGCAATTGATGCAGCAAATTCTTGTTTCAGTTTATTTCAAAACCATCTGTTTTTAACAGATGTTTTATTTTATTTTATTTTTGCATAAGATTCAAGAAATAACTGGAATGGAGAAATAGCACTATTTTAGAAAGCCACGGGGACACCTAGTTTGCTCACTTAAGCGTCCGACTTCAGCTCAGGTCATGATCTCACGGTTAGTGGGTTCGAGCCCCGCATCAGGCTCTGTGCTGACAGCTCAAAGCCTGGAGCCTGCTTCATATTCTGTCTCCCTCACTCTCTGCCCCTCCCCCACTCATGTTCTGTCTCTCTCTTAAAAATAAATAAACGTTAAAAATTTTATAAATAAATAAAAAGCCACTAAATTGTAAAAAAAAAAAGAAAGCTGGTAATAGAAATGTATTTCAAATTAATTTGGGATAATATATCAATTTAGTATACTTTCTATTTCCTCTTGTGACCAACTACAAATTACATTTTAATAGCATCTATATGGATCTGGGAGGACCAGCAGTTTAATTATAATTTTTTAAAAGGCAAACTTATGAAAAGAATTTTCAAAATATCAAATGTTTACCTAGAGTCAATTGCAAGGATTACAACTCCAATAGGGCCTTTCTAAAATTGGAAAGCTCCAAAGGGAGCTAAGGATGAGACAAAAATCAGTAACAAAGCATGTTATATTTAATTCCGATGATTAATACAATCCCAGTGCTGCTATGTTTCATACATCCCAAAATAGGAAGGGATGCAGATCAATATGGAATTGTGTGAGAAGACAAAATCTTTCTTAATAAACTTAACGTCTATTTATTTTTGAGAGGGAGAGACACAGGACGCGAGTCGGGGAGGGACGGAGAGGAGGGAATCTGAAGGAGGCTTTAGGCTCTGAGCTGTCAGCACAGACCCTGACCCAGGGCCTGATCCCAGGAACTATGCAATCATGACCTGAGCCGAAGTCAGACGCTTAACCAACTGAGCCACCCAGGTGCCCCTATAAACTGTACATTTTAAAAAGTAGAACCCCAAACCTGAAGAATAAAATTTCTGTATTTAAAGAAGTGAGAAAATTTTTATTTTTACCTGAAAACTTTTTACTTGGTTAATTGTTACTTTACTTTGCTAGAGGTTTACAAAGAACACCATAGTCAGAAGGAAAAAACAAAGAAACAAAAACTTGCATTAAACCTATTTATCAAAAGCTAATAAATGATTATGCATTGTTTTGTGTGTGGGTTTTAAGGTTTAGAAAAAGAAACAGATTCATTACCTTGAGCAAGTAATCTATTTTCACTGATTAGCTTAAATGGCCAAGCATTTCTGAGTCATAATTCATCTTTATTGCCTGCCCCAAATGAAATGATCAGTAGCAGGATTTGGGCTTATTTTTCAGTGATGTGCCTTAAAGCTGGGAACACACATTTCAGAACCAAAGTGTTGCTTGGATTGAACTACAGCTGAAGGCCATTGGCCTCTGTGGTCTCCAGCCCACTCTTTCTGCCAAGAGTGAGAGAGCCCCCCCCACATGGGTCCATGTCTCCCCATTCAGGTCCTGGAGGTGGACATCACCCATCTAAGATGTGGGTCTGTTACCTCCCAGGGAGGCTGGTTATGTTGTGAAATGAGCGTAGGCTTTGGAGCCAGACAGACATGACTTCTGCCATCAACGGCCTGGGTGCTTATCTCCCCTTGAACCCCAGAGTTTATTCTAGAAACCAGGGCTAGGCAGGACTGGTTCTTGTCTAGAAAGCCTGGAAGGTTGCCTGAAATAACGTAAGAAACACAACCGTCACAATGCTTGGCACATACTTAGTAGATACAAAATAAAAATATCATGTTATGTAGACTTACAGGCTTCAGGTGGGTTTACCATGGCTCCCACAACCTTAAGCAAGACATAGGACTTCCCTGAACCTCAATGTTTGAATCTGTAAAATGAGCCCATCAAACCCAATCAAGACAGGGGACAGTAGAAGTGTTTTTGCAAATAGTAATGCATTAAATAAATGTTACAAACATATCTTTCAACACCACGTTTTTCTTACATCAGCCTGGCAGCCAAGGAAATACTGTACTCCCACAAATGAAGAAATAGGTTCAAGTACATTACAGTGAAGTCATACAGCTAGGATGCAACCCAAATAATATAATTATAATGCCATCCTTAAATATTATACTCAGATACTAATGCTCAAATGTGATAATATTAATACCATACTCAAGTAGTTCGTGATAGTACCAGTGTTCACATACCATAATGCCATATTCAAATATTATACTGTAGTACCAATATTCACATATCATGATTGTAATGCCACGCTCAAATATTATGAAAAAGGCTAATACTCAGATATTATAATTGTAATACCATACTCAAATATTATACTGTTATGCTACTACTCACTCATTATAATCATAATACTATCTTCAGAGCTTTCTCATAGTTATCTCTTTACTCTATGATTTGCATTTATTTCCATATCCTTTCTCTGTGAATCTCCACCTCTTGCCCTTCAGATTGAAGTTCCTCATGGATGGGGGCAGCCGGGCACAGAGGCCTGGCACTAAATGCTTAAGTAGACGGGCTCCTCGCGTCTGTTCTGCTGTCATTGATCTAAGGCAGGGCAATGCTTGCCTCCTCTCTGAAGACTTACCTGCTAGTTACAGACTGCATGCCCCCCCCCCCCCAATTTCCTGATCTCCTGTGTCACATAGAGGCAACACCGGATTTCCAAGTATATTCAGTCTTCTATGATGGTTTCCCGTCATTAATTGTTTTGCTTATTGTTACCTCTGAGAGTAGGAACCATGTTCTTCTAATAAGTGCTTAAAAACACTTACTCAGAGGCACCTGAGTGGCTCGGTTGGTTAGGTGTCTGACTTCAGCTCAGGTCATGATCTCACGGTTCGTGGGTTCGAGCCCCAGGTCAGGCTCTGTGCTGACAGCTCAGAGCCTGGAGCCTGCTTCAGATTCTGTGTCTGCCTCTCTCTCTCTGTCCCTCCTGCATTCACACTCTGTCTCTCTCTCTCAAAAATAAATGAAACATTTAAAAAATTAGGGAAAAAAAACCCACTTACTCAATTCTTGTCAATGAGTCCATTAGTTGAAGTACAGTTCCCTCTTCCCTCTCCACCATGGCCCCAGGCCTCAGCTTCTCACAGGTACAATGTTAGACCCTAAGTTTGTCATTTACCTTCCTTACAAGGTAACACCCACCCTACAGAAAAGGACCAAAGATGCAGGGTCAGCATAAGCTCTGGATAAACCGTTGCGGAAGGATGGATGTCAGGGAAGAAGATGAAACTTAGATCTTGGTTTTGAGAGCTCATGAACTGCAGACTCTTGCAGACATTTTTATACATAAGTGACATTTTAAAGCTCACTTTGATTTCTCTGCATGATATAGTCTCTTTCTCTCTACCTTGGGGAACTTAAATCTTTTAAAAATGGACTTCATGTTGTATTAAAGCTCACATATTGACAAAATTTTGGCTGGGAAGTCACTTACAAGAGGAATTATTTTTCCTAAGGGAACTCATGAAACATGTGCCAACTTCACTTGTAGACAACCAGCAAACCTGGCAGCAACTTACACAATTAGCCCACATGTTTTCAAATGAAAATTTGCTGTGCGGGTGAGGCCTCGGCCGAACGCTGCTCCCAGAGATAGCCAGTGACAGTGGAAATTGGTTCAACTCCTTTGAAATGCAAAAATTCAGGGAGCAATTTGGAACTGAGAGCTCATGTCATAAAAATGTTCATCATTTTCAATCCACAATTCAGACTTCTTGCAATCTCTCCTACGCAAAGAATTCAAAACAAGTTGAACACTCTGTGTTTGAAAATGTTCACTGAAGCCCTTATTATCAGTGTCAGACATTTGGAAACATGCTAATAATAACTACCAGTTGCCTGGACTCCACACTTCAGAAAGAGCTTTCCTGCTCATCGTCAACTTTGACTGGATGGCGGCCCTGTGAGGTGGGTGCTGTCGTTACCCTCACTTCATAGATGAAGATACTCCTGTTCAGAGGGGCGAGGGTACACGGATCACACTGTTGGAAATGGGCAGGCCAGGATGAGGCCACCTCTCCTATAGTATGACGTGCCTTTTTATATTTGCCCAGCAGGGGGTAAAAGTTAACTCTATGAACTTGATAAAATACACATCTATCCAGTAAAATCATCACTGTGAAAGCAACACAGCAATAATAAAAAATAATTGGCTAACCCCCCCCCCCCCCCGGAGTACAAAAATTGCATCTTTGTTGTGGTTCTTATATAGAATTAGATAAGGCACAGTAGTTAAGGACTGGAAGGGAAAGGAAAACATATAAGTCATTGAGAGATATCCTTGGGTTTTAGTACCACTGTTTATACTTTCATATCTCTGTGAGCCGGGGACACCCCTTATCTCCTCAGCGGAAATAGGATTTTTCTTTTTTTTTTTTTAAATGTTTTATTTATTTCTAGGGGAGAGAGAGAGAGAGAGAGAGACAGCGTGCGCAGGGGAGGGTCAGAGAGAGAGGGAGTCACAGACTGAAACAGGCTCCAGGCTCTGAGCTGGCAGTCAGCACAGAGCCCGACGCGGGGCTCGAACCCACGAACCGCGAGATCACGACCTAAGCGAAAGTCGGACGCTTAACCAAGCCACCCAGGCGCCCCGGAAATAGGATTTTTTCTGAGGAAAAAGTAATATATATAGAGAAAAGGGGTCCACTAGGCCGCACTCCCTTCGAAAACTCTTAACTCTAAACCTGCCTGGACAGGAACGCACGGCTTTCATGGAATTATGGGTCCACAGAGTTACAAAGACTGTGAAGGACGGGCCAGCGCTGGTGGCAGAGGCTGGGCCCAGCAGTCGCCAGGCCCCATGTACTGGCCGTTTCATCTCAATGACACTTGTGAAGCGAATCTTGTGTGGAGCGCGGCGAGGTGGGGCCTCCTTGTGCGGCTGACAAAAGAGGGCTGGGCTTGCCAAATGGAATCAGGCGCTGGGAGGCTAGGGGAGCCTCCATTGTCCTGGGCTCCAGTGATTAAATGCCGGATTAAAGAGGAAACATTCCTTCCCCGTCCCTGCCCCCCAACCTCGGCTCATCAGGCCCATTCACGGGGCTCCTTCCAAAAATTATTGACAGGGGCGCCTTCTATTCACGGCCCTCACAGCTGACACGGCCGCCCACACAAAGGGGCTTCAGGAGGTTAATTAAAACCAGGTAATAGGAGGAATCGAAGACCAACACTTCAAAAATGCCACGGCGGCTCTGGGACAGGGGAAAGACATATGGTATGAAATCCACCTCCCAGGCATCATCCCACGCACGCTCGGCCTCAAGCTGGCACTTGGTTATTTCACGGACACGAGGAACCACTGTCTCCCCATTTTTTTACCCTTCTCCTGATCAAGCAGCTGTGTCTTGCTGCACATCTTGGTCCAGCCACTTCTAGCTTTTCCAGACAAGGCAGTGTGTGTCCGGCAGCGTCATTTGCAGACTCTCCATCAAGCTGACGTGGATATTTAGTTCTCCTTCATTACTGCGGGCATGCTTTCCAGGACAACCCACACGAGATCTTCCAGGATACCATCACACTAAGCTGGTCTCTTGGGCTGAACTTAATATTCCCTCCATCTAACACATGGGGTTAAGGAAGACAGAAGGGTCGAAAGGTTGGGGAGAAAGTTCTTTTGGAAATACTGTCCAGATGAAAGGGATACAAACAGTAGACCAGTGACTTAGGTCTAAATATCCATCACAGTCCTCACTTGCTTCTTTAAGGGAAATGTACTGTGTGGTGCCTTCAAAGTAGGAGTCACTCCGTAAATACATGCTGTGGGGAATCAGAACATGCCCTCTCATGCCAAAGTGCCTGGACTTTGTCACTTACTACCTGTGTGACTTTAAATCAGTGACTCAAGCTCAGTTTCCTCATCTGAAAAATGGACACGGGGATGATGACAATGAGGAGAGCAGTGTTTTCCTCCCAGGACTGCTCCAAGGACAGAAAACATGAATATGTGCACAGCTGTCAGACTAGCATCTGTCACAGAGTACATGCTATGTCAGTGTGAGCTACAAACATTATTATTATTTCTTGTTTTCAGCAAATAAATTTTTTTTTAATTTTTTTAATGTTTTATTTATTTCTAGGGGGGAGAGAGAGAGAGAGAGACAGCGTGCGCAGGGGAGGGTCAGAGAGAGAGGGAGTCACAGACCCTGAAACAGGCTCCAGGCTCTGAGCTGGCAGTCAGCACAGAGCCCAACACGGGGCTCGAACCCACGAACCGCGAGATCATGACCCAAGCGAAAGTCGGATGCTTAACCAACTAAGCCACCCAGGCGCCCCTTCAGCAAATAAATTCTAAAGGTATCAATAGCATCCCCTCCTCCTATAGTGCTGAAGAGAATAGAAGGGTCAGTATGGACGGGGATCATGCAGTTTATTAATATTGTGTATCCTTAGGTACAATTCTGAAAGAAAACACTAGCATACAGAATTCAGGAGTTTATTAAAGCATAAAAAGCATAGGAATGCAAGGATAGTTTGATATTAATAAATTATAGGACAACAACCCCACGGTTGTATTCGTGGTGGCTGAAAAAGCATTTTATCAAAATGTAACAGCCATTTTTTTAATTGAAAAAAGCTTTAATTAGGAATAGATCCTGAACATGATAAATTCACATGTGAACATATTAACTGAAGAACCATCACAATGCTTCATGGTAAAAAGTTAAGAGCATTAAGAGCGTTTCCCATTATCAAGGATAAGGCAACACTGATCACTATGGAAATGATTATTTACTATTATTCTGGAAGTACCAGCCAATGCAATTCCATAAAAGAAACAAACAAACAAAAACTGTATAAATCTGGGGAAGGAATGATTTGCGGATGATATGATTCCGTATTTCTAAAATTCATGACCATCAGTGAAAAAGCCATTAGAAACAACGAGATCACGAAGTAAGGTGCCTGGTAACAAAGTTAGTTGTACAAGAACGAATAGGTTTTCTAGAAGTAAATACAGTGGGATGAAATCGATCGCGTTCAAAAAAGTTTTCTGATAGGCTAGATTGGTTTCTTTGCTTCTGCAAACTGGCTTCCTTCGGCCTCGGAACAGTGGGCTGTGACAGGGTAGATTTCTATTGGAGAAACTGAAGCGGTAGCTTGGACAACAGGCGATTCTTTGTCAGAAGACACCTTTTTGTTGCTTCTAGTTACCTGCTGGCAGGAACTAAGTTGGTCTGTTATATGTGTGCCATGTGTGTCAAATCAGAGTCTTTGAAGTGGTTCAAATAAAGAGGATTAGTCATAGCTCTAGGGAGACATAAAGACTAAGCCAAAAGAAACAGAGTTCATATGATTTCATGCATCTGTTAACCTGGCTTAGCTACATTTCCTCATTGCCGTATGGGTATTTTATGCACTGTTTGCCTTGAAAAAGTCACAGATTTAATCAATTCTTTATGGTACCAGACCTCTCGTGTCCACAAAGAAAGATGTTCTATCATTATCTTAATAGCGCATCTAAGGCAGAGTGGCAGTACAATCCAATCCGAAAGCGATTTCTCAGACCATTACATTTGTACGTAAACTCCAAACACCAGATATTACTTTAAAGCTTACTTTCTGATCTCCTGCCACCAAACCTGACATGTTGCTCTATTATGATTAATTCTATTTAATAGTTTACTTTTTCACCGAAAATGTGTGTTATGGGCTGAGGCTATTTTTACAACATGTTTGAAGCTATATGATTTATTCTTATTTATCCTCCCCTGTCATACGTTATTCAGAGATGTGTTGCCATCTTTGAGTGCTAATAGTTAGGGAGCATAGAACTTGGTAAATGATATAAAACTTTACCCATAAATCCTAAACCCCTAGTGCTGCATACCCACTTCATCTACAGTATCAGAGGAATCTTGAATATAACATATATGCTAAATTTTTTTTTAAAACCCAGAAGTACTTGTTTATGTCAGTAGAAAGTTTTTTTTAGGTTTATTTATTTATTTTAAAACAGGCAGCATGAGTGGGGGAGGGGCAGGGGGAGAGAGAGAAACAGAGAATACCAAGCAAGCTCCATGCTGTCAGTGCAGAGCCTGATATAGGACTCAAACCCAAGAAGCCACAAAATCATGACCTGAGCCAAAACCAAGAAAGGG
The DNA here is from genome assembly GCF_003009895.1 of Hyaena hyaena. NCBI lineage: Eukaryota > Metazoa > Chordata > Mammalia > Carnivora > Hyaenidae > Hyaena > Hyaena hyaena. Next base: position 2,337,643 of record NW_024080634.1, read on the forward strand.
ACACTTAACGCACTGAGGCACCCAGGTGCTTCTGTTGGTAATTTTTAGTGAAAATAATGTTAATCATTTAGAAAGGTCCTACAGATTATTTTACAAATCAGCTCAGAGAGCTCTGATTATTTAATATTGTTTGATACTAGATACTTGACAAATATGTAAGAAGCAAAAATAATGATAAAGTATAATGCCATTCAGTCTTGTGCTCCCTCATGTATGTCACCACATGAACAAAGGGAAGTGAGATTGAACTTAACCATCAAAAAATCCTTCACTGGAAGCAAATCTAACATAAACCCTTCAGTTTTTTAGAAAATCAATATATGGTCATTATTCTCCTTCTGAAAAGATTCTTTGTTTTATTACAGGAGACACACACACAAGCACACACATACCCACACACATACACACGCATGCACACCCTGCTTCCTTTAAATAGCAAGCTCCTTTAGTATAACTAAAAGTATTTAGTTTACAGCAATTAAAGACACATTCACCTATTTAATATCCCATTCAATAATTTTTTTTAGTTCAAATTTTTCTGGCAGATATCTCTTCACTTCCCTAATTTCAGCCTCCACCTTATTGGGTTTGGGATCAACTCTGAAGTACATTACAAAATAAAAATATATCATACAATTACTCAACATTCTTATGTTGCTTTTTAAATTTCATTCAGTCATTCATTCTTTCATTGAACAAATATGTACTGAAGCCCTACTATGTGCCCTGAGGTTATAGCAGTGAACAAAATTCTTGTCCTCATGAAGTTAATATTCTGATTCCGATGGAGATAAGAAACTGGTGACTTTAACATTTTATTTATTTATTTATTTATTTTAATTTCTAGGAGAGAGAGAGAGAGACAGTGTAAGCAGGGGAGGGTCAGAGAGAGAGGGAGTCACAGACTCTGAAACAGTCTCCAGGCTCTGAGCTGACTGCCAGCTCAGAGCCCAATGCAGGGCTCGAACCCATGAACCGCGAGATCATGACCTAAGCGAAAGTCGGACGCTTAACCGACTAAGCCACCCAGGCGCCCCGACTTTAACATTTTAAAAAGTGATGAGTTTGTCACAAAGAGACAAAGGGAAAGAAAGTTCTGGCCAATACATGTATCTTGCTAATCTACATTCTTCTTGGAAGTAGGCAGCACTTACTGTATAATCCCTCAATTATCCATCATTTTGGGCATTTTGTGATGATTGTGTGACCTCGTAATGGCACTACTCAACCCGAAAATAATCCTTTCCGAGCTGGCATTCCCAATTGGTGAGTCATTTGGTGGGAGCTACGGGCTACTAGAAGCTGCCCACAGTTTTGTATCAGTGTGTCATTCTGGGAGGAGTGTCCACCTTGATGTCAGAGGAACTCACCTTGAAATCTCACCTCTTACTGTGACATGAGGCATGTTGCTTGATTTCTCTGAACCCATTTTCCACCTGTTAAACAAGCATATTAATCCTTCCTCAAAGGACTATCATTCAGATTAATGCAACAGTCAGTGGAAGGTGGTTGGCAGTTGGGAATGACCTTACCCGAGGTTCTTGCATTGGCAGAGCCGAGGTTAGAATCCCCACCACCTCATTCAGTGACCAGTCCCTAGTCTTATACCATGTTTGTCCTTAGTAATCGCTGTTGACTTTGCCCATATGACAAGACAATAGATATAGTCATTATTTATCAAGAAGACTGAGCCCTCAGTGCTGCCTCGTGGACCCCTCTGGGCCTTAGTTTCCTCTTATGTAAGATGACGGAGTTGGATGAGATGGTCTTCAGGGTCTCTCTCAACCATGTGTGGCTGTGACTCCAGGTAGAGGGACCAACCATCCTGGTCTGCCCAGACTGAAGGGTTTCCCTCAACACCTGACCTCCAGTGCTGAAACTCAGGGCTCACACAAAGCAGGTGAGTCCACCCCCGACGACTCCGGGCTTTGTCTCTGCTTGGTTTCTATCACCTCCCTGTAGAATCTACCACCCCCTTGTACAATCTTGTAACAGAATTCAAGCAGAAAGTCAGCCAACCAAACCACAGCCACGTGACCTTCCCTTCTTCATCCTTTCTTCGCACTTAGTGGTTTCCTATCTGAGAGCTGTTTTGCAGACCTGTTTTTAAACAGCCTCTGCTGTGGTTTTCCTTTCGGTAGCAAGCTATAAAAGCAGCTGACCAGGGGCGCCTGGGTGGCTAAAGTTGCTTAAGCGTCCATCTCTCGGTTTCTGCTCAGGTCATGATCTCACAGTTCGTGAGTTCGAGGCCCACATCGGACTCCGTGCTGACAGTGTAGAGCCTGCCTGGGATTCTCTCTCTCCCTCTCTCTCTGCCCCACCCCTGCTCACTCTCTCTCTCAAAAAAAAAAAAGAAAAAAGCAGCTGACCAGCCACCTTGGGTGACTAAGGAACAGTCACAGACTTTCTTCTCTGCAAGCCTTGACCTCTCTGTTCACCCCGGTGGGAAGAAACCAGTATGTCCATAGTCACCCCCCCACCCCCGCATCCGGCCTTGTCAGAAACGGACCCTAGCAAGTGTAAGTGCAAGTCTCTTCTGCTCTCCCTTCCCCTTTATCTTTGTCCTCCTCATTATTGCTGTCATCACTATCAAAAGGCGGCCACCTCTATGGAAGCCACGACAGAAAGGGAGCTCTTGCGACCCGATGTTTTGATTCCGAACGGAGGCTGCACACTTTTTGGCTGTTCCCTGGTGGGGACTCCGGCTGAGATATCACTTAACAGCACAGGGCCTTCGGGGCCAGGGCGCTCCAGCATGTTTACAAGATGTGTAGCTATTAGCAACATCTTACGGCTCCCGCTAATTAATGGGGCGAGCGGCTGATGAAGGCCAGCTCCAAAGAGGGCCAAATTGCATCAGTGTTTGGGCTTTCAATTGACACTAAAAAATAACTCGTCACAGAGGTGTTTTGGGGAGCGTTTTCCCCGAGCAGGTTGGTTGTTTGCTATGTTTCAGCTGCGGTGAGATCCCAAAGTGACCGGAGTGCCAGGGTTACTAGTTGATTAAGGTCACTTAAATTAGCAAAGCATTTCCATTATTCTCATCGGGTGACAAAGACCGCACACAGGTGCTAGTCCCCATGAACCCTACACCAGGAGCACCGTGGTCGTGAGGTCCTGCCCCTGCCGCAGGTAGGGGCACGTGTGTCACATCCTCAGTCCGGTGACAGAGGGGACACACCCCACCCCAAGAGACACACCACTGTTGTTCCAGAGCGAAATGCCATTCTTCTCCCCTATTTATAATGAAATCTCTCCACACTGAATTTTCTTAATCAGATCAGTAGACGTGATCTTTTTTTTTTTTTTTTTAAATAAAAATCCCTTCTCCTTTCTTAATAGCTTCTTTGGCAGATAATGACCTTAACAACCGTTTTTCAACTTCTGCTTATTTGAAGTTTTAAAGGTTCCAATCGGTCAAGGGAAATAGCTTAGAATTTTGGGGTCCCTAAAATTGCTCCTCTCTTGGATTTTATTGTCCTGGACTTCTAATTATTTAGTGTTTTTTTACCCCCTGGTAGGAAGGTGGTGAGTTTTATCATGGTCATTTTATGAAGAGTAAAATAGCACCCCTATGATACTGCAAAATCCTTCCAGAGTTAAAAATAAATAAATTAAGGGGCGCCTGGCTGGCTCAGTGGATTGGATGTCTGAGTTCGGCTCAGGTTGTGATCTCACAGTTCATGAGTTCCAGCCCTGTGCTGTCAGGCTCTGTGCTGACAGCTCAGATCCTGTGTCTCCCTGTCTCTCTGACCCTTCCCTGCTCATACTCTGTCTCTCTATTTCTCAAAAATAAACACTAAAATTTTTTAAAATAAATAAATTAATAAATCAGGATAAAACCCAAATCTGAATTTCTGAGCTAAAAAGCAACGTTATTTGTGAGATATTCCCACCAGGGTGAAGTTGCGGGGACTTTCTGGCTCATCCTCAGCATCGTAGAGGAAATTCGAATATCTCCTGGGACACTTAACGAGGCCCCACCTAAAACGTACCATACCAGTAACAGTGGTTACCTACCCTTGGACAGAGGGAGAAAGACGGTCAGTGGGTAAGACTTTCAATTTTCATTTTCTCCTCTTCAATATATTTTGAAGAATTTAAAAAACAAACATGTCCTGTTTTTCAATAATGCAAAAAAACACTTTTTTTTTAGCCTATGATTCAGAGATTCCCTCCCTCCTTGGTTGTGTTAGGGCTGCCCCCTAGGACTGGTGGCACCTGAGTGGTGAGAGGTGACAAAGAGGTACAGACAAACCAGGAGGTAAGAAGTCCCCCATGGTCATCTTTTATTTTCCCCTGTTTTATTGGGCTGTAATTGAAATACAGCTCCGTGCAAGTTTAAGGTCGGTAGCGAATGACTTGATACGCCCTGTGGCAATTGTTATGTGATCCCTGCATCCAGGTTGGCCAAACCCTCTTGTTTTGGGGGCACATTGAGGGGAGGGTGGCAGAAAGAGTCGCTGTTGGCAGGGGGAGGTGGCTCACTGCCTTCGAAGGCACCGCACACCAAGGCAGCAGGGGTGCCTGAGGGCTGCTGTTCGCTAATTACACTTTGGTGAGAGCTTGCGCTCCTTGGAGAAAAGGCCAGCCACATAAATGCAAAATAACAACCAAACACTGCCGCTAATATTGCCTAATGACTTTTCTCTGGAAATTCAGTCTCGGGCTGGTCTCACCTTCTTGTGGCACATTTAAGCCACGAGCCACAAGCGTTCTGCCGAAGTCGTCATTAGGCTGGTCCTCCCCAAAACGTGATCATCTGTATTTCCCGACCCTTAAAGGAAAACTTCCCCCTTTCAGCCAGTCTTTTAACCACATGTAACTATTTCTGCCTTGATCTCCAAACCAACCCCCAGCCTGCTTGGTGTAACAGAGCGGGTGAAAAAATAGATTTTGTGGAGGGCTGCAGAGGTGAGAACAGGTATCTCCTAGACACCTCTCCTTTCCTCCTAGAAAAAGACGGACTGTTGATTTCCCCCTTCTACCCGGATTCTGCTGCTCCTTCACATGTCACCCATCCTGGCCGCACTTCTGACAACAGCAAGCCCGCAATGAAAAGCAACCCGTTTTAGGAGACATTGTTTTGCCAAAGCAAATACCCTCAATGTGTTGATGTAGAAGGTTTCATGGAGCCGGGGTGAGGCCGCTTGTGCAAGGCCAGGCTAACTACTTTTGAAAGAGAACCATATGCTGCCTTTACAACATCGCTTTGGTGTTTAATTTGATGAAACAATGTGCCATAATCAGCTGCGAGGACAGCAGTTGTGACTGACGGAGAGGGACTCACGTGGTACAACTCTGATTTCAACATCAGCACGCTAATCCCATCATTCGCTTGAGTTGGCTTGTTTTGGGCTACCTTCGAAAAAGTTATTTCTTTAATGGTCAAATTGCCGTGAGGTCTAGAAGATTTAATGTATCATAAAACTCATTAAATAACCAGCCTGATGACCCCCACTGCTGAATAGTGTTCCGGCAAATGGGGCATCCTCGCCAAAGATTCGACCATTCATTCATACGCCACCCCCCCCCCCCAAGCCTCAAGGGGTGAGTGTGGAATGTAGAAAGAAGTGAATACTAAGTAGTCAGCATTCCTCAAAATTTAGTGTACGTGTGAATCATCAGAGGGTGATACTGAAACAGATTCTGATTCAGCAGGTCTGGGATGGGGTCTGGGCTTCTGCACTGTTGACAATATGATATTGATACCACAGGTCCAAGGCGGGCACTTTGAAGATCAAGACACCAGAAGGCCTTGAGAATATCCAGTGAGTGCAGCTAATGTTCATTAATCGTACAGTCTGTGTGTGTTATGTGTGTCCCTTTAATCCTTTCTTTCTTTTTTTAATGTTTATTTATTCAATTTGGGGAGTGGGAGCAAACCAGGGAGGGGCAGAGAGAGAGGGAGGCAGAGAATCCAAAGCAGGCTCCAGGTTCTGAGTTGTCAGCACAGTGCCTGATGCAGGGCTTGAACTCACAAGCTGTGAGATCATGACCTGAGCTGAAGGCAGGTGCCCAACTGACTGAGCCACCCAGGCGCCCCTAATCCTTACTTTCAGCCTCACAGTAGGTATTATCGCCCCCACCTTATCGATGAAGAAATCAACGCACAACCTAGCTAGATAGCTTAAGGTCACACAGCTTCTACACGGCTCCAATAAAATTCAAAGCCAAGTCTTCTGCATAGCCTATTTTTTTTTGTTTATTTTTTTATATCCAACCCCTACACTATATTCCTTCTGACTTAGGATTTAATTCCCTGGTCCCATCTTTAGTTAGAGTGGTGGCTGGTACAGAGATGTCCCGTGGGTTGGTATGAGGCAAATTATACAATTTGTCCTGGGGGCTCTATCTTTCTCTTTCTGTATTCCTTTCTCTAAAAGAAAAGCTCTGCCAATCTGTGAAGCTTTTAATACTTTCATCTTAGAAGGAATCTGTTGAATCAAGGCAGTATGTAGCCAGAGCAACGAGCTGCTGACCTCCTGCCCTGAGCCCTGGGTAACCTTTTTAGCCTCTGTCCCTTCACGCGGAATTCGTGCCTGTACTCAGGTTGGTCTGGCAGGCTTCCTGGAGGCGGAGGGTCAGAGAAGAAAACAAAAACCTTTATAGGTTTCTGGGGGAACTTAGCATCTTGGAAGACCGGTGTTAGGGAGAGCAAGTCCGTTTCTCACACCACCTGCTTTAATTGGCATTCTTGTTCCCGTTCATTCTGCCCTTGGGCCATAATTAGGTGCTGTTTTCTCAAGTCATACATTTTTTTGTGTGAGAAATGTATTTTTTTAAAGATTTTAAAATAGATTTGTTTCCTTTTATTCACTTGACTTCCCAAGTGACCAAACAATAACCACCACCTTAGCATTTAAGTAGGAAAAGACACTGTAATTAATTTCTAAAAATAGTTCTTACAGATCCATAAACACACCTAAAAGGAAAAACGCCACGAACAATGTCAATTCAGAAAACTCACTGAACTCACACAAATGTCCCATTGTCTACAAGCAAAGTAGGAATCCTGCAGGCAAAAAGATAAATCAGGGTACAACATTTACAGCATTTCTTTCTTTTTTTTTAAATGTTTATTTATTTTTTGAAGGAGAAAGACAGAGTGCAAGTAGAGGAGGGGCAGAGGGAGAGGGAGACACAGAATCCAAAGCGGGTTCCAGGCTTTAAGCTGTCAGCACAGAGCCAGAAGCGCGGCTTGAACTCATGAACTGGGAGATCATGACCTGAGCTGAAGTCTGCCGCTTAACTGACTGAGCCACCCAGGTGCCCCAGCATTTTCTTCTCAACTTTTTTTTTTTTTAATGTTTCATTTATTTCTGAGAGAGAGAGAGAAGAGACAGCATGAGTGGGGGTGGGGGAGGTCAGAGAGATAGAGGGAGATACGAATCTGAAACAGGTTCCAGGCTCTGAGCTGGCTGTCAGCACAGAGCCCAACGCGGGGATCGAACCCACGAACTGTGAGATCATGACCTGAGCCGAAGTCAGACGCTTAACTGACTGAGCCACCCAGGTGCCCCTTTTCAAATGAATATGTATGAAGAACATTATTAGACTGGGGATCAGGAGGCTGGGTTTATTTGAACCTTGGTTTCCTTATCTGTGAGATGAAGGAGGTACAGACATCCAGGACTAATATTTGATGGATTAAGTCTTACCTGGCAATGCATCATTGGCATGAGGTTTATCAATCAGGTTAGCTCATTACAATTCCATTGGCTCTTCTGGGTGTCTCGTAAGATGCTAGTATTTTTCTACTTCAGCCATTGGCATCACTCAGAAACCTCAACAAATATGTATAGATATGTAATACATATTTTGTTGAAATTTTTTGATTGCTGGACCAGCCACCAAGACTGTGCCACACATAAATTATTCAACTCAACAGCAGTATGGGATAACATTCTTTCCATTTAACAGCGGGGCAGGGAAGCTCTTGGAGAAATCACTTCACTTTCACAGAAGAGTGTACATGTAGGTCAACTGCCTTCGCTTCAGCAAAGACCTACCCACAACACCCCTTCCTCCCTGCTAACTACACAGATTTGTTTTGAGCCCTGGGTCTCCTTTTAAGAGCAGAAAGGCTGTATATTTCAGCCTACCGTTTGCTATTTAAAACCATTTCTGCAAGTAGCTTTTGTTTCATCAGGAGTAACACAAAAGGAGCCGTAAGTATTTATTCAGGTTTCTTCAATCTATGCATACCGCTTGGGTCTACTTTGATCTCACTCATCCTTGGGAGCGAGTGGATTGTTAAGAAGAAGTTAAGAAGAAGTCACCCAAACAGGTGAGCGATTACTGCAGCTCCTGCCATTTGCTGATAGCTTTCCATTGAAGGCAGTTATCACATTACAGAATTCTTGGGGAAATGCCGTGTTTCTCTAAAAATATTTCACTCCACATATGCATTTCCTCAGCCCAAAGTTCTTCACAAGTCATGGCTCTGTCTTTGAAATGTCCTAAAATGTCATGACGAGGTAGAGAAAAAAAAATCTTGGTTGGATGGAAACGGGATGGATGTTATAGGAAAATGTTTGCAAAGTTCAGGGCGTAGGTGGGAGAGATGGAAACCGGGAAGAGGGCCCTTGGTCTGTTCTATGCGCATCCATAATGTAAAGTTTGTTGTGGTTGTTGAGTTGTTTGTAACTTTCTCTTCCACTTCTGTCCCCAGATTTAAGTGACCAATTTTGGCTTAAGGCCTCACGTGGGCGGTATATTCTGTAGGCTTGGGTGAATTCATACCAAATGACTGGACCGTATCTGGAATGGGGGCTGACCCATGGTTCTCTCTAACGCTTTTGCTTTATTCAGATTTCCAATAGCCAACTGTCACTGACTTTGCACATTTATGAGTTATGATTACACTTACTGTCTGGGAACTCTCTTTTTTTAAAATAAATTTATTTTAACATTTTTATTTATTATTCAGAGACAGAGCATGAGCTTGGGAGGAGCAGACAGGGGGGAGACACAGAATCTGAAAGACGCTCCAGGATCCGAGCTGTCAGCACAGAGCACAACGCGGGGCTCGAACTCACAAACTGAGAGATCATGACCTCAGCCGAAGGCAGATGCTTAATTGACTGAGCCACCCAGGCACCCCAGTCCAAGAACTCTTAATGCTTCAAATTTTCAATACAAGATTTAGGTACTGATAAGGGGAAACGTTTTAAGGAATGTTTGAATTAGCTCGTAACTGCTGCTTGCAGAATTGCCAAAAAGTCCAATTTTTAAAAACTGTCTTGACAGTGCATGGAAATATGTGATAACGAATTTACGGAAATATGAAAGAATAACCCCTCATATTGTAAGGGGGTTGGACATCCTGGGGATGAGTCTTAAAATCAAGATGTTAGGTCAAGCTTAAATCTGAAAGAATTCTTGGTCTGTTACCTATCTTTGTTTGTTTCTCCTATAAAGGGATAGAACCATATATTATTCTCATCTACTATTCTGCTATAGTTCTAATAAACCAGAGTTTTTAAACCCAACCCAGACTAAAATTTATCACCAAACTGAGGATAAATCACCAGATAAAAATATTCACCTGACCTCCTATGAAGCATTCTCTCTCAAAGATTTTGCAAGAATTTAACTAATTCACCAAACAATTCAAACTGCCATTGAAAACATAAAATGGGTTTTAGCTAATTTACACGTAATTGCCTATGAAAAGATTCAGAAATCTAAATGATCCATTTTAAAAGATCAATGCGGTTAGAAGGAGGGAGGGATTATAAGCAGTTTTAAGCAACAGGTACTAACATGAATAGCAATGAAAAGGTTTTGATCTCCCCCCACTCTCTCTGCTCTATCTTTTAAAATCACACGTCTTAAATTAATTCCCTTAGATTTTCAGCTGCCTTCTGAGAAGCAGGGTGCCCCAGCAGAAGAAAATGTTTTCTGCCAAACAATGGTCCTGCTTAATTTGATGCCTTAAGCAAAAACACCACAATATTCCCTGAGGACCGCTACACATCATTTTACCCATTCCTTTTCTTTCTTTCTTTCTTTCTTTCTTTCTTTCTTTCTTTCTTTCTTTCTTTCTTTCTTTCTTTCTTTCTTTCTTTCTTTCTTTCTTTCTTTCTTTCTTTCTTTCTTTCTTTCTTTCTTTCTTTCTTTCTTCCTTTCTTTCTTCCTTTCTTTCTTCCTTTCTTTCTTCCTTTCTTTCTTTCTTTCTTTCTTTCTATGTTTCACTTGCAGAAGCGGGGAGGGGAGGGGAAAAGGCTAAAACAAACTAATTTTTGGTCATTTTATTCCTTTCGCAAACAGTTTGAAGACCAACCAATTTGTACTTACAAATCTGGGGCATTAGCAGGCGGGGACCCTAAATCCACATGCACACAGGCAGTAACTGTTTGTGTGCCAAGCTGTTTGTAAGCCTGATGTGACAGGAGAGAGCTATTCATTCTTTTGTAAACTGTCAAGTCTAAAAACGTTAACCTGCCCGGGTCCCGGGGTATGGGAGCGCTAAATCTTCCGTCCTACGACTGTATAATGAACAGACTGTTTCATTAGTGGGACAATTCACTCGACAAATCCAGCCCAAACAACTTATTTCACAATTTGTGAGCAGAATTAAATTTAGGGGGAGCCGCAAGAGGAGGGGGGGTAGGTGAGCCGCACACAATATACTGAGGGATCAATGTGTTAGAACAAGTGTTCTAGGCAATTTTGCCGGCGGTTGCGGGCTGCGGCTCTCGAGGCCTCAGCATGCAGATCAGCGGATTAGGGGGGGCCGCAGCATTAGGTCAAGTGTCTCGAGGGGGCTCATAAACACCCCAAACCTGACAACAGATTTTCCTTTCTTCCCGCACCACTTGTTAAGTGTCAGAGCAAATCTTTTGAATGGCAGTCGAGTTTACTTAGAGGCCCTTTCTTCGAGAAGACACTCTATCCATTTTCTGAAGCCCATTCCAGGCTGCCCAGGGAATAAATTTACCCCACATCTCACACACAAAAAAACGTCTTTTTCCTCCACATCTTGACTATGAGCCTTTGTCTCAAGGTGTGTGAACCAGAACAAAAATCCGCATCGAGAGCCTCTAAGGTTTCGGAGCCTCTGGATTTAGCTTTAATACAAATTAAACACTTTGAAGATTACATACTTTTTTTTTTTTTTTTTGGCCACACACACAAAAAAAACCCGCCTCTCATTTTTAACATTAGCAATGTATAGAAGCTGCTGAATGGGAAAATTTCAAGCAGCAAATGGTCGGAGAATAACTTGATCTTCGTATTAATCTACATATACATTGCTATTGATCCAAACCAAGTAAATATCCCAGCAGGCTACGTTTCTTATGTTTTAAGACTCCCAAATGGGCAAAACCATGCTTATTGCATTAAGTTGCATCTCTGTGTTAACTCAAAGTGCATGATAGAAAATCTGTGGTGTGACATCAAACATTTTCTAACTAGGTTGGAGCAGAGATGCTTGCTTTTTGCTGAGATGTTCTCAAATGTTTAAATGGACCCAATGTTTGAGGATCCTTTGGTGCAGCTTGTCTTTGCTTTATGGTTTTCCTTTTCATTTCTTTTGACAGTTAACTTTTAAAATGATCAAATAAGAAAAAGCCCTCTGGAAATGAGGATGTCACTTCCTGAGGCATTTAACGTGGAACTCTTTGGGGTCACAATTTTGTAGATATTTTCCTTTAAATAAGCACTTTGCTTCTATTTTTAGACTACCTTTTTTTGTTTTTAATTTAGGTAATAGAAACCGTGTTTCTGAAGTCTTGAAAATTCTTTAAAAAGTGAATGGCTTTGATTTCTGTCTCTAGCTCCACCTGCTTTATAAAGAAGATTCAATCAGGCAAACTAGCAATTGGGCCCCCAAATCTTCTCGTGTACCACCCAGAACATTTTATACCATTAAACCAGTCTAGTTTCTAACAGATAACTACTCACATCTCTGGTTGACGAGGACTTCAAAGCTGAGTACAATAGTCACAGAGATGGTCAACTCTTTTTTAGGAAAGAACAACTTACCCTATCTCCTAGGGCCAAACACGCCACATTCTAGAGAGTTCTCAGCCTCCCATGGACTATGATGGGTTAGTATGTTGCCTGGAATGATCTCTGTCACACCTCCAAAGGCTGTGGTATTTCTTGAGAAAGTTGACTTGGTATTTCCTGCCTCTGCGCTGCGCCCCCCCCCCGCCCCCGCCCCCACCAGGCTAACTGGGGTAAAAAAAAAAAAAAAAAATCCCAGTTAGTCTGGCTGTTCCAAGGGCCCACTGAGTTCTATGATGGCAGGAATTCTATGAATAATAATAGGCCACGCAATCTCACACAGCCTCCTGGAGAACTCAGTCTAATCACCCGGAAATTCTGCCTCGTCACAGTTCTTTCTCTTGCCCGAAATTGCTTTGGCCGCCTCTTCGCTTCCACATCATTTAAGCCTTTCTGCCACCCTCAGATACATCCGCGGGGCCTCCAATGATCGTTATCCTGCAATTTCCCAGGACTACCCAGAGGCTCTGTCCCAGAAGCCTCCTTCCAGTACCACACCTACTCTTCTAGAATGTTCGGGCTACTCGGGACAAAACAAGGAGCAAAGTAAACACCTTAAATTCTCCACCCAGAGACATCTACTGCTAATAGACTGGAGATCATCTTCCAGATGTCTTTCTGTCGTTTATACAATTTATTAAATGAAAACGACTCCCGACCACACACCCCCTTTTATAAACTGCTTGTTTTTGCTCAATAATAGATCATGGACATTTTTTTCCCCCGCATCACTGACTCTAGGTCTGCACATTCCTTTTTATTTATTTTTTTAAGTTTATTTATTCTGAGGCGGGGGAGGGGCAGAGAGAGAGAGAGAGAGAGAGAGAGAGAGAATCCCAAGCAGGCTCCAGGTCCAGCACAGCGCCGGAAGTGGTGCTCAGTCGCACAAAGCTTGAGATCATGACCTGAGCCGAAATCAAGAGAGGCTTAACCCATTCAGCCACCCAGGTGCCCTCTGCACATTCCTTTTTAAAGGTAGTATAAGAGTGTGGTATCCAGATACTTCTGCATTATCTAACTAAGCCTAACTCCTAATTAGGGAGTGTCCATTTTGTTCATATTTTAAGATAACCGAAATGAGCATCTTCCTACAAACATTTTTGTGTACTTCTCTGATTAAAGAGGAATTCTTGGGTCAAAGGAAATACAAGTTTTCATACATGTAGTCAGGGTGTCCCCTGGGAATTTATGACCTAATACAAATCCTGCCGGTTGACTTTTTGTGGGCAGGATGTAGTGGCTGGGAAGCTATATTGACCTGTATCAATTCTCTCTAGGTTCTCATTCTCATTAGTGATTTATAGAATAACTCTACTGCCTTCTCCCTCTCTCTTTTTCTTACCAAAATAGCAGGTGACATTTTGGGGACCAACTTCCTCATGCTTACAAAAGTCTCAAATTATTTGGATGGATTGGTGACATAAGAGAGATACTATATTCCACATATTTCATATGTCTTGTGATTTAGTTGGCCCGTGGATAATCTCTCCACTGCTTTTTCCAGATTTGTCACCTTCCTTTGTCATTTTATGCGAAAGGGTGTACCTCGGCACATGCCACACACTCTGGTTGTAGCAGAGATTTGCTCTAAATTTTATTTTTAGTAAACACTTTTTTGAAATTATAAAACCGACATTGTCAAATTCTGTAAAGTCAGAAAAAGAGAAAAAAAAAACCCTTATCACCATTTCTCCAAGTTGTGGCATAATCTTCATTGACCTGTGTGTCTGTATTTCTGTGCCAGTACCGTACTGTTTTGAGTGTCGTAATCTTCAAACTGACCTCTAGAACGTTCAGTAAATATTTGCCCCATTTGTGAGGCCACCACGCTCCTGTGGCTTGAATGTGGTATTTCATCTTAAACCAAAGCACTATGGGGATTTATGAACTCTCGGAACACTGGCTTCTCAAAATAAACCCTGTTTCATTTTTTAATAAAGTAAGGTTAATTGAGGGTTACAAGATAACCATTTCTACTGGTGCAGTAAACATGAGATTTGGGCTGAAAAAGAAAAAAATGGGGAACCCTGCCTGAGTTTTCATGATTTTGTCACGGAGTAAATGACACACCTTTTGCAGAATGAAGAAAGGGCAGCAGGCTCTGGGCCCTGGTACATGGATTTCTGAATGCCTGGGACAATTTTCCATGGTGGTGCCTCAGGGCTGAACACAGCTGAGGCTGTAGACACGATATCAAGATTTCTTGGTCTTCTGCGTTGCCCAGCACCTCCCTTCCTGCCTCCCCTCTGGTGCTCCAGCCATCATCCGCTTCGTCGCTGGGTGTCCCCTGGAGCTTTCCTTCTTTGATGTGTGTGCATGGATTCTTGCTTTTGGGTATTTTGACATTCTTCATTTCCAACAGCTGTGGGCTAAACACTTGCAGGCAGTGCGTGGTTTCATTCTGCTAGCCGCTAGGACCCGTGCCAGAAGTTTAATGTCTTCTTATCTCGGATGCAAGGGTTTTCAAAACGCTTAGTTTTCTTTGCTTTTATTTCCCACAGTCTTGCCTGTGTTTCAGGAGATGTGGCTGGTGAATTGAATGTCATGTGGAGCCTTGTATTTTTATTTTTATGGGGTTTCATTTCTCTCTAAAAAAAAATTGCATGTACACTGCCTCCTCTTTGTAATCAGTAGAGTTGACTCATATTTGTAATTCCTACACTTACCGAGTTGTGTCAGTAGAGAATTTGTCCAGCATCTTTGATTCTAATGAGGTGGTTCCTGAAAGTTGTTAAAATAGCAACCTCTGAATGGGAAATAGAACCAGGAATTTAAATTATATTGATTCCCTGGAATGTGCACTCCGTGAATGTACAGTGTTTTGTCTGTTTGCTCACTGCTCTATCTCCGGCAGTGCCCAGTACGCGTGAGGCACTCAGAAAATATTTGTGGAATGAATGAATGAATGAATGAATGATTGAATGAGGAAATCCAATGAAAACAAATAATATAGTTGGAATAAATCGATGTAGTACTGATTCAAATCCCCTTTCTCACTCTCTCATCCATTTTTTTTAAGTGAATAAAAGCTCTGTGACTTTGTCAAGCACCTTGAACTCTCTGAATCCTGGCTTTCTCGTCTGTAAAATCAACCCTTGGTAACTTCTTAAGTTCTTTGCAGGCCTAAACCTTTATCATGACGTGTGATACATGCATCAATGATGGTCCAGCCTGTGCACCTGCTGCCAAGCAGGACCGGTATGGAAAAAGCAAATAGTTCCAAATAGAAATGTCCCCCAAATATTTGGGTAAGAAGGTACTGAAGAATGCATGTATGATTTCAGGGTAAGGCTATTGAAGGATAATATTGACTTGGATGAAAAGTTTCTTTACCCCTGTTTCTGCCTCCTTCTGTCCTTTCTCCCTTCCTGTCTCCCGTCTCATTGCTTACTTAGGTGACTCATTGATGGGTTGATACTCTAATGAAATGAATTTGAAAATGTCTCAAACAAGGGGGCACCTGCATGACTCCATTGGTTAAGCATAGCCCTCGGCTCAGGCCATGATCTCACCATTCATGGGTTTAAGCCCTGTGTCGAGCTCTGTGCTGACAGTTGAGAGCTTGGAACCTGCTTTGAATTCTATGTCTCCTTCTCTCTCTGCCCCTTCCCCTTCTCAAAAATACAGCATTCTCCAGTTTTTCCATACTTGAAGTGCAATCTTTTGTACCTTCAAGCCTGGGGAAACAATACATGGCTTAAATGGTGTAGCTAGCGTTTTCTTGGCCAAATCATCTTAGTGATAACAATGCAATATTCTGAAAAATAAATTTTAAAACAATAGATTGAGTATAATCATATAATCATATTTCATAAGTAGTTGGACATGTCCTGGAATGAATTTGTCAATTTTTAAATGAGTTAAAGTGCTAGAAATTCTACTAATAAAATGTTCCCAAGCTCTTCTATACTTTGGTGGCTCTCATCTTTAAATATTTTCTGTTTTTTGGGGTGCCTGGGTGGCTTAGTCGGTTAAGCGTCTGACTTTCGCTTAGGTCATGATCTCGTGGTTTGTGGGTTCGAGCCCCGCGTCGGGCTCTGTGATGACTGCCAGCTCAGAGCCTGGAGCCTGTTTCACAGTCTGTGTGTGTCTCTCTCTCTGACCCTCCCCTGTTCACGCTGTCTCTCTCTCCTAGAAATAAATAAAAATATTTTAAAAAAAATAAAAAATAAATATTTTCTGTTTTCTTGGATATTTTCATGTCATTATATTTTTCTCACTAGCTCTTTCTTAATTCATTAAAGACAAATGAGCAGTAAATCTCTTGACTCCGTCATACAATTTGATATAAATTTATAATTTTTATAGCCACTTAACCCTGTAAGTGAAAAATCCAACTATTTGTCTAGTTGATTTTCTAAAAGTTATATGCCTAGTTCCAATATATTAGTTTGGTTGGTATTATTGCCTTGAAATATAGAGGAGATTCTAAAGACCCGTCCACTTAATATAAAGTGATACAGCTTGGAGTAGGGACAGAGAGTGTATGAAGGAAAAGACCCACTGCTCTCTGTAAAACAATGGTAAAAATATCCTGTGGGCCAAACACAGATGCTTCACTTGAAAATTTATGGATGATTCCATTTGTAAATGCTGGTCTTTTACTTTTGTTTTAGGGTTTTGTTTTTTTTTTTTTTTAAAGGAAAATAGGTATAGAAAGAGAGGATAGAAGTAAGGAGGGAAGGGAGGAAGTTGAAAGAAGGAAAGAAGGAAGGAAAGAAAGTAGGAAAGGAAGGAGGGAGGGAAGGAAGGAAACAAGCCAGCTATTGCTGAGGCCACAGCCCTCACTTGCCCTGGGAGGGAATGTTAATGTGGGAAAAGCTTTCAAATGCTTGGCAACTCATGGAGCCTCACAATCTCTTCCTTCTTGACAGTAGTCTCTCAATTTCCCCTCCCTTCCTACCAGCTTTCTTCTTTCCTTCTCAACTTCCTTTCTCCCTCCTCTCCCTGAATATTTCCCCACTCTTGCCACAATGTGCCCGCCACTGGGGATACGGTAGAGACAACACAGGCATGATAAACTCATGCAGAGCTGGGTGTCTCCTTGGAGAGGACGGGGACGAAGCGGACACTTGAAGGATGAGCTGAAGTTCTCCAGGAGTCAGGTGTGTGTGCGTGTGTGTGTGCATGCGTCTATCTGTCCGGTCAGGTGTTGAACCCAGGCAGAATGAATAGCAGGTGCAAAAGGCCTGAGACAAAGCAGGCTGAATGTGTTAAACGGTGGCCAGAGGGGCCAGTGGGAGGGAAGTCAGTAGAGTGGGGACCAATACAGGCTGGAGCCTTGTTTTGGATGCTCTCTAGAACATCCATGGGGATCCATCGAAGGGCATTGAGTTGGAGGTTAACGTGATCTGAGTTTTAAGGAGATTTTAACAGTTTTAGGGTTTTAACTGCACAGAATGGGTTGCACTTAATCTGAACTGAGGAAAGCCACGTGCACCTAAGCAAGGCATCTCCATAGAGCCTAATGATAGGAGCCAACTCTTCAGGTTCGAATCCAGCCCCTCTGTATTATTAGCTGTGTGGCCTTGGGCAAGTGAATGAAGCTTTCTGTGACTTGGTTTCTTTATCTGTGAAAGGAGGGTGCTAACAGATTCAATCTGAGGAATAACTGAGCCTAATGTCTGGCACATAAGTGCTTGGTGAGCATCAGCCATTTATGACAACTCGTTCCTGAAGTTTGCTCCTGTAAGACACAGATCTGTCAAAAGGTATAATTAAAGGAAGCTTTGAGAATGAAGGACATTTTATTTTTTATTTTTTAAAAAATGTTTTTATTTATTTTAGAGAGAGAGACAGCGTGAGCAGGGGAGGGTCAGAGAGAAAGATACAGAATCTGAAGACAGGCTCCAGGCTCTGAGCTAGCTGTCAGCACAGAGCCCAACACAGGGCTCAAACCCACGAACCATGAGATCATGATCTGAGCCAAAGCCGGACGCTCAACCGACTGAGCCAACCAGGCGCCCTGAGAATGAAGGACATTTTGAACGTTCTCTAGGATCCTCCCATGGAGGATCTGTGAATAAAACAAGCAAGCGAGCACACAAAACAAAAACACCCTATTATCTTTCTCTTGGGAAAAAAACCCATTTCATGAGTGAGGTTGCTTGGCATGGGGACAGATGTCACACTGCCTGAGGAGTCCCCTAAGGGCAGCGAACCAGCCCAGCCTACCTACTTGAATTTAACCCATCAAACATCAGAACGTCTCCTACCTGCAAGGTGCTGGTATCGGGTGAGGCTGTTATGGCAGCAGGAACTGAACACTCCTACTCAATCAGTGGAACCCAGGAAGTGCTCTATTTTCGACCTGGCAAAAGATCCAAAGGTAGAGGGGCTCGGGCTCTGGTTCTACCTTTTTGGATTCCTTTGTGTCTGCCACCTGCTGGTGCTGCCTCAATCAGGCTGCTGTCAAGATGACCAACTTTGCTCCACGTGTCTCACCCAGACAGACAACCTCCCTCATAAACAGAGGAACGATCTCTTCCCATGTCTCTTTTGAAAGGCAAGGAAACATTTACCCCGAAGCCTTTCAGCAGAACTCCCTCCATACCGCATTGATCATGGAATTGGCTCATTACTACGCTGGAATCAGTCACTGGCAAGGGAAGTGGAGCCATCGCGGTTGATTTAGGCTCCTCGTGGTCCATGCTAACATTGTGGCCTCCTCCGAAGCCGAAGGGCAAAACCGAGAAGGAGAGACCCCTGAACAAAATCAGGATTGTGTCAGGATGGGGGAGACAAGAAGTTCTGAAGCCTAGGCAACCAACATCACCTACTCCATCACCGTGGGGCAAACCACCACCCCTAGAACCCCACACCCTAGGGAGGGAGACAGAGATACACATGGAATGTGAACATTGATCAGAATGCAAGAATTGTTGGAATCGAGGGTTTTTTCCTCTAAAGTTTATTTATTTTGAGAGAGAGAGAGAAATGAGTGGGGGAGGGGCAGGGAGAGGGAGAGAAAGAATCCCGAGCATGCTCTGTGCTATCAGCACAGAGCGCATTGTTGGGCAAGAACTCACCAACTGTGAGATCATGACCTGAGCCGAAATCAAGAGTCAGACGCTCAATCGACTGAGCCCCCCAGACACCTCTGGAACAGAGTTTTGATCAACGGGCATGGGAGCATGGAAAAAAAGTTGATTTATTCTTTCCTGGCTGGTGTCCAGGCTGGTGAAATCCGACCAGCTCACTGAAGAACTGAGGATGAATCTGCTCAAATATAGATTGCTTTGTAGAAGTAAACCTTTTTCACAGCGTCCCTAAAACCAAGGATGATTTTTTTCCAATTTATTAAAACAATTTTAAATTGTGGTAAAATACACATAACATAAATTCTGCCATCTTAACCATCTTTAAGTGGGTAGTTCAGTAGTGTTATGTACATTCACATTGTCATAGAATCAGCCTCCAGAACGTTTTCCTCTTTAAGCAGCTCCCCATCCCCTCTTCCCCCCACTCCTCCCTCCAACATTTTATTTCTGTTTCTGTGCATTTGACTATGTCACCTCCAAGTGGAATCATACAGTATTTATTCTTTTGTGACTGGCTTCCTTCATGTCACAGGATGTCCTAATCCATGTTGCAGTGTGTGTCAGAATTTCCTTTCTTTTTAAGGCTGAATAACATCCCGTGGTACGTACAAGCCACATTTGTTGTTCTGTTCATCCATGGATGGACACGTGTGTGGCTTCTGCTTCTCGGCTATCGAGAATAACGCTGCTGTAAACATTGATGCATAAATAGATGTTCAAGTCCCTGCTCTCAATTCTTTTGCATATATTCCCAGAAGTGGAATTGTCAAGCTTGATGTTTAAATTTACGATGGAAGGATGTGTTCTTTTTTTTTAATATATATTTGTTTACTTTTGAGAGAGACAGAGACAGAGAGTGCAAGCAGGGGAGGGGCAGAGAGGGAGGGAGACACAGAATCTGAAGCAGACTCCAGGCTCTGAGCTGTCAGCACAGAGCCCAATGCGGGACTTGAACCCACAGACGGTAAGATCGTGACCTGAGCCAAAGTTGGACGGTTAACCGACTGAGCCACCCAAATGCTCCTGGAAAAGTGTGTTTTTACTGTAAAGCTAATAGTTGAAGGTGGACGTATTCTGTCTGTTTTAGAGTCTTCTTGAGGCCGAGTGTGACACCTGGTGTGGCATCAGCTTTTGCAGCACCTGGAAGGTGATCAGAAGTGTTCTGTCTCAGCCTCAGCCTTACTTAGTGACCCAGCATCCACATACGTCATAGGGAATCTCCAAGTGACTCACATGCACATTCAAGTTCGAGAAGCCCTGCCCTCCAGTCCCACTGGTTTGTCTTCCAGGAGTTTCCAATCACATGCATATTACTCTCGTGGGTGTTACCCACATTCAGGAATTTGCTCTTCTTTTCCTTTTTGCGCTCCATACAAGTCGTTGGCTTTCAGAGACTTGATATTTAACACGGCAGCTGCAGAGATCATTGTTTCTTTCTTTTTTGCATTTACAGTTTCATCTGCCTTTAAAAGAGGGAGAAATTAGATCAGCAGGAATCAGAAACGAAGGCCGGTCTGGAGGTGACTGCTAATTTAGTCCCATCTTGAAGATTATTAGTTTAATACAGCAGCAACCATGCGAACAGATGAAAAAGAGCGTATTTGAGTTTCGGTCGAGAAGGATAGGACAAGGGAAACAGAAGTATGTGAGAAGAATTGCTAAGTGATTGGTAAATAGGCTTAAGTTATTTCAACTGGCACCGAGCGCAGTTTAAACAGTATGTTCCGCATCATCTAAATTTCCAAATACCTGGAGTATATTTGTAAACATGGCAATCTAACATGTTATTGAACGGCACATTCATATTCAAATTAGCATAAACGAGGATTTAACAGCTGATTGCACAGCGTGAATGATAGTAACTAATTGTCGAGTCAGAAAGTTGCAGAGATAATGGTACTAATGCGATCAGCGCGCAGCCGCGGCGATATGACTTACAGTAGCAAGTCCGTGAATTTTAAGCGCGCTGCCCAAGTCCCCGCACAAAAGGAAGGGTTCTGGATGAGGGCGACATGGGCGACATGGGCACTCAGAAGGGAAAAGGAGGGCAAGAAGGAAGACTCGGAGCTAGGTTGGAGGGGCGGTGTGAGCGTTTTCTTTCCCTCCACACAGCCCTTCACCTCTTTTATAGCTGCCATCAATGGGGCTCCCTGGCCATTCAGTGCTGTCCCTCTTAGAGGAAGCAATTGTTCAGAGGTGTGGCTCATTCCAGGCATTAATCTCCACTGAATGGCGGCTGTGTTACCCATTTTGTCTTTGCCCCGAGCCTGCAGGCAGCTGGTCAGTGGAAAGTAACAATGACCACAGGAGGAGAATGGGGCAGAGGCTTTGCTGCAGATGCTGCGTCCCCAACATTGACCTTGGTCATTTCCCTCCCAGGGTGGCTCGGCCCCTCGCAGCAGGGGCCTGGCTTTCCTAGGCCGCCATTGTGGACCAGGTGGCAGCTACCTGAGGGATTTGTCTCTTCCCAAGAACATTCAGACCCAAAAGGGGAGGGAGGGCTGGTCACCGAGGCCAACGTGGACAAGGCTGCTGGAGGCAAAACACACACACACGAACCCCCTAGTTTCCAGGGAGGGGCCTTGTCAGCGGTGATTAGCAGCTACTTTCCCAGCAGGTCTGGTCGGGTGATCTGAAGCCTGGTGGTGGGCGGTGCTTCCCCTGGTCGGGGAAGCGGCTGTTTCAGCCCGATGCTTGCTTCCTGCCTCTTCCAGCCACTGGCCACCGGCCACTGACCACTAGCCTCCTGCCACCAGCCAGTAGTCGCCAGCCATCAGCCACCAACTGCCAGCCACCCACCACTGGCCATTAGCCACCTGCCACTAGCTGCCAGTCACCGGCCACCAGCAGCCGGCCACCAGCCGCCAGCTGCCAGTCACCCATCACTGGCCACCAGCCACCATCCATCATCCACCAGCCACCCGCCACCAGCCGCTAGCCACCAGCCACCAGCCGCCAGCCACCAGCAGCTGGCTACCAGCCACCAGCACCAGGAGCCAGCCGCCAGCCCCCAGCCCAGCCCTCCTAGCGCTGAGCTGCGTCAGGCAGGATTCGAAGACTCAGGGCCCTGAGGCGGTTGCAGAACTTTCGCGGGAGGAGAAATGTTACAGGCGATCCTGTGTCTGCCCACCCCATCCTCCTACACCCCAGGGGAAAAGATACATGCCCCCCTTATCCCTGTCCTGTCCCCACTCCACATCTACGTCATCCCCGCCTCCTTCTCCGTCTCTCCTCACCTCCACCCCCTCTCCCTCACCTCTCCACCTCTCTTTTTACCTATCTCTCTACTTATCTATTTCTATCTATCTATCTATCTATCTATCTATCTATCTATCTATCTCTCTATCCATCCATCCATCCTTCTATCTGTCATCTATCTCTATCACCTCTATTTATCTAACACAGAAACACAGATTTGGTCAAATACCACTATCACCTCCCTGATTAAACCATTAATGACACCCCATTGACAACAGGAAGCCCAAACATTTTACTAGAACCCTGTCTTCCATAACTAGGCCCTCCTTGGTTTTTTATCCCTTTCTTCCTCGCTCCCCTCCCTCCTCTGAGGTGACAGAACATCCTGCCCTCTCACTTCCCCCGACCCCCTTCTTCACCCCCTCGCTGCCCCTCCCCCGGCCATCCCACAAGGGACTGGTCTTGGAGCCACACCAGACATCTTGTCCCCCCATCCCCAAAAGGGCCCCTGCTCTTTCCCCTCTCTCAGCCTCTGTCTTCGAGGTGTACTTTCTGGAACGCCTGTGCCTGTGAACCCGCATCCGGTGGCATGAATGACTCCTTTAGTGCTCCCACTCATCAAGACCCAACCTGGCTGCATCTCTCACGGGACTGAGGGGCCCTTTCTCATCGTGTCCCAGTGCTGAGAATGGGTCCAGCTGAATCATTTGTGCATGTGAGGAGGAGGGGAAATAAGCCTGGATTGCCAGTTCTACCCAGATGGAAGTCAAGGCCTCGGGCCCCGGACCACAGCTGCCTGCTCAGTCGCACCTGGGCCGCTTGCTAGCTGTGTGTCCTCGGGCCGGTTTCCTTGTGTCTCTGAGCCTTGTTTCAACAACTGCTCGGAGCAGCACATAACAGTGCCTCATAGGGTTACTCTTATGATTGAAAGAATGAGTGCAGTGAGGGGTTTTGAAGGTGAAGAGCATCCCCTAGAAGGTCAGGAACTAGAATGTGAACTCCCTGAGGGCAGGGATGCTGGGGCCACTTACTGCCAGTCCTCAGCACCTCACGCCCTGACTGGCGCGACAATGAACGGGGGGAGTGACAGCCCGAGCCCTGGGTGCAGAGTGGAGTGGTTGGTGGGCCTGCCTGTGTTTTCATTCTTGGGCTCCTACAAGCCTGGACTACCCAGCAAACCTCTCTTACTGTGCATTTGGAAAGCCTGTGTCCAAGATTGGGGGTGGTGCCTGGCCGGCCCTGGGGCCCAGCACTTCCCAGCTGCACTGCATGCTTGTGTGTGCAAGGGCACCCTCCTCCAGCCCCCCTGCACAGCTGGTTGAGCCAGCTCAGGGGAGGTCTTGACTCCTCCCTTGTTTACTTGTAGTATGTCCCTGTCCTGGCTTCGCGCAGGGCACAGTAACGCTTCTGTTTGCCCCACTTTAAAAAAAAATTTTTTGGGGGGCGCCTGGGTGGCTGAGTCAGTTAAGCATCCGACTTTGGCTTAGGTCATGATCTCGCGGTTCATGGGTTTGAGCCTCGCGTCGGGCTCTGTGCTGACAGCCAGCTCAGAGCCTGGAGCCTGTTTCAGAGTCTGTGATTCCCTCTCTCTCTGACCCTCCCCTGCTCACGCTGTCTCTCTCTCTCTCTCTCTCTCTCTCCTAGAAATAAATAAAACATTTAAAAAAATTAAAAAAAATTTTTTTTAATAAAAAAAAAGTGGGGGCACCTGAGTGGCTCATCGGTTAAACGTCCCACTTCGGCTCAGGTCATGATCTTGTGGTTTGTGGGTTCAAGCCCCACATCGGATTCTGTGCTGGCAGCTCAGAGCTTGGAGCTTGTTTCAGATTCTATGTCTTCCCCTCTCTCTGCCCCTCCCCCGCTTATGTTCTGTCTCTCTCTGTCTCAAAAATAAATAAACTATAAAAAAAATTTTTTTAAGTTTTTTAAAAATGTTTATTTATTTTTGAGAGACAGAGACTGAGCACAAGCGGGGCTCGAACTCATGAACCGTGAGATCATGACCTGAGCCGGAGTCGGACACTTGACCCACTGAGCCACCCAGGAACACCCCTCCTTTTTTTGGATAGGATTTATTTTGGGTCTCACTTCTAAAAATTATTATTATTTTTTAATGTTTATTTATTTATTTTAAGAGAGAGCGAGAGAGAACTAGCAGGGGAGGGGCAGAGAGTGAGGGAGAGAGAGAATCCCAAGCAGGCTCCGTGCTGTCAGCGCAGAGCTGGATGTGGGGCTCCATTCAGGAACTGTGGGATCATGACCTGAGCTGAAATCAAGAGTCTGGTGCTCAACTGACTGAGCCACCCAAGTGCCCCTCACTTTTTTATTTCAAAGAAATTTTTTTCTGTTTTTGTCATTCGTCTTTTCTTAAAAGTTAACAAGCTTTTTGTTTGCTTGTTTTAATTTACATCCAAGTTAGTTAGCATTCCCTAATGCCCTGCACCCATTTAGCCCATCCCCTCTCCCACAGCTCCTCCAGCCGCCCTCTGTCTGTTCTCCGTATTTAAGAGTCTCTTATGTTTTGTCCCCCTCCCTGTTTTTATATTATTTTTGCTTTCCTTACATTCATCAGTTTTGTATCTTAAAGTCCTCATATGAGTGACATCATATGATATTTGTGTTTCTCTGACTGATTAATTTCGCTCAGCATAATATCCTCTAGTTCCATCCATGTAGTTGCAAATGGCAAGATTTCATTCTTTTGATTACTGAGTAATGCTCCATTGTGTGTGTGTGTGTGTGTGTGTGTGTGTGTGTACATACCACATCTTCTCTATCCATTCATCCATCGATGGACATTTGGGCTCTTTCCATGCTTTGGCTATTGTCAAAAGTGCTGCTATAAACATTGGGGTGCCTGTGTCCCATCTAAACAGCACACCTGCGCCCCTTGGATAAATACCTAGTAGTGCAATTACTGGGTCACAAGGTAGTTTTATTTTTAATTTTTTGAGGAACCTCCCCACTGTTTTCCAGAGTGGCTGCACCAGTCTGCATTCCCACCAGCAGTGCAAAAGAGTTCCTCTTTCTCCGCATCCTCGCCAACATCTGTTGTTGCCTGAGATGTTAATGTTAGCCATTCTGACAAGTGTGAGGTGGTATCTTACTGTGGTTTTGACTTGTATTTCCCTGAAAAGTTAATTAACTTTTTAAAGAGAAGTTTTAGGTTTGCAGACACAGAACTGGTTTTGTGGTAGCTTTCACATGATTCCTATTGCACAGAAAATGTTTACAATCTACATGTCTTTATTTGTGTCATGATTCATTCGACTCAGTTTTACTTTGGTAATTTTCACACAAATGAACAAAAATGAGAGAAAAGTCATGCTACAGACTTGGGAGGAAATATTTAAGGAATATACATCTGAAAAGGACATTCTTGGGGATGCATAAGGAATTTTTATAAATCAGTTTTAAGAATCCATAAAAAAGGACAAAAATCTTTAATCAGCACTTTGCAAAGGAAAGCAAAGGAAACCTGAAAGACCAAGAAATACATGAAGGAGTGTCCTACATCACTGAGCAGCAGGGAATGCAAATTAAAACCACAGCGAGATACTATAACATGCTCATCAGAACATCTAAAATGATAAGACTGACAATATCAAGTGTTGGCCACCATATATTGTTGGTGACAGGTATAAAATAGTACAGTCTTAATTAAACATGTATTTACTTTATGATCCAGAAAATCTACTTCTGGATATATACCCAAAAGAAATGAACACATATCCCACCACAAGATATGTCCAGAAATGTTCATGGTAGGTCTATTTACAATAACGGAAATCACTCACAAGAAAATGGATAAACAAATTATGGTATAATTTTGCAATGCAATTCTACACGGCAATCAAAAGGGAACAAATTATTGATACAGGCCATCACGGATGAATCTGAAAAACATTATGTTGAACACAAGAAGCCAAAACAAAAGAAGACGTATTTGACAATTCTATTAGTACAAAATCCAACAACAGGCAAAAACCAATCTACGGTAGGAGAGATTAGAACCATGCTGATTGGCTGTAAAAAGGCACAGGGGAATTTTCTGGGTTGATGGAAACGTATCTCTTGTGTCAGGTGATAGTTACACTGGTTCACATTTGTCAAAACTCAGAGAGCAGTAGACTTAACAGGTGGCCATTTTACATTGTAAAGTAGTGCTATCAGCATAGAAGAAAGAGAGAGACAGACAAAGAGAAAGAGTGAGGATTGTATTCTAGGAGGATTGGCTTGTGCATGAATCAAGTAACAGAAAATGAAAGTTCTTTTCCCTTCTCAGATTATAAGCATAAACAATAAACTGCGAAGTCTCTATCCTCTGACTTTGGATTCCTGGACGACTTAAATTTTCTTTTCAAAAGTAAATGAGGATATAATGATCCTCACTGGGGTAAAACAACAACAACAAACCCCAAAAAATCCTCTGCCAAACTTGATTCTAAATTCAACTCAGTCCAGGAGTTTCCAGCATTTGGGAAAGTGTCCCCAAGCACCAGGTCCCTGGAGCAGCTCTAATAAGTTGGCTTCTGCAAAGGATTCACTTGGCTACAATCAGCTTCCTTAACTTGAAAGCCCAAATGGCTGGTAGATAATTGTGTCTGCATCCCCTCAGCCTCTCCGCCTTTGATGAGTTTCTCTTCTGTTCCCACTGAGCCACAAGAGACATTTTACCAGACCTTTCCCAGCAAGAAACAAAATTGCAAACATATTGGATACTTCCTTTTGTTTTGTTTCATTTTTAAAGAAGGACCATTGTAAGGCTGAACCCTGCGATAACCATGATTATTAAATTGTAGTTGCTGCCGCTGTGGCTTCCAGGGGAAGCAAGTGGGCTGGGTAATCTCTTCAGAGAAATTGACATCAGATTTGGGGGAAAACGTTGGGTGACTCTAGGCAATGTGTCAATCAATAGCTCTTATTTTTAATCCTGGAAGCCTGGTATTTCTTTAAAAAGGAGTGGGGGAGAAGCAAAACTGCAATTCTCAGCTGCTCTGTGCCCACCTCGGTAGGGACAAAGTCTTTATTAATCCATGCAAACAAAATCGATGATTCTGAAACATTCCAGGGTTGGGGAGCAGCACACATATACCTGCAGGGCGTCTTGTGCCCCAAGGAAGGAGGCCATGATAAGGACGTTTGATCAGGATGACAGGGGAGCCGGTCTCCTTGATGACATTGTCTATCTGCCTGCCTTTGGTCTTCTTGTTCATGAGAAAAATGAACATTTTACTTGTTTAAGCCACAGTCAAGATTTCTGTCACGCACTGTCAAACCCATTCCTTATTGAAAAGGATTCTTTCAGTGGAACCCGGGTGGCTCCGTTGGTTAAACGTCCGACTTCGGCTCATGTCATGATCTCACGGTTTGTGAGTTCGAGCCCCGCATCGGACTCTGTGCTGACAGCTCAGAGCCTGGATCCTGCTTCGGATTCGTGTCTCCCTCTCTCTCTGCCCTTTCCTGGCTCACACTCTGTCTCTCAAAAATGAGTAAATGTTGGGGCACCTGGGTGGCTCAGTCATTTAAGCGTCAGACTTCGGCTCAGGTCAGAACTCACGGTTTGTGGGTTGGAGCCCCATGTCAGGCTCTGTGCTGACAGCTCAGAGCCTGGAATCTGCTTCAGATTCTGTGTCTCCCTCTCTCTCTGACCCTCCCCTGCTCACACTGTCTCTCTCTCTCTCTCTCAGAAATAAATAAAAACATTTTTAAAAAATGAGTAAATGTTTAAAAAAATTTTTAAAGAAAAAGATTCTTTCATAAATAGATAAATCAAGAGGTAGGTATTACATATTATTTACTTTTTGAAAGAGCGTCAAAGATGGAAGATGGCAATTTTATTTGCAATCCCCCCACCCCCACCCCATGCACCCTCCCCCTTCACCATGCCTGGTGTCCATTCACTAGTGCAGCACCGGGTATTTACCCAACTCACTGATACAGGGCTTGCCTGGGATCTTGCACTGGCCGATGGTATGCTGGTGGATATAAATGAGCGGAGGCTTTAAATGATGGATGAGGCTTGTTTCACTCCATAACGTGCTCCTGGGAACTGCTGTCCTTGAGTAATAAAACACAAAGGGACTCTCAGTTTGCAGCTTAGAGCCCACCCAAGCGCCCCCAGCCTGAAGGAGAGCCACCCAGCAGGGCCCAGACTAGATCTGCCAGACTTCAGACAACCTACACACCATGAGCAAGACAGTTACTGTTCTGCATAAGCCACTAAGCATCGAGAGGTTTTGTTTTGAGGTTCTATTGTGGGTGATCAGGCTAATATTAAACCTACAGTTTTGCAACCTAATCTTTCGATTAGCGATATAGTGTAAACATAAGTATGGTTCTACAACTTGAGTTTTATTTTTTTAGTTTTTTAAAATTTTTATTTATTTCTGAGAGAGAGAGAGACAGCATGAGCAGGGGAGGGTCAGAGAGAGAGGGAGACACAGAATCCGAAGCAGACTCCAGGCTCTGAGCTAACTGCCAGGACAGAGCCTGACGTGGGGCTTGAACCCACTAACCATAAGATCATGACCTGGGCCGAAATCAGAGGCTTAACTGACTGAGCCACCCAGGCGCCCCGAGCAAATCTTTAAAGAAGGAATTCCTAGAAGTGGTCTTGCTAAGTCAGAGCATACGCATACTTTAAGGCTTTTCATACATATTACCAAATGGCCCTTCACAAAGTTTGGAACAATTCACAGGTCTACAAGCAAGGGATGAAGGTACTCATTCTCCCCAATCTTTCCAGGATTAGAGATTTATCATGCTTCTTATTTTGTGTCAAGTCTTGACGGTTTTTTATTTTTAGTGTTCTTTTTTAATTGTAAAGGAAATGCAGGTTAAATATGGACATGTAGGTATGCTTATAGAATAAAATACAAATCATCTATAAGGCCATTTCCAAATGATATCCAATGCTAAAGTTTTACATAAATCCTTTGAGAATTTATATAATTATACTTAGATACAAAATACATACTCATGATATTTACACGCTATGGCCAGGCCCAAGTTTTATAGGTCACACACTCAGATGTGAATAGAGACATTTAGTTTACTTCTCTATAATGGAAATAAACTTGCTCGTATGCCCTTAATCTAATTTGGTAGAAGAAAACACTTAAAAATTTGCTCACTGTTATGGACTGAAAGCTTGTATTCCCCCAAATTCAAATATTAAAGCCCTAACCCCCAGTATGGCTGTATTTGGAGTAAGAAAATATTACGGTTAAATGAGGTCACAAGGGTGGGACCCTCATCTGACTGGACTGGTGTCCTTGGAAGAAGGGACACCAGAGTTTTTTTCTCTCCTACATGCACAAAGAAGAGGTCACGTGAGCATACTGAGAGGCGGTGGCCTTCTGGAAGCCAAGACAAGAGGCCTCAGGGTGAAATCTACTTTACTGGCACCCTGATCTTGGACTTGCGGCTTCCAGTTTAAGCTGCCCAATCAGTGCTTATTGTTACTGCAGCCTGCGCTGACTAGTACACGACTTACACTGCCATTTGATTATTTCAGGTTACAGGTAAAACCTAGTGTTCAAAGTCTCAGCAGCATCTCTGTAGGAGAGCTTACCTGTAACACCTTCCTGATCCTCAGTTTAGCCTCTGTCTCCAACTTCCTGGGGCTGCCAGGAAGCTCTTAGGTTAGCCCTTGGGGATCCCATGGTCCGTGTGGCAACATGCCCTCCGATGTGCCCTCTCCTTGTACCTGCTGCTAGGAGACAATAGCTGAGGCATGGATTGAAGTGTTGAATCTACTTGGTTGAAGCATTGTTATATAGTTTCCTAGGGCTGATGTAACAGAGTCCCCCAAATTGGGTGATGTAAATGACAGACATTTATTGTCTCAGTTCGGGAGGCTGGAAGCCTGAGATCCAGAAGTGGGTACAGCTGGTTAGCTCTGATGGCCGTGAGGGAGAGTCTACTCTCTTAGACTTAGCCTTTGGCCATCAATCTTTGGTGTTTCTTGGCTTGGGGATCTATCAGTGGAAACTTCTGCCTTCACCTGCCATTCTGCCTACATCTCCTCACATGGTCTTCCCTCTGTGCATGTCTGTCTCTGTGTCCATGTTTTCCTTTTTTATAAGGACACTATTCATTTTGGATTAGAGCCCACCTCGATGACCCCATTTTCACTGGATTACCACTGTAAGGACACTGTTTCTAAATAAGGGCACATTCTGAGGTATTGGGGGCTGGACTTTCAGCATATATTTTGGGGGGACACATTTCAACCCATGAACAGCTGGTCAACCAAATGGCATGGTTTCATTTTAACACAGCATTCCAGAGATCCACTGTGACCCGGCTAGGAGAATCTGAATCTCCCCTCCTCCCAGCTCAAGATACCTGACCCTCAGTCACCATTGGTGAGGGCTGTTTTCCCTGCGTATCACAGAGTGAGACCAGACCTCAAAGTTTTATTGAAAATTTCCATCTCTGCAGAAACCTCATGGAAACAGTGTGGAATGATTATATTTAAAGAAATACAGCGCTGAAGCAGGTCAAGGATGCTCACAGAAAGGCTTTGGACTTGAAGCCAGTGGCCAGTGGCTATTTTTTTTTCAACCAGAGAAGGAGCTGATGATAAATATTAACAACAGAAAATGTTTTGGAAATCAGGCCAGCAAAACTTAAGCAGGAGTGTCATGTATAGCTTCTCATAAATGCTCCTTGTTGTTGTTAATTCTGGTTTTAATTTCTAGCCTTATTAAAGACTTAAGGCTTTATCTCCATTTCTTCCCCTTGGAAAATCAGATGCGTGTAATGATCTTTATTTCTGTAATTTTCTCAGTGGTCACAGTGTCTGTGCTGTTTAATCTTTTTTATTTCCACGTGGATTAATGAGCGCTGGGTGGCTCTATCTTTGTCCCCCTGATGAGTCCTAGAGACAAGCATCTGTGGGCTTCAGCATCATTTCTGAGAGTTAGATTTTCACCATGCAGACAAATGCCGTGGAGGAGGGGGCGAATACTCCAGCTTTGCTGAAATGAGTTGGAACAGAATCCAGCTTCACCACTTTTATGTCTCCCCATGATTGTGCTTATGTTCTGCTCATGTATGCTTTATTACAAGTGCAAGCCCTCTAGATAACACAGAATAACAGGGAGAAGTACAATCATCATAAGAGAGGAGTCTCAGAGCCAAAAATGGCCTTGAAGAGGATTTAATCCAGCCTGCCTTCAACAAAACAGAACAGAACAGAGTGAATCGTCAGAGGGGTTGTGTGATTTTCTAAACAGCATATAATGAGCCAGGAAGAGAAGATCTAGTCTTAGTCTAATGTTCCACTGACTGTAGCTTAATGGTCTATTTGCAACCAAGAATGAATATTTGTTTTTCAGCTGCTTTGAGTATGTAAAAGGATGAAATTTGTAGTTATCCACCGTGGGTGTGTTGGATATCCACCATGGGCATGTCCATAGCTATCAACAGCCGCAATCCTGACAAACACATATTCTGTGGGGGGACGGAAGGCCTAACACCACTGTTATTTTTCTTCTCCATCAAAAAAATGATTTGAGGACATTCCAAGAGCGTAAATAGTATATGACCAATTTTTCTAGTAGACTTCAAGCATTTGAAGAGAGAAATAGCAAAAGAACTACAGTTGATCCTTGAACATTACAGGAGCTAGCAGTACCGACCCCACACACAGTTGAAAATCGAGCAAAAGTTGAATAACTTTTGACTCCCCCAAAACCTACCACTGACTGGAAGCCTCACTGATAACATAGTCAATTAACATACATTTTGTGTGTTACATGCATTATATACTGTATTCTTACAATAAAGTAAGCTAGAGAAAGGAAAATGTTATTGAGGAAATACACTT
This sequence comes from Hyaena hyaena, assembly GCF_003009895.1. Lineage (NCBI taxonomy): Eukaryota > Metazoa > Chordata > Mammalia > Carnivora > Hyaenidae > Hyaena > Hyaena hyaena. Next base: position 2,369,737 of record NW_024080634.1, read on the forward strand.
ACAATATTGTTCTTTATTTATTAAAAAAATATGCATATAAGTGGACCCATGCAGTTTAAACCCGTGTTGTTCAAGAGTCTACCGTACTTTATTTTTTTTTAGGTTTTATTTATTTCTGAGAGAGAGAGAGGTGGCGTGAACAGGGGAGGGTCAGAGAGAGAGGGAGACACAGAATCTGAAACAGGCTCCAGGCTCTGAGCTGTCAGCACAGAACCCAATGCGGGGTTCGAACCCACAAACTGTGAGATCATGACCTGAGCTGAGGTCGAATGCTTAACCGACTGAGCCACCCAGGCACCCCAAGTCTACTGTACTTTTAAAATATACCATCAGTAAGAGACAGGGTATATTCATGCTTTTGGAATTAAGAGAAATAAGAATGCTTTTAAGAACTCTTTTCTGATTATTCATGATGCACTGGCCACGATTAAAAGTATTAAGAGTTTAGAGGAGTCCTCTACCCTGCTTCTTCCCCTGAGCCACTAAGGGTTATATTGCCCCTGGGAATGTGGTCGTGGCCCGGTGGGCACGGTGGAATTTCTAAGAGAAAGGTGGTGTTCACCTGTGCATAGAGCTGATGATATCTACAGGGGATTTCTCTAAGACTAAGGGATGGCAGTGATAAGAAATTCGGGATTTTACAAATGGAAAGGGAGAGTGATAGGCAAAACAGAAATTAGGACATAGAATTACAAATAGAAAGCTTGACACATAGGAAGAGTTTGGTTCAGCAAAGACCACTTAGAGGCCATGCCCTCATTTGTTGGTTGGTCTTTCTTGAGTCCAAGCAAGAAGGCTGAATGCTGGGGTCAAAAAGAAGGGCAGAAGTGAGAGGGCGGGACCTGGCCGTGGAAGGGGTCAGAGCCACGGGCCTGTGTGAATGATTGCCTCCGTCCCTGCCACTTACCTAAACTACCCCCATGCCCCACCCCTTCTGGAAACTCAAACCCCTCTGTGTGAGTTTTCTAGGGCTACCATTGCCAAGGACCACAGGGGCGCCTGGGTGTCTCATCAGTCTCTTGGTTTTGGCTCAGATCATGATCTCATGGTTGGTGACTTCGAGTCTCGCATCAGGCTCTGTGCCGACAGTGTGGAGCCTGCTTGGAATTCTCTTTCTCTCCTCTCTCTCTGCTCCTACCCTGCTGTACTCTCTCCCTCTCTCTAAATAAATAAGTAAACGTTTAAAAAAACCCACAAAGTACTACAAACTTGGAGGCTGAAAACAACAGAAATTTCTTGTCTTATAGTTCTGGAGGCCAGAAGTCTGAAATAAGTTGCTGGCAGGGCCATACCCTCTCCACAGGCTCTGGGGAGAATTCTCTCTCTCTTCTTCCAGCTTCTGATGGCCTCCACGTTCCTTAATTGGTGGCCACATAAGTCCATCCTCTGCCTCCCTCTTCACAAGACTTCTTTGTGTCTTCTCTTTTTACAAGGACAACAGTCACTGGATTTAAGGTCCACCCTAAACCCAATGGAGTATCAAGATCCCTCATTAATTATACACACAAAGACCCGATTTCCAAATAAAGTCATGTTCTGAGGTTCTGGATGGGCCTGAATTTTGGGAAGACTCTACTCAACCCACTCCATCCTCCATTTTTGTATTATTTCCCTCTCCCTTTAGTCAGAACCACCTGCTACAGGATGTTGCTGCTCTTTCTTTCCTGGAAATTTGTCCGAAATGTTTTGCCAAGTGTGAGCAACCTCCTCTACTTGAAAGACTCCCTTTGAATTTGAATCCAATCTCGGAAGACGTCAGAAGGCGGCGGAAGTGGATCTTCCTTGAGCTTGCCTCAGGAAGCGCTAGAGCTGCAAGCGGGTCAGAATAAGCTCTTGGTGACAGGCCATATCCGGGTAGTGACTGGGTATACCCTTGAGCCTGCTGCTGGACCTGGGGCCTGGTTGGGCCAGCTTCTTCCAAATGGTGGGGCCTTAGACAGGCTGACAGTCTTGTCGCTTCTTTTCTTTATCAGTGGGAATTTTCACTCAGAGGAAATGCATTTCTTCATTCATTTCATACATACAAATAACTGAGGACTTCCCATGTGTATAGTGGCTGAAGGCAACTTCTTTGGGTTCCCTTTTTCTTGATGTGTTTTTTTTTTTCTCTAGAGAATAATAGTTGCATCTAAAACTCCAGATACACAGGTGCTAAAGTTTCTGCAGCAAGGAGTAACATTTCAAAAAATGCTTTCCTCCAGTTTTCTTGAGATCTAATTGACATTCAGGTATATAACGTAATGATCTGATATACATACCAAATGATCACCACAATACATTCAATTGACATCCAGCATCACATGTAGTTAAAATTTCTTTCGTCAAATGAAGACTTTTAAAACTACTCTCTTGGGGCACCTGAGTGGCTCAGTTGATTAAGTCACTGACTCTTGGTTTTGGCTCAGGTCATGATCTCACAGTTCATGGGATTGAGCCCTGCTTTATGCTGACAGCATGGAGCCTGCTTGGGATTCTCTCTCTCTCTCTCTCTCTCTCTCTCTCTCTGTTCCTCCCCTGCACACTCTTTTTCTCTCTCTCATAAATAAACTTAAAAAAAAAACTACTTTCTTAGCAGCCTTCAAATAGACAATCCAGTACTGTTAACTGTAGTTATCATGCTGTATGTTACACCCCCAAGACTGACTTATTTTATAACCAGAAGTTTGTACCTTTTGATCCCCTTTACCCACTTCCCTCACCCCACCCCCTCCCTGCCTCTGGCAACCACCAATTCTCTGTTCTCTGTGTCTCTGAGTTTGGTGTTTTTAGATTCTATTTGTCTCTCTCTGACTTATTTTTCCCTCACATAATGCCCTTGAGTTCCATCTGTGTTGTTGCAAATGGCAGGATTTCCTTCTTTGTTATAGCTGAATAATATTTTTTATATGATTTTGTGTGTGTGTGTGTGTGTGTGTGCTGTCACATTTTCTTTATCCACTCATCTGCCAATGGACATTTAAGCTGTTTAAATCAGCTATTATGGGTTGTGTGTGCAGATACTTCTTTGAGATGGTTATTTTATTCTTCAGATATGTACCTGGAAGTGGAATTACTAAATCATACAGTAGTTCTATTTTTATTTTTATTTTTTAATTTGAGAGAGAGTGGAGAGGGGCAGGGGGGGGAGTGAGAGAATCCCAAGTAGGCTCCGTGCTCAGTGCAGAGCCCAAAGCGGGACTTGATCCCATGGCCCTTGGATCATGACCTGAGCCGAAATCAAGAGTCAGAGGCTCAAACAACTGAGTCACTGGGGGCCCCTCTATTTCTAATTATTCAAGGAAACTTCATACTGTTTTGCACCGTAGCTGTACCATGAGTAACATTTTTAAAAGTTGATCTAATTTCATAGCTTCTTAAATCTTTTAAGAAGATTTAAAACTCCATTGTATCTGACTTTAGGATAGGTCTTTTTTTTTTCTGTAAAGAACCAAATAGCAACTATTTTATGGTTTGGGGTCTCTGTCACACCTCAATTCTGCCATCATAGCACAAAATCAACCACAGCACGAGTGTGGCTATATTCCAATAAAATCTTATTTGGATTTCCTAGAAGTTCCACAAAATATTTTATTTTCAACCATTTAAGAAATGTCAATCCTTAGTTTGTAGGTCATACAACAATAGGCAGTGGACTGTGTGAAGACTCACATAATCTAAGGAACGATTGCCCTGTCAAGAGGCAGACAGGAAGGACAGAGCATGGCTTCAGGAGCAACTGCCTCCAGGGTCTCCATAGGGTCCATGGATCCCCCTCTGCCTCTTATCTCTCTCTGTGCCTTCCTTCTCTCTAGCTGCAAGCTGGAGTTTTCTTCACGTAGGAAACATGATCACTGGTGGTGCAGGAGCCTCATGTCCCCGAGCCACGGCCACGAAGCTTTGCAGAGCTCACTCTACATTTCAGTTCTGCGCATCCTGGAGCAAGGAGGCACTGGTCCACTAGGGTCAAGAGTGAGCCCAGGAATGGACATCGGAGGCAGGCAGCTAGGGGGAGGCAGGAACATGGCAGATCCTTTGGGACTCCGAATGGCGTGTAAGGCAATCCCAGAGAAGTAGGAATTCGGGGTGGACCGTGCAATAGCTGCCTCCCTCAGAGGCATATAAAATAGGATGTGTGTGGAAGGAGGGTGCACGTGTGTGTGTGTGTGTGTGTGTTGGGTGAGAAAAGACATCCACGCATTATTACAAATACCCATAGGATCTTTAGAACACGTATGACTGAATAATTGCACACATCACCTTTGAAGGACCCCTAGAAGTGATTAACAGCACTGCCGGAAGAAAGCTGTTTGAGGCAAGATGTTGAAGAAGACATGTTAATACTAAGTATTTTTCATTTGCAAATTCTAACGTTCCTCAGGATTTGATATGCATCTTTTATAGAAGAACTTTTCCATCTCTGTGCCCAATATTTGCTCTCATTTCAGAGAGAAAGTTTTAACGACCCCAGTTTATCTCACAGGGAAGTTGCTGTTCTTTTTATTTTTACAGGAGTTTAACTAATGGCTTCGCAGCAAGATCAGAGCAGACGGGTCACCACAAACACCAAAGGTCTCACTCTCTGAGGGAGCTGAAGAGATGAGAAGACAGCGGAGGCTGAACTGGGGGCAGGCGGCCAGCCGGCCATGTGTCTGCTTCCAGCCTGTTTGCTTGTTAGTCTCTGGAAATATGTGGGATCTTGCAGTCTGAGCCGAGGAACAAACCCATGTGGACCAAACGCCCTGCAACACAAAATCTGCTGGTGGGAGTCCCAACCAGCCTTTCTAAACTTGCACTTTTTCTCTTCCTCCTTAATGCTATGAAGCATGAACGGAATGCTGCTGGAGTCCTCGGTTGACCCGCACCCTGGAAACAAGAATGTAGTCAACACCATACCACCCTGAACGCGCCCGATCTTGTCTGGGAACAAGAATGTAATGTGCTCATGGACTCGTCACAGTGAGATGGGTCTACAAATCATCTACATACAGCTCTATAAAAACCATCTGCAGCCACTAGGAGTAGGCATTGTGGGGAAAAAGAAAAATATTACCCAGAATAACCCATTCTGAAGCTAGTAGGAGCCAGGGGAAGCGAGTCAAGCCCCATGTGAGGGGGGAGCAAATCACCCTTATGTCTACGTGGTACAGAGCACGTGCAACACACATCTGGGAACGGAGCAACATTGGTCATCTGGGCTTCCTCCCTTCTTCTCATTGTTAACATCCTCATTCACTCACCAAACATTAACTGGGGACCAAAGACATGCCAGAGACCCTCTTGGTGGGGCTGGGCTGGGTAGAAAGAAGAATGTGATTACGGGGAGCTTACAGTCTAGGGAGATAATCACACGTGTGAGCCAACAATTAGGATATCATTTGATAAGTATTAAAAGAAGGAAAGCCAATCAGGGTGGGCTTTAGAGAGGAGGTAACATTTGACAGAGAGAAGGTAACATCTGACAGAGAGGAGGTAACACTTGACAGAGAGGAGGTAGCATCTGACAGAAGTCCTGAGGGATCCCTGGGCTTTGCTAGGTGCAGAAAAAGAAAGGCTATTTTTGACAAATTTAGGTAAGAGCAGTGAGTTCTAGTGGGAAGAGAATTGGCTAGTATTCAGTGACCAGAGACCTGAGGGCATGTGGCTGGTGACCAGAGGAAAGGCTGCATGGTTGGATTGGAGTCAGGCTCTACAAGGTCCTTGGCATATATTAGGTGCTCAATTAACGTTTGCTCAAAGGAGAACAATAAGAACATAATAGTAAAAATGACAATGGTAGTAACAGGAACAGCCGTTTACTGATGGCTTCCCTATTGTTTCACAGATTTGCAAGGTATTGAGAGAAGAATAAAGACTCACACGAATTCAGTCATTACTATGTACTACATGCTATCCGTCTATCTATCCACCATTTATTATCTATCATCATCAATCATCGACCAATCATCTATCTATCATCTATCTATAAAAGAGACAGTAAAGATCAAAAACTAGTAAAAGGGAACTTTGGGTTTCTCAGATCTTGAGTCCTTCTGTGGCGGGATGACCATGGGGAAGGGGAAGGGGCAAGGTCAGACCATCTGCCCTTCCCGTCCCAGCATCTGTTTTGGGGAGTGGCTACTCTGGAGATGGGACCAGGCTCCCGTGCGATGCTGAGGGCAGCACCCCAGGGGGAAGTTTCCTCCCGGGGGTCCAGATGATGCCCATTCATGGAAGGCTTCCTGTACTGGAAGGGCATGACCTCAGACAGAGTTCACCGAGCTGGCCAGGTCTGAGCCTTGACCTGGGTGTGAAAAGGGCATCAGGTTACCTGGCAAAGCACAGTGCCTTTTTCAGAACAAGGGAGGAGTTCAGAGTGCATATGTTAACACGGAGATCCTTAAAGATTTGGGGGGATGGATAGCAGCGGGGGGACATCTATATGGATTTTCTAAGATGATCTTTTCACCTGTTCTGAGGGTCAGGTCACTGCCCAAGGCGATGTCATCTGGCAAGCCAGTGGGAGGGGGCTCCTTTTGACACTGCAGTGAGAGCGTGTAACAGATCCTCTGTGTTTCAGAAGCTCTATCTCTGGAGTAAATGGAAAGAAGAGAGAGGGACTCGGCAAGAAGGAAGGAGCACTCGCGTGCTTCGGGTAGGAGGTGGTTAGCACACACACCAAACAGCACACCTGTCCTGCTCAACAAACTTTCTGGTCCGTGGTCATCCCAGGAAGCTCCACATGCACTCCTCCCTCCACCCCTCACCCCTGCCCCAGCACCGCCTCCGTGCAAACATGTTTTGGCTCTCCCCAAACTACCTTCAGGGCCATAAAAGTCAATTTGTCTCATTATAGTCATGTCTCATTTGGGACCCAAAATAACATAGCTCAGATTGGTCCCTCAGAGAGAGCACACACAAGTTGGGGAGGGGCAGACAGAAGGGGGACAGAGGATCAGAAGTGGACTCTACACTGACACCAGAAAGCCCCATACGGGGCTCGAACTCACAAACCCTGAGATCATGATCGAACTCACAAACCGTGAGATCATGACTGAGCCGAGGTCGGACGCTTAATGGACTGAGCCACCCGGCACCCTTCCCTATGATCCCTTGGACAAGCAGCTCTTCTCCTTAAGCTAGCTAGAGTCAGTTCTGCAGGAGTTGGCATTGAGAACCCCTCCCAGATCTCTGGGATCCAACCTCCCTGCCAACCTTGATTTCCTCACGTGTAAAATGGGGATTGAAGTAACGCTCCCTTCACCGCATTGTCACAAGAGTTTTTACGAGATTCTTTAAGGAGAGATCACTTTGCAAACTCTAAGTGATTGCATAAACATCGGTTGTTTGAATGTAAGTTATCGGAAGCAATACGATGTAGCCACTGTGGAAAATCGTCTAGAACTTTCTCAAAAAATTAAACATAGATTACCACGCGATCCAGGAATTCCACTTCAAAAGAGTCGGAAGCAGAGACTTGAGCAGGTATTTGTACGTTTATAGCAGTGTTATTCACAATAGCCAAAAGGTGTTTGGGGATAACCTAAGTGTCCATGACAGGTGAGTGGACAGACCAAATGTCTTACATCCATACAACGGAATATTGCTTAGCTTTAATAAGGAATGAAATTCTGACACCTGCGACAATGCTACTGAGCCTTAAAAAATGTGCCAAGTGAAAGAGCCAGACACAAACACACAAATGGACAAATACTGTAGGATTCTACTTACATAAAGTACCTGAAATAGGCGAAGTCATAGAAACAGAAAGTAGACTAGCGGTTACAAAGGGTGGGGGGAGGAGGGTGCAGAGTTAATGCTTAATGGCTAATGGTTCAGTTTGGGAAGGTGGAAATGTTCCGGAGATGGATGGTGGTGACGGTGACAAGCAATGTGAATGCACTTAACGCCACTGAATTTTACACTTAAAAATAATTAAAACGGGAACTTTCATGTTATGCATATTTTATCACAGTGAAAAAAGTACAAGAAAAGAGAAGAAGAAATATCCCATTGATACACTAGATTTTCATAAACTTTGGTATCGACTATTTTTTATTTAGCAGATTGAAAAAAAAATCCATAAATTTGGTAGCACATTCTGCCTCGCAGGCTGGGAGAAAACGAAGCATTCTTAGGTAAGACTGGGAGAAATGCCAATGGGTATAATTCCGAGAGGGCAGTTGGGCAATAGCTTTCAAAATAGCAAGCATAGGGCACCTGGGTGGCTCAGTCAGTTCAGCATCTAACTCTTGATTTCGACTCAGGTCATGATCTCATGGTTTGTGAGTTCAAGCCCTGTGTCAGGCTCTGTGCTGACAGCACGAAGCCTACTTGGGATTCTCTCTTTCCCTCTTTCTTTGCCCTTTCCCTTCTCTCTCCCTCCCTCAAATTACATACATAAAATAAAGATAAAATAAAATAGCAAGTGTATATACCTCTTGACCCAGCAGCTTGTCTAACTGAACCTGACTAATGCACCTGTTACCGCCCCCACTTGGCTCATGTGTGGTTCCTCCATTCTCAACACTGGTCTGGATTTTGGTGGGAAAGAGATCTCAAAGAGTGGGAATGGCCATGTGTGTGAAAGCTGATATTTCTTTTTCTTTATAGCTGGACATTGCTGAGATCATGTTTATTTAGAAAAGTTTTCACAAGTCCTTTGTCATGAGGATTTCTGGACAAGATGATGGTGATCTTGTGACGATAACTTTCTATACACCAATTAAATGTCCTGATTCAAGGGTTGCAAGCCATGAAGAGAACTGACAAACAACCTTGGGTGTTCTGATCTGAGCAACTCATCAGTGCTTTGCTACACGGGGTCACACATGACCAAGGGTGCTTGGTCACACATGACCAAGGGTGCTCAATAGCTATGCTTTTTTACCCTCCCTAGCCGAGATTTTCTTTCCCTGAGGAAATATGAATGCTTCACCGGCCACTGCCTTTCCATCCTATATGTTATGTTCTGGAAGTGGGAAACACTCACCGTCAGAGAGAAAAGCAATTTTTCCTGTTGCTAATAAGCTACGTACGTGCAAAATGTTGGTTTCTGAATTTCTTTCAAAGATTTTGTGATTCAAAGTAAGGGATTTGGTCAACAATAATGGATGGTTGTAAGAAATGAGAAATTAAAGGGGCTTGGAGTCCTTTATATATTTCGAGCTTAAAAACAATTTGGTCTCCGCATCATTAAAACTAAACTTTCACCTGCTACAAATTTTCTTCTTTGTTCCAAAAGCTATTGTTTGTTTGAACAGAGAGGAAAGGAAGCTGTCGGAGGCCCTTCATGCAGCACAAATGAGAGCAAAAAACAGCGGGGCCACAGAAATTTTTAACGAGAGAATAGCTGCTGATCAGAGAGCGGACTTGGGCACAGACACTTTATCTTGAATTTTAAAAGTTTTTCAGTTGGTCATCGGTGGTCACAGTGAAATGAATTCCTTTTAGAAAATAGATATTGAGCGATTGAAGATGTTTTGAATAATTAGGGCCACACTTGGCCCATCTTGTGTTATGATTTAAACTTCACATTTATGCAGTCAACCTGTACTTAGAATTTCTAGATCTTAATGTGTGTACCTGTACATATACGTGAAAAATATATACAGAAATCTGGCATTTATATCGCACATCTAAAAATAGACTTCTTTTGGGTGGCTCAGTTGGTTGAGCATCTGACTCTTGATCTTGGCTCAGGTCATGATCTCATGGTTTGTGAGTTCAAGCCCCGAGTCAGGCTCTGCACTGACAGGGTGGAGTCTGCTTGGATTCTCTGTCTCTCCCTCTCTCTCTGCCTATCCCCTGCTCTCTCTCTCTCTTTCTCTCTCAAAATAAATAAATAAGCTTTAAAAAAATCTTTAAAAATAAAAAATAATTAAAAAAACAGATTTATGTCAAATAACAGGCAAATACCACAGTTCCTTCACCAACCAACTCATTGAATTAATGCTTACTCCCTTTTACCAGGATCTAATATGTCATAATCCAATGTGCCGGTGGTGTCTCCATCCAATATTGTCTCATTTTATCTTCAGAGCAACTCTGTGGGTCAGGGATTATTATTCCTATTTCACAGATTTGGAAACTGAGGTTCAGAGGGCAATATTGACTAACTACTGAGACAAGTGTTTGGTACAGGGAGATGCATAGGAAAATGATAAGTCTCTGAGGAGGGTAAATAAATTAAAGGAAAAGGATGGGTTATTGTGAATACTGTGAATTTATTTGGAAAGATGAAAAGTGTTATCTCCTCCTGGAGTGCAATGGGGGGGGGGGTGGGGCAGTATCAGTGTAAGACAATGAAATGCAGAAAGGTATTTAATATAGCGAATTGTGCTTACATTAGTGTTAGAGAGGCTGGAGAAGTGGAAGGCAGAAGGCATTCACTAGGCATCAAGGTCATGTAACAGCAGCTGTGTCCAGAAGAGAGGCAATTTCCATCATCACCGGAACACTCTGATCCACAAAGCCAAAGCCAGAGTGGAACAGGAAATCTGGCTGGTGCAATGCTTGAGTCTGGCAGACCCTACCCATTGGCCACCTTCTGCATAGCAAGAACAGCTCTGCCTCACCTCCTACTTACGAATCATGCACAAGTATGCCTGATTGGAAGAACCTAATTACATCTAGCTCCCTTGTGAGACAGAGTCTGGGAAATGCAGTTTAAGGCTCCCAGTTTCTGAATACGGGAGGGGGCACTGAAAGAGGATGGGAAGTCTGAACCATGGCAGCAAATAGATTCTCCACATTCAGTGCCTTTAACAATAAATAGTTTAGGAGCACTCGAGGGGCTCAGTTGGTTAAGCATCTGACTCTTGATTTTGGCTCAGGTCATGATCTCAAGGTTCATGGGATACAGCCCCAAGCTGGGCTCAGTGCTGACAGCACAGAGCCTGCTTGAGATTCTCTCCCTCCCTCTCTCTCTGTCCCTCCCCCCATCTCTCCCTCTCTCTCAAAATAAATACATGAACTTTTAAAAAAAAATTAAAAGTTTATTATTCAGGTGATAGTGAGGGCAGGGTCAGGCCAGTGGCAGCCCTGCTCCATCTAGTCACGAGGGGACTCAGGCTATTGATGGCTGCCTTCAATGTGGGGCGTCTGAGGTTGCCCTGATATCCACATCTTGGTCAGCTAGGAGAAAGACATGGCATGTGGGAAGATGTGTACTAAGATTTTATGGGTGGGCCTAGAAGTGGCAGCATATATTCTGTTTGTGTCCCATTAGAAAAAAATGTGGTCGTCAGATCACAATTAATTGCACTAGAGGCTGGAAAATGTTATGGAGCTGGGTAAAGATGTGCCTGGTGCCTTTTCTTTTCTTTTCTTTTCTTTTCTTTTTTAAATGTTTTATTTATTTCTAGGAGAGAGAGAGAGAGAGACAGTGTGAGCAGGGGAGGGTCAGAGAGAGAGGGAGTCACAGACCGAAACAGGCTCCAGGCTCTGAGCTGGCAGTCAGCACAGAGCCCAACGCGGGGCTTGAACCCATGAACCGCGAGATCATGACCTAAGCGAAAGTCGGACGCTTAACCGACTAAGCCACCCAGGCGCCCCATCTGGTGCCTTTTCTAACGGGAACAATAAAAATATGGATGTTGGGACAACTGGCTGTCTCTTTTAATGGATGGAAAGGATGCCAATTTCCAATAGGTGATATCCAGCAAGGGGATAGACAGTCTCTCTTGCTGGTTTTTATTTCCATTACCTGCAAGTGTGATTTGAGTGAAATCAGCCCAGAACGAGCTACATGTTTCATTATTCAGGGACATGTGCATTTTCCCCCTTGCTCCTCACAAAGTTAAAATGCACGTTCTGTAGTCAAGAATTAATACATCCCGCTCCCGTTGTTTCCCCTTATGGTCAGTAGTGAAGGCATTGCAATTTTAATTTCCCTTGTCAAAATAAAAATCCTCCTTGTTACACACACACACACACACACACACACGCACAGGATTTTGCCTGCAATTAGAGGTGCTACCAACAGGTGGTAGTAGTGTACTGCTCAGACAACTGCTCTGCCCTGAGGGCACATGGTCTTAGAAATAAAACAAATTTTAAACTGATATTTAGAAAACAGTGTGATTTTTACAAAATGGCCATCCATAGAGAATATTACTAAACCCTATATTTAAAAACCTACCCTCCTCATTATGAACACTGGATGTTGTGTGTAAGTGATGAATCACTGAATTCTACTCCCAAAACCAATATTGCACTCACTGTATGTTAGCTAACTATAATTTAAATAAAAATTTGAAAAGAAAAAAAACCCTACAGGTACGGACCTACCTGTACACAGTCTCAGAAGTCAGATTCATTTACGAAAGCACGGGTAAGATCCGTGATCCTAGATCTCTTAGGACCCTATTGAATTCATGTTCTCCTTTCTAGTTTGATCCCTAGTTACTCTTAACTCACTTACTGTGTCCTTTGGTCAAATCCCAAAAATACACTCAAGTTCCTAACTCCCAGCTTTTGTTCAAGACATGAGAACCTTCCTGCTTGAGAATCTTTCCCCTTCTCATTTTTCAAGGACCAGTTTTAACACTGGTTCTTCCATGATACTTCCCATGATACTGTGGTATAAGGGAGCTCTCTTTCTATAAACTTTCTACCTCTCATATATAGAGATCGTTACTCTCTCCCTTGTGGTCATTGGTCAAGGTCTCATATTTTCCAATAGATGTAAGTCCCAGGAGGGCAAGAGCCGTATCTTACTTATCTTTGTACCACTGGACAACCCAGGTGGCCTTTCTGTGTTTCTGACAACTAAAATCTTCATTGATCAACTAAATCACTGACCAATGAAGACATACGTGCACGAGTAAAACAAAACGGCGCCTATGGTACAAATTTGATATGTTTACCTTTGGAACTCCTTTTTTATTAGCCGTGGCTTAATCTAGCCCTTGTTCCCAGATCTAGTTTGCAATGATTCTGATTGCCCCTATTAGCGACTGACTTTGGACTGAGAAATATTGGCGATCTTTAATTTTTAGCTTGTCTTATTTCTACATTTGTTTATTGTGGTAAGCTGTGTATAACAAAAGTTTTCCATTGTATCCATTTTTAAATGCACAATTAAGTGACATTAATTACATTCACGTTGTTGTGCGGCCAACACCACCATCTATCTCCAGAATTTTTCATCTTCTTAAAGCGAAACTCTGTACCCATTAAAGAATAGCTCTCCATTCCCACCTCTCCCAAGCCTCTGGTAACCTCTGTTGTACTCTGTCTCTATGAATTTGACTATTCTAAATACTTCACATAAGTCGAATCTTACAGTATTTGTCCTTTTGTGTTTTTTTTTTTTGTCCTTTTGTGTTTCACTTACTTTGTTTAACATGATGTCTTCAAGGTACATCCAATGTTATGACATCTGTCAGAATTTCCTTCCTTTTAAGGCTGTATAATATTCTACGATACGTACACACTACATTTTCTTTATCCATTTATCCATTGATGGGCATTTGAGTTGTTTCAATCTTTTTGCTACTATGAATAATACTGCTATGAACGTTGGTGTATTAATATTTGTTTGAGTCTCTGATTCCAATTCTTTGCAGTGGATATCTAGAAAGTGAATTACTGGATCATGTGGTAATTCTATGTTTAATCTTTTTTTGAGAACCACCATATTGTTTTCCACCATTTTACATTCTTACCAACAGTGCACAAGGCTCCCAATTTCTCCACATTCTCACCAACACTGATTATTTTCTATTTTCTGATAATAGCTATCCGAATGGCTATGAGGTTGTATCTCATTGTGGCCGTTTCTATATTTTAAGTAATGAGAACACACTAGTTTATTCATTTTTTTTATATTGACGATGAACTATTTCTATTTCTCTCTCATCATCGATTCATTTGCAGGCAGACACATCTCAGGGCTGGGGAAAGGCTCTGTGGTCATGCTGAGTCAGCAGCTCACACCTGACTCTCATCACATACCCATTCTTACTCTGTGAAATGAGGTGATGTGATTAATGGGTGGAGTTTCACCTCAAACTGCTGGATCTATCAAGGGGCATGAAAGCATGAGCAGGAATTACTTCAAGGCAGCCTTCCTGGGAGCCCACATGGGCTATGATAACCTATAATGGCTGCACTGCATTTGCAAGTGACTTAGAAGCTGTGGGGTGTGTGTGTGTGTGTGTGTGTGTGTGTGTGTGTGGTTTTTTTATATTTTTTTAAACAATTTTTTTTTTTTATTTCTAGGAGACAGAGAGAGAGACAGCATGAGCAGGGGAGGGTCAGAGAGAGAGGGAGATATAGACTCTGAAAGAGGCTCCAGGCTCCGAGCTGGCAGTCAGCACAGAGCCCGACACGGGGCTCGAACCCACGAACCGCGAGATCATGACCTAAGCGAAAGTCGGACGCTTAACCGACTAAGCCACCCAGGTGCCCCTGTGTGTGTGTTTTAAACAGCTTTATGGAGATAACTCACATACCATACAATTCACCCATTTGATGTGTATACTACAATGGATGACACAGGCTTCCAGTTATGGAATGAATAAGTCATTGGAATAAAAGGCACAGTATAAAGAACATGGTCAGTGACATTTTAACAGCATTACATGGTGACAGACGGTAGCTATATTGTGAACACAGCATAACGCATAGCCTAGTTGAATCATTTTGTTGTATACCTGCAACCAATGTAACATTGTGTGTCAGCTATACTCAAATTTTTAGAAATGTAAAAAAGTGTATGCTACAATAGTTTTGGTATATTACATTATTAATTTTAAAAACTTATATATCATAAAATTTGCCATTTTAACCATTTGTAAGTACACAATTCAAGGGCACCAATTACATTCACAGTGTTGTGCAACCATCACCACTACTTATTTCCAAAACTTTTCCATTATCCCAAACAAAAACTCTTCACCCACCATTAAATTCCCATTTCTCCTCATTCCAGCCCCTGGTAACCCCTTAATTTAGTTTCCATCTCTAGGAACTTGCCTATTCTGGATACTTCATATAAGTGAAATCATACAACTGGACAGTATTTGTCCTTTTGTGTCTGGCTTGTTTCACGTTGCATAATGTCTGAAAGTTTCATCCATGTTGTAGCATGTATCAGGACGCCATTCCTTTTCGTGGCTGGGTAATTAGTCCATGTATGGATAGACCACATTTGGTTTGTCCATTCCTCTGCTGACGGACACTGGGGTTGTTTCCACGTGATGATCATTTGATGTGACCTGTGCCTCCCTCAGCCCCAGCTCTCCCACCCCAGCCCCCCTACCAAAGCTGCTCAACCAGAAGCTGGGGCAACACCGGGGCTCGTCCAACTTGTCCAAGGCTGTCCTGGCCTCTGTTCAGATGGGGGACACTGTTCAGAGTCAATGTATAGAAAAGCCATGATCGGGGCGCCTGGGTGGCTTAGTCGGTTAAGCGTCCGACTTTCGCTTAGGTCATGATCTCGCGGTTCGTGGGTTCGAGCCCCTCGTCGGGCTCTGTGCTGACTGCCAGCTCAGAGCCTGGAGCCTGTTTCGGAGTCTGTGACTCCCTCTCTCTCTGACCCTCCCCTGTTCACGCTGTCTCTCTCTCTCCTAGAAATAAAGGAAACATTAAAAAAAAAAAAAAATCCATGATCATTTTAAGAGACCATTTTCTCACCGCGGGGCACCCCTGCAAATGCACGTGCGCTATATCTTTTTGATCGATGCCATCACTTTAAATGTGGAGGTGTGCCAGTTAGTGTTGTCCTTCAGTTCCGGCTCACCCTCCCAAACCTGCCATGTGCTGTTGGACTGGGCTGGGGCTTTGCAAACCACATTTCTACTTTCCCTGCAGGCTCCACCTCAGGCTCTGCCAGTCACGTGAACTGGAGAGTCTAAGAGGCTGGAGTGGGAAAAAAAAAAAAAGGGGGGGGACCAGCTCCTTCTTTTTTTTTTTTTTTTAATTTTTTTATTTATTTCTAGGAGAGAGAGAGAGAGAGAGAGAGACAGTGTGAGCAGGGGAGGGTCAGAGAGAGAGGGAGTCACAGACTGAAACAGGCTCCAGGCTCTGAGCTGGCAGTCAGCACAGAGCCCGACGCAGGGCTCGAACCCACGAACTGCGAGATCATGACCTAAGCCAAAGTCGGACGTTCAACCGACTGAGCCACCCAGGCGCCCCGACCAGCTCCTTCTTGATTGCTTCCTGTCCCTTGGAGCCCCCATCCAAGCATACTTCCTCACCCTAGAAGCGGTTCCTTCCTGAAGCAGGGGGTGCAGCCAGGGGGCAGTGTTTTCAGTGGTTAGAGAATCAACTTCGTGGAACCCCTGTTCCACTTGGAGAACCAGCACCCATTGGTGGGATTGCCCTCCACCCAGATCTGCATCCTGGCCCCACGAGGTCTCTCTTACCAGCCCAGACACACCAGTGCCAGTGGAGGAGGATACTTCCTCTCAGATGAGTTTCTGCTCCTCAAGTTATCCCAATTCTGGGATATCCTGAATTTGACAATATCTTTTCCTTTTTTTCCCACCAGCTCTAGGACTGGTTTAAATAATTTTATACCCCTTTAACACCTATTTGTACTAAATTCTCAGTTTGAATCCCTGGTTATGAGATGGCGTCCCCCCCGTCCTCTCCCAGCCCCCACACAACACCTGGACACCACATACAGACTGTGAGCACGTAATGGGTTGGGGATATCATGATCCAGTCAAGACAGTGACTATGTCGTGGTGAGCTCTAGAGTGGGTCAGACCAGTGAATCGGGGGATCTCCTCTGAAAGGAACGGAAGCTCCACTGTGGGTCACTGAAAAACGGCCACGTACCCTTTGTGAGTATTGGGACTGTAGGAGTTCTTCCAGGTCAGGAAACTTTTCTTTCTCTTATGCATGGAATATAGAGGGTCTTGGTAGTGTGATCCAGGCACGGCAGTCTCAGGTGATGGGGAAAAGGTAGCTCCTGGTAAATTCATCAAACATTCATCTCTCTTTACTTCTGTGATCTCCCCAAGCAAAAATTGGTTTAAACATCTTAGTTCTGCTAGGGAGGATTAGGGGGGTGAGTCTAGTATCCATACCGGAATCAAATTCTAAGAAGGAGCAGTGACTTCCTGCCTCAGGTGTGAGTCACAGCTTTAATTCATAAGAACTCCTCAGTGGAGAAGGTGAGCCAACCCCCATCCCCTGCCACCCCCAACCAGACTGATTTGACAATAGATCTGGGGCTTGAGACAAGAGTCATTGATGAATGCTAAAACTATTGAGTGAAAGTTGAAAAGGAACAAGGTATTAAAGAGCCTGAAAGTATCTCCTCACAGGCTATTTATTAGTTACAAAGGGAATCAGTAACAGTGGAGAAACCTGGCAGACACCACCCTGTGTGAGTGACCTATGTTGACATCACTCATTATGGGACCAACTGATGTCATGTGTCCTGAGTATGGTGCATGAGCAGGACAAACATAACTTATCTAGTGCTTGTGCCCAAAATGCAGAATCTGACCCTATTTAGGTCAAACTCAAATTGTGGCATCGCTTGCAAGGCAACTGACTCATGCTCCTCAAAAATGTCAGTGTCATGAAAGCTACACAAAGACTGAGGAATATTCCAGATTAACGGACACTAAGGGCACATGGCAACTACTTACCATACACGGTTAAGATTGGAGTTTGGGTCAGGGGAAATTTTCCCATAAAGAGCATTTTTAGGATGACTGGCAAAATTTCAGTATGGACTATATATTTGATAATAGTATTATATGGATGTGAGCTTTAAAAAAAATTTGACAGTTACTGTGTTTGTGTCAGAGAATGTCCATGTTCTTGGGAAATACACAGGGAAGTGTTTGTGGGTGAAGGGATTAATGTCTGCAACTAACTCTGTTTAGAAAAAGTGTGGGGAAGGTGAATTTTAGGTAATAGACATGGGGAGAAAGAGAAGAGGGAGAGAGAGAGAAATGGTAAAGGAAATGAGGCTAAATGTTAATAGTTGGTCAATCTTGGTAAGAAGTTATTTCAACTGTGGAAGTTTTCGTACTATCCTTGCAACTTGCTTGTAAATTTGGAATGACTGCAAAGCAGATGACACTCAAAAACCAAGAATTGGCTGAAATACGAAGCAGCCTCCAGCGTATAAGACATTTGCTATCCCCTTGTGGGCTCCTCCCTACCATGCTGTTCCCACTCTGGACACGACAGAGACTGGGTAACAAGGAGATGGAGATGGGGGCACTTAACAGTGTAAGAGGGAGAAGAAGAAAAGACATGAACCCAGTTCATCTGCCTGGGGTGGCTTCCAGCCTGAAGCAGGTCGGGGCTGCAGTTGGTGGTTGAGGAGAAGGCTTAACAGCACATCGTGGCTGGAATTGTGAGCAAGGTAGGATGTGGACGTTGTAATATCTGAAAGGAGACAATGTGTGTCACCTAAAGGGACGCTCCAGCTCCTGAGGCTGCAGGAACTTCTACCCAAGGGCAGAGGAAGATGATTATCACTAAATATGCAAAGGAATGGCGAGACACCAGAGATCTTCGTGTCCCCTCGGCGATTCCCCACTGCTGGCCCAGGAGAAAGAGGTTGTTCTGGTTGAGAGAACAACTGTTGCTTCTTCGTACTCTCACCACATACTTACTTCTGGAAGCCCACACTGAGGAGGGTTCTCTCACTTGCTGTAAACTGCTTGGATGATGTGCTAGAAAAATCCGTTAACTCCTCAGTTACCAGGTGACGCTTACCAGGGGTTCCTACTGTAAGGTCACAAGTCTAAACGTCTAAACCAAACTGACTCCATGACAGGCTTTAAGTTTCCCCTCTGAACTAGAAGGCCTGAGTTTCAGCTTTTCCCAAAACTACCATGTAGTTACACATTGCCCAAGGCAGGAGAAACCACCCTTGCAACACCCAATCCAGAAAGGCCAGCGACCACCCTCCACATTGTTAAGGGAGAGGCCTGGAGATAGAAACTATAGATAGGACCCTGTTACCTAATGTTAAAGTTAACCTGTTAGTCGCTGAACAAGACCCTAGGCTCGCTCTGTGATTGGTTGAATTTAAAGGTACTCTAAATGTTGTAATTGGATCCCGCCAAAAGTAACGAATACTCTAGACAATGCGTATGGTCAAACCCACTGTCAATGATGTTGAATTATTATGATTGGATCACTGTTCCCATGTCACAACTTCTGTAACTCCCCCGTCTCAAACCCCATAAAAATCCTACTCTGCCCTTGTTCGAGGCTCTCAGCACGGACCCATACGCTGGTGAAGTCTGTGAGCCCGAGTTTAAGCCCGTAATAAAGCCCTTTGCCTTTGCATGCGTGACTCAGTCTCCCTGGTGGTCTCTGGTCGGTGAGGATACTGCGATCTGGGTGTAACAGTACAGGAGTTGAGTGGCAGCTGCTGGGGACAGAGGAAGGAGCGGACAAAGAGGAGGAATGAGGTGGGGACGGTCGGTAGACAAGCTGGCCCCTCACACTCAGGGCGGAGCCCCGAAAGCCACCTCACGCTGACGTGGGCTGCTGATTTTTGCTTATATAGAGTTATTCCCTGTGTGGTGTGAAGGTTTTCAGAAAGCAAACATTTCATCCCAGTCTTTCATCTTGTTGGATTTCCTCTTGGGGGTTATCTTCTTCACCTCAGAAAACTTACAAAGGGCTCCTAATACCCAGGATAGCCCGAGGGTCGCTCACAGAGACAGAGGCAGAAGGAAGGAGGGGCCAGATCGGGATGGGGCTCTGTCCTGCCTCTTGGCCAAATGACCTTGGATTTATCACTTCACCGCTATTGGCCTCAGTTTGTCCCATCTGGGAAAGGAAAGTGGTCTCAGGCCTTTCCAGTCTGTGAGTCTTTGATCATCATTGGAGAAATCTTTGGAGAGCTTTAAGTAGTCCTATATGAATCAGGGTGCAAGCAAAAAACAGACAATATACACACGTGGTGGTATTTGGGGCAAGTTCAGTGGAGACAACTTACAGGGTATGGGCTGGGGGAAGCACACCACAGGGTGAGTACCGCCTCCGTGGGCTGGCAGTATTGGAGGACGCCATTATCACCCTCAGGCCTAAGGGCACAACGTGCAGACAGGGGGCTCAGTGGAGGCGACATCTGACCCTGGCCGATCTAAAGGGACTCCAGCCTGCAGCTACCTCCAGAGAGGGATCAGGAGAACACAGATCTGACCTCCCACCCTTAGCTCCCTCTCGCCTCTGGCTCCATTGACCGAGGACCATGGGAACACGGCAAGCATGGGAGCCCCTTTGTGCATCCTGGGTGCAGAGCAGGTAGACGGGGGTGGGGGTAGAGTGGGAGGTGTGAACGAAGATACCCAGCATGGGCCACCCTTCTGACCTCTAGTTTGTGCTCTTGTCCTGTGTCCAGTTGAAAAATGTGCATCCCAGGCCGCCTGGGTGGCTCAGTCGGTTAAGCGTTTGACTTCAGCTGAGGTCACGATCTCACAGTTGGTGGGTTCGAGCCCCGCATCAGGCTCTGTGCTGACAGCTAGCTCAGACCTTGGAACCTGTTTCAGATTCTGTGTCTCCCTCTCTCTCTGACCCTCCCCGGTTCACGCTGTCTCTCTCTCTCTTTCAGAAATAAAAAAAAGAAAAAAGAAAAAAGAAGAAAAATGTGCGTCCCCAGCATGAGACCTCACACACTGCCCATCAGTTACTGTACCATTGTGGGGTGATATCAGTTCAGCCGGAGTCCCACCTGAAATCTAAACCATTAGCCACTGCCAGTGCCCTTCATGTTAGGTAACAAGGAAAAGAAGAGCAGGGAATGGTTAATTTCTGTAACTGACATGGTTCTTGACTGTAGCAGGTCGCAAATCCAGGATGAGAACCATAGCTGTCTTCTGCCTTCCGCCTTCTGTGTTCCCCTCTCTTATGCCAGCTTCAGGTAGGTTGATCACCTGAGCCTTCATTCTGGAGGGATCTGAGTCCTTAGTGATTCTCTGTCCCCTGTCTAGGACTACCGGACAAGGAAGTACTTGGAAGTATCCTAGTGAATTTTCTGGGACCTGCAAATGAACTGCAACAGCACCTAATTCCCCATTAGGTGATTTGCCATGTGGTGATGGGAATCAATAACCCAGGCCCACATCGTGATACCCTTCCTTCTCTGTCGATTGGGCAACATGAGAATCCCTAAGAAACAGCTATGTCTTGGCTCCCTGGGTGAACCATTTCCTCCTTGGATGCT
Source organism: Hyaena hyaena (assembly GCF_003009895.1). Lineage (NCBI taxonomy): Eukaryota > Metazoa > Chordata > Mammalia > Carnivora > Hyaenidae > Hyaena > Hyaena hyaena. Next base: position 2,390,852 of record NW_024080634.1, read on the forward strand.
GTATCAGTCAGAGTCCGCCAGAAAAACAGAACAAGGGGCACCTGTGTGGCTCACCGGTTAAGCGTCCAACTTCCGCTCAGGTCATAATCTCACTGTTCGTGAGTCTGAGCCCCTGCATCAGGGTCTGTGCTGACAGCTCAGAGCCTGGAGCCTGCTTTGGATTCTGTGTCTCCCGCTCTCTCTGTCCTGCCCCACTCACACTTTGTCTCTCTCTCTCTCTCAAAAATAAATAAACATAAAAAAATTTTTTTAAAGAAAAACAGAACAAGTAGGTTATAACATTAAGAGATTTATTGCAAGGAATTGGCGATATGAGTATGGAGGCCAGTGAGGTGAGCCTGAGCCCCCCAGTGCAGGCCAGCGGGAAGGGTGGGCTACAACTTTGGACAGGAGCTAATGTCTCAGTTCACAGGGGAGTTTCCTCTTCTGCAGGAAACCTCAGCTGGGCTCTCAAGGCCTTTCAACTGGTTGGGTCAGGCCCACCCAGATGACTGAGGATAATCTCCTTTACTTGAAAGGAATTGATTGTAGATGTCAATCACCTCTACAGAATACACAGCAACACCTAGGCTTGTTTTTTGATTAAATCATGGGACTAGAGCCTGGCCAAGCTGACACATTAAACTGACCATCACAGGCACTGACAAATTCCAGTCTTCAATTCCAAGATGAGAGGGATGGGAAGCAAACTCCCCTTCAGCAGGTTACATAGTTATAATAGTGGGAGGGGTAATCTTATCTCCACCCCCTGGCTTCCCAGCCCAGTGCATTCTGGTAAGAGGAAGATGGCCCCATATAGTGGCTCTCCTTAAAGGCATGTGGGACAGGTGCAAACAACACTGTGACATCCAGCCTGTCATCTCTCAGCTAGCACTGTCGCTGAGTCTTCAGCAGGCCATCCACTCTGTATTAAGCTGGAAACTTTGAGTGATGTGGCATTTGGGGACTAGCCCATTGCCACACTTTTTTCCCCCAAATGTAAGATACAAAAGGGGAAATTTCTTTTTAATGTTTATTTATTTATTTTGAGACACACACAGAGAGAGAGAGAGAGAGAGAGAGAGCAGGCATGAGCAGGAGAGGGGCAGAGAGAGGGAATCCCAAGCAGGCTCCACACTACCAACGTAGAGCCCGATGCAGGAGCAGAAATTCACGAACCGTGATATCATGACCTGAGCCCAAATCAAGAATGGGACGCTCAACCAACTGAACCACTCAGGAGCTCCACTCCACAAAAGGGGAAATTTTGATAAGAGATATGTTGGTCCCTTACGGGGTAGAGTTGATTTTTTTTTTCATATCTTACCAACAGTCATGCTTTCCACAGGATGTCAAAGGATGCACCAAATCTTAGCAAACCAGGAAAACATTTTCCCTACTTCGTAGGTACTTATATTTCAAACTTAGAGTTTCAGATCTTCTTGAATTCCATGAAGTGTTTTATGAAGCTACAGAAAATATAAACTGTTGATACCTTGTCCGAATAAACCTAGACTTTGTTAATCTAGCTGCACATTTGGATGCAAATGTAAATTTCAGCAAATCTCTTTCACTCTAGAAACTTCTTACCAAAGGAAATGAAAAGATCTTTCCTGCTCATTGTCCTGCATTTGAGGCATGTGATTTTCCTCTTGGGGACAGTGATGCTTTTGTAATGGAAGTTCCTGGTCAACTTTCAGTTTCCTCAAAACATGTGGATGCACTTCATGAGACTTGTGACTTGAGAGAAATAGGAGACAGCCCCTTAGTCCTGTGCCTGGACCATGGCTGTCATTCTTCCTTGCCACGGGATAAGATGCTGGCCTGTTGCAAAATCCTATTTTCAAAGTCTGGGACAAGAAGAATGTGCTTCCTTGATTTGGAAAGACATTAAGGATGAGGATGGAGGAAAGGACTGTAGCAAAAACAGAATGAATATGCTTATGGTCAAAACCTGTTTGATGATCTTTGAAGGGGCCGCAAGGAGCCTAGCACAGGATGAACTGCACCTGGGTTGTTCTATGTTTATGTTTTTTAGTAAGACTGTTTGAGAACTTTAAAAAAATCACTAGAAAAGGGCAACAGGATTTTCTCAAAAAAATTTTTTTTTCAAAATCTGTAACTTACTTGTACCATAACTTAGTTTCCCAAGTTAAAGGTATCTCTGGCTTTAAAACAATTATCCCCGAGAAAAAGCGGTTTATCCTGTGCCATCTAAGGGGCTTTTGAGTGCATAAAATGGTGGGCCTTTTGGATATGGGTACCCGCATAATGAGTTTATAATGAGCAATAGCTGATTTACCAAAACAAGCCAGTGGGTAGAAAGGGGATGGGCATTTCTGGAGATCTGGAAACAAATTCCTGCAAGTCTAAAAACTTGCTGCTGATAGGGCTCCCTACAGAAACGGAAGAGAGACAGAGACATACAGAAAGACCGAGACAGAAATTCTAAGAAATCTGAGCCTGTGCTCTTAGGGCCTTCAACTGATTGGACGAGGCCCACCTAGATTATAAGGGTCATCTACTTTACTCAAAGCCGACTGATAATAACTGTTAATCACATCTAGGGGCCCTTGGGTGGCTCAGTCGGTTGAGCATCTTACTCTTGATCATGTTCTCACAGTTCATAAGATTGAGCCCCTTGTCCGGCTCTGCACTGGGCATGGAGCCTGCTTAAGATTCTCTCGCTCTCTCTCTCTCTCTCTCTCTGTCCCAACCCCTCCAAAAAATGTTAAGCACATCTAAAACATAGCTTCAAGGCGACATCTAGACTGGTGTTTGACCAGGCAACCGGGCCTCCCAGCCCAGCCAAGATACATATAAAATTAACCTCCACAATAGGGAAACATTCCATGTTCAAATGCTTTTGTTGAGAATATACTCAGCTCAGTGTCATCACCTTGGACTGATGTCCGGCATCAGGGTAACGTGGGCCTCATAAGAGAAGAGCTGTGGTTTCGAAGTGAATTTTCTTTTGACTACGTTCAGTTTTATCACTACATATAAGAAAAAGCAGGATGTCCTAAAGGCTGTGGGTAGTTCAGAGAAGTATTAGCAAAGGAGGAAACAAGAAGAGTAAAACTATCCCACGGTATCACTGGATAGAAAGACACATACTATTGTCACACAATATAAATATAAATACTTACGTAGTCGCATAGTGTTTCTGTTTTCCCTCTAAAAATCTTACATTTATGGGAGCACCTGGGTGGTTCAGCCGGATAAGCATCTGATTTCGGCCCAGGTCATGATCTCATGGTCCATGAGTTCAAGCCCCACGTCAGGTTTTGTGTTAACAACTCAGAGCCTGGATTCTGTGTCTTCCTCTCTCTCTACCCCTCCCCTGCTCACGCTCTGTCTCTGTCTCTCAAAATGATACATAAACATTAAAATAATTTAAAAAAAATAAAAGTCTTACATTTATGTATCTTAATATAGCCTAGAAAATTTAAATACCCAATGGAATTAAAATAAATTGCTGTATCAGAGGCCAGAAAGAAACATGATCAAAGTATTGTTATATTTTCTCACATATATTATTGTTTACTTAGTTCTGCTACTAATTACTATTAATTCACTAGTCTTATTGTCGTTTTGTTTCAATAATAACATTATGTAACAGGAAAGTGAGTAACGTAGAATAATACATAATTTCAGGTACTTATTTTGTATATCTCCCCTCCTCTTCTCTCTCTCTTTTTTTTTTAAATTGAAGTCTGGTGGACACACAACGTTACATTAGTATTCAGTGTACAACACAGTGACGGAACAAGTCTCTATGATGTGCTCACCACAAGTGTAGCTGTCATCCATTACCACACAACACTATTACAATATCATTGATTATATTCCCTTTCACGTACCTTTTTATTTTTCATGTCTTCGTGTTAAAGGAATAACACACATGGATCTGAATATTTGTTATATATTGTGTTACTACAGGTGGTGATTGTGTTTCAGTGTTTACTTGTGATTCTTTATTTCTGACATGGTTCTGTCCCAGGTTGACTTTCTCAAAGGCTGGTCACTCTTCCTGCTGGCCAAACCCAGCCGGGAGCCAGAGACTAGGGGAGCCTGCGGATGTAACCCATGTGGAGGCAGAGGCCAGAGCAGAGTAGAGGTGACGTGAGATGGATGTGGAGAAAGAAACAGACACCCTCTCAGTTTCCCAGCATCAAAGATGGAGAACGGATGCTGGTGTGATCCCAGATGTTCCGGGGGCCACCGACGGCAACATTGATGGATCTGGGAAATTCTTAGAGCGGCTTCCTAATCTCTTTCCAAGAAATGAAGGTGCTTTTGGCATCCCCAAGAGTGTCAGCTGAGTGTGACTTTTCATTCATGGGCCGACTATTCATCAAAAGTGTACAGTAGTAATAATTTTTAAAAAGTGTGTAGTGATCCTGTGATTCAATTTCCTCATCTGTAAAATGGGAAACACAAAGCACAGATTTATTGTGGGACCATGGATAACACATATAAAAGATCCTTATAAAACTTAGCAGTTAAATATTTTCTTGGCATTTCTCTCTTCTCCCTTCCAGGCCATCGGAATCTTTCAAAAAAATCCCAATTCTCTGAAGTTGGATATTTGATTCCAACCAAGCAGGGATACCCACCATAAAAACAGCAGACATTTGTTGAGGGTTGACCGTGTGCCAGATCTCCGGGAAGTGCTTTTACATGGATTATTTTATTTAATCCTCATAACCACGTTAGGAAGTTATATGACATATTTCATGATGAGGAAAATAAGGCTTTAAAGCATTAGACAACTTGGCTCAAGTTTCCATAACTGGTAAGTAGTAGACCCTAGATTTAGTCTCAAGCAAGCTGACGGAGCCCACACTTTTGAGCACTTTGTAAGCCAAGATAACAAGCAGGCAACTAGTCCCTGTAGGGAGATTTTCGATATATTGTAGAATGGCGGGAAGACATGTATACAGCAGGGAATATTAAACTCCATCAAGATTCATGCTTTGAGCCTTCCATTGGCACCAACACAGACTAATCATAGATTTTTTTTTTAAATTGCCACACTCAAAACAAATAACATCTCTGCGATTCAGAGCCACAAAACAGAAATGGGACCGAAGCTGCCAGCCTGCTGAGGAGGCAAGAGCTTACTGGCTGAAACTCCAAATGGCTCATGCAAAGCAGGGATGGAGTCAGGGATGGGGTGCAGCTCTCCTGGTAAAGAGGATGAAACATGTTTCTATGCACCGCTGCTTAAATCACAGAGGCACACCTATTAAAATGAGGAAAAGCAAAGCCTTGCAGCCACGATCTGGGCATTTTACCAAATGGCTCAGTGACTATGACTACAATGTCCCCAGTTTATCTCCTTAAGATGGACACTCTGAAAACCCACCAGAAGATGCAGTTCTGAACAGAAGACCACAGGGGGCAGGTGAAAACAACCTCCTCCCCCAACCCAACCCCTGCCCAAAAGAGAACGGTGAGTATAAAGCCACTCCAACTACAATAAAATGAAACAAAACAGAAACAAACTCAGTCTTGATGAGCTCACACCTTACCAACAAAATCAATGGTCAGGAGATGAAATCACTTTAGGGAAAATAAAAATAATAGCGTCATCTGAAAAAGAGTTTTAAAACTACCTTGCTGAATATCTTCTAAGAGTTAAAGGAAGAGGCAGTAAAGATGAAGAAGATACAGAATTAAGGATTTAAGCCAGGCAGAAACAGAAAATGAACAGATGGGTATGAAAAAGAGTCATTCAGAAATCCTGGACATAAAGCAGCTTATCACTGAAATTTAGAAAGCTTAATAGGGCAGGAGAAACTCTGCATTGGATGGCTAAAGAGAGAATTGATGAACTGAAAGATCACAATGGAGGAGTTCACCCAGAAAGAAGCTCAGAGGGATAAGTTGTCTGAAACTGCCAACCTTATGTGATGTTTGACATCATTAGTCTCGGACTGTATTTTTAAAAAATAGCTAGAGGGGCCCCTTTGTGGCTCAGTCGCTTAAGCATCTGACTACAACTCAGGTCATGATCTCACAGCTCGTGTGAGTTCAAGCCCTGCGTTGGGCTCTGTGCTGACAGCTCAGAGCCTGGGGCCTGCTTCAGAGTTTGCATCTCTGTCTCTCTCTCTGCCCCTCCCCCACTCACACACACACACTCTCTCTCTCTCTCAAAAATAAATAAACATAAAAAAAACCTAAAAAACAGCTAGATACTGGTTACAAGCCAGTCCTAAAACAAAATGAGACAAATGTTAAACATATGGGATATGAAAAGTTACCATGTATAAAAACTGTGACGAAAATGCTGTATTAGTCAGGGTTCTTCTGAGATACGTAACCAACAAGATGTATATGTGTGTATATGTGTACATGTATATGAATATGCATATAGGTATGTGAGTGTGTATATGTATGTAAAGAGATTTATTATAAGGAATTAGTTGGGGTGCCTGGGTGGCTCAGTCAGTTAAGCGTCTGACTTCGGCTCAGGTCATGAGCTCATGGCTTGTGGGTTCGAGCCCCACTCCGGGCTCTGTGCTGACTGTCAGCTCAGAGCCTGGAGCCTATTTCAGATTCTGTGTCTCCTTCTCTCTCTGACCTTCCCCTGCTCACACTGTCTCTCTCTCTCTCTCTCAGTAATAAATAAAACATTTAAAAAATTAAAAAAAAAAAAAAGGAATTAGCTCACATGATTATGGAAGCTGACAATGGTCAAGAGCTGCAGGGGGAATCGACAAGCTGGGGACCCAAGAGCACCAATGCTGTAGTTCTAGGCTGAAGGCCAGCTGGCTCTATACCTGGGGAGATTAGATGTTTTAGTTCAAGTCCAAAGGCTGGACAAAGCCGATGTCTCAGTTCGAAGCCCATCAGGCAGGAGGAAGGCTCTCTTACTTGGAGGAGGCTCAGCATTTTGTTCTATTCAGATCCTCAACCGATTGGATATAACCCACATCAGGAACCGCTTTGCACAGTCTATTGACTCAAATGTTAAGCTCATCCTGAAATACCCTCGCAGACATACCAAGAATAATTTTGATCAAATATCTAGTTACCCCCGGGCCAGTCAAGTTAACAAATGAAATGAACCATCACACATGTCTTTGGGTAATATACCAGGCACAGCACGCCAGTCAGTCAGGGAAATAAAGGAGGAAAGGCCCTTTCTTTGTGGCAACATAGGAGAGTGGATCACAGGAAAGGGGTCTCTAGTGCAGATGGCTGAGATTCTGGATGCTACCACAGAAAACACGTGTTCGTAGAAGCTAGAGAGAGTCTGGATGAGACTCTCGCCCCTACCAACTGTGCAACCTTGGACATATTACTCAATTCCTCTGTGCCTCAGTTTTCTAATCTTTCAAAATAGAATAGTAACAGTACCTACCTCAGAGGGATATTGAGAAGACTTTAAAAGATGATACATAAAAGCCTTAGCAAAATAGCCAAATTATAATAGCTCTCCAATGGTCAGCACTGGGGACGCAGACAGCTGACCCGTTCTCTGGTCACAACTAGATCCACCTTCTTTATGCCCAGCAAAGATTGTGCAGAGGAAGGATCCGGGATACAAGATCCAACAGACTTGGGTCTAACACCTTCTCTGCCGCCTGCATATTAGCTATGAGTATCGGAGTCCCATCAGCCCCATTTATACTCCGATCGTCTGCTTCCCTTCTACCAGCTGAGGACAGCACGCCTGCCTCTGGAGAAGTGTTTCTAAACAGGGGGCAACTTTTCCCCTGGTGACATTTGGCAATGTCCAAAGACATCTTTGATGGGCATGGTGAGGCTGGGCTTTGCTCCTGGCATCCAGTGGGTGGAGTTTAGTGGGGCACCTCAACATTCCACAAAGCACAGGACAGTCCCCCACAACAAAGAACCATGTGGCTTAAAGTGTCCATCGTGCTCAAGTAGAGAAGCTCTGGGATAGAAAACTTAAATGAAATCGTGTTTATAAAAGGCTTGGCTTGAGAGATAAAAATTAAGGCTCTCATCATCATCAATCATCATCACCATCATAGGATGAACAGATAGACAGTATGTGGGTTTCTGCCTCCTTCCCCTCCTCCCTCCCTGCCTTCCTCCTCCTCCCTGCAGGCTGGGTGCTAGCAAGGCCAGACAATGCTCCTGGCATTCTTGTGCTCAGAACCCAGGAGGAGGGAGCCACTCATGATCTCCCATAAAGGTCTGCTGGCTGCAGGTTGCCCATGCCAAGTTCTGGAACGCTGCTTCCAGCCAGTCACACCCAGAGCACCTTCTGGCCCGCTCCGCGGATCCAGCCTTCCAAAGCTCCTGCGCTGACTTGGCCGGAACCTGGGGCCTGGGGACACTGTGGCCAACCTCAGCCCCCACACGGGCTCTGCCACACAGGCTCCAAGCCCACCGCCTCCAAGCTCAGCCCTTCTCCATGACCCCTTCCTGAAACCTTAAAGGAGGTTCTTCTTTGCAACCACATATATGCTTGTTCTCGGCGCAGACACTGACGGAGGAGTGGGTGGCCAAGGAGAAGAGCTAAGGGGGCAGAAGAGTGATGTCTGGCCCCTACGGGAGGGCTGTCCCACGCTCTAGACTGACTCCCCTGCAATGTCCCGGGACACAAGTCTTCCTCCCACCTCTGCAAGGGAGGCGGTTGGGGGGGGGGGTGGTGGTAATAGCCGACCACACAGAAGAGAAGCACGACAGAAGTGTTCTTGGCCAACATATGTGCAAGCTGCGGCCTTCTCTCCAAGTCCTCCTCCCCGGAGCCGGGTGTTCACGATCCTGTCCTCGGCGGGATTCAAAAGGCAGGGGCGGCAGAGACCCCACTCACACCCCTTGGATGGGGCATTGCTGCTTTTCATTTGTTCAGCCCCAGCGGAGAAAAGTCTAGGCGCAAAACGTTCCCCAGGGGCTGTAGACCTCCCCTTTGAAGTAATTCCTGGACAATAATACTGTAACTTAAACAAAGCCCGCTCTTCTCTGGCGAGCATATTTTCTCCTGGAGAACCGCAGCTGGGGCCAGGCTTCCTCCCCAGAACACGCTTTCCTGGTCTGCAATGGGTTGAACTCCCCCCCACCCCCGTAAGAGAGCCATAAACACAGAGATACCAAAGAGTTAATTTGCGTTTTTTAAACCTCCTTCCCAATGCCCGCTCTCATTCCTGCATAAAATCCTCATGTCCAGACATCAAATCAGTAAGCCCTGTTGCCTGTCAGAGAATACAATGTCAGGCCATTAGTATGTTAATAAGTCCGGAGGGCGACAGGTGGCCTACTAGACAGCTCAATTAAGCTGCTCATTAAACACACGCTAACGAACAGCCCAGGCAGGGCCTGAACAGCACCATTCTGTAATGACATGATGTCAGAGTGAACAAATGAGGAAAAATAACAAAAACATTACAGCAAAGACAGACGCCACTAATAAGGACCCCTCACACTACATCAGCCCGCAAATCAATGAGCCACAGGGATCAAAAAACTCGACCCAACATTCTCAGGAGACTGAATGCAGCAAGATTTTTTTGGTCAGTACTTAACAAAAAAAAAAAAAAAAAAAAAGAAAGAAAAAGAAAAAAATCCAATCCCCAATCCTAAAATGATCGCAGAATATCATAAATTAACGGTTAAAAAATTAAGAGCAAAAGTTTGACACAGGGCCAATCGCAAAGTCTGAGAAATTCATCTTGTTGAGTTCGAAGGAAAATCATTATTTAATGGGATCATCATTTACATTTGATTCGAAGCTTTTTTTTTTTTTTTTTTAAGCCCACAATTCAAACCATTTACCTGCTCTGCTCCTCAGCCAGCTGAAGGGCACAGAGAGCATGGAGCCAAGTTGCTTAGGTGAAGATTCTTCTTCTTATTTTAAAAGAAGGTATTTCCAGCAGTTGCTAGAGGCTTCTCTCATTTTCAAGTAAGGGGCTTCCTGAATAATAAAAAATCAAATCTCCACCAGGCCCGGCTCTGTGTTGGAGACACATATGCTAAACTAATAGGCTGGTTTGCCATTAGAAGGTTATGACCTTGGCTCTTATCTTTTGTCAAAGTTAGCAGCTGACACCTCCTCTGTATGTAGACTTCCTTCAAGCCTCATTCTCATGGGCCCGGGTGGCAAGCTGAAGACAGAGGGGAAACACATAACCTTGACTTTCAGCTGCTTTTATGGAGCTGGAGCAGAGCTCCTAGGATGCATGGTCCTTCCTACATCGGTTGAGGACGCTTGGTTGAGTTATCTCGGTCCAAATCTGTGGTCCCGTCTATGACCAGGGCAGGCTTTCACCTGTGTGTGTCTCCAAGCGGGTCGCTTGACCTCTCTGACTCTGTGTCCTTATTTATAAAACGCGACTGGGCTGGGTGTTCTCTCCACCTTTCCATCCTAAGAGGGTCTCCAAGAAAAATACGTGTGAGGTTGCTCATGAAACTTGCCATTTGGTTAGAAAAACAAAGTCAGTCACTGAAAACAATCCAAAGAATTCAAAGAACAAGTACAGAGTCCTACTGGGAGGTGCGATAAGAATTTAAACACAGAGGACAACAGGGCTTGGTAAGGGCTCTATGTCAGTTCTCCCCAAATCTGCACGGCAGAGTAGACTGGAGCGTGAGGGAAGGAGGGGCCTCCTGCTGGGCCTCGAAATACAAGACTGCGAGGAAGGGCACGCAGGAGCCTAGTGCAGTTGCCTTTTTGCACACGCACTCTTATCAATAAAAAGAAGTTAGATCATACTCCAGATATGTGTATTTAGTTTATTAAAAAGCACATATTAGTACAATAATATATTATTGACACATTAAACTCAATGGCAGAGTATGGCAATTTTAAATGGCAAGATTTAAAAAAAAAAAAAAAAAAGCCAGAGGGGCACCTTGGGTGGCTCAGTTGGTTAAGGGTCTGTTTTCAGCTCAGGTCATGATCTCATGCTTTGTGAGTTTGAGCCCCACGTTAGGCTATCTGCTGTCAGCACAGAGCCTGCTTTGTATCTTCTGTCCCCCTTTCTCTCTGCCCCTCACTTTTGCTCTCTCTCAAAACTAAATATTTAAAAAATAAATAAAATGAAATAAAAACCCGGAAGTGCAAACATTTTTCCTCTACTCTCCAGAGTATCGATCACACTGGACAACTCCTGAGGATACACACACTGCAGTCTGGAAACCACTCATCTGGGTGTGAGGAGGGAGGAGAAAGGAGTTAAAAGGACAAGCATGAAATGCACGTGTTTGCACAAGTGTGTGTGTGTGAGTGTGTGCGTGCACGTGCGCGCGTGCACAAGAGTGGGGCATTATGTGATCAAACCTGCCTCATGGATGCAAGATGGGGGCTACGAGACAGGGAGACATCGGGTGGGATGTGGCAAAGCCCCAGTAGACAATAAAGTGCAAGGACACAGGTGAGGGGAAGCTTGGTGAGTTTGGGGGCTTGGGGGACACAGCAATCTGGCTTAGCGATGCTAAGGTACATCCTAGGGCTGGCAGGCAGGACAGAATGCCACAATCCAACAGACATTTTCTGAGGTTCCCTCTTGGCTCAAGGAATTGTGGCCAGTACAAAACTGAGATTTCATTCCGGGACTGAGGGAGTTTACAGTTCAGTCAGTCGACTCAGCGCATTTATTCAGGAAATTCTGCTTCTCAGTCTCTGGCCCTAGGTGCTGGGAATAATGGCAAATGACACAAGCTTGGTCCCAGCCCTCATGAGCTTATGGTCAAGTGGGAGAGACAGGCCTATTATTTAACTAGCTGCATTTCAAGCCAGACTGTGATAAATGTGGTGGCAGGGGAGGGAACAAAGGCTTGTAGGAACATAGATGAGGCTGTGATTAATTCAGTCGGTAAGAATCAAAGAAAGTTTCTGGCACCATTAGGAGCTCTAGACCAGCGCCATCCAATAGAACTCTCTGCAGTGATGGAAATGGTGTCTATCTGTGCTGTGCGATATGAGAGCCACATGTGGCTGCTAAGCACTTGAAATGTGGCTAGAGTGACTGAGAAACTGAGTTTTTAATTTTAATCAGCTGAAATGTGAACAGTCCCATGTGGCTAGTGGCTACCATATTGGAATAACACAGCTGTAGAAGTTAGTGGGTGAAATGACTGGTGGCAACTTTTATGTGGCATGACATGTCTCCTTTCTTAAAACCTGTACTTACCTTCTTCCTAGGGTTATGACATCCTAGACATGGGGAAAATAATAAGCTGTTCCCTTGGTAATACTAACCCGCCAGTGATAGTTATGAGGCCACACACAGTGGGTGTACTGACTGATGCTGGCCTAGACGTACTAATTGATGGGAAATGAAAAATAACTTTAAATTTAGAACATCTTTCCACCTCTTCTCCCTGGGGTCTGAGTTCAAATTTCACCTCTGGCAATAGTATTTGGACTTCCCTTCGGACATCGCCATCTTGGAAATCTTGCAGAGAACCCTAAAAGCAGTACTGGCTGGCCCACCAGGGGGCAGCACGAGTGCCTCAAGATGGCTTGCACACCTCAGGATCTCTTGGACATGCAGGGTGGGGGGGCAGCTGTTGTTTTCCTGGAAATGGGGAGAACCACTTAAGTCCTTCTTCAGAGTTTTCCCCACCTTCTTCCTTCATTGCTGTGTTAGATCATCTAAAACAGGTGGAGAAGTGGAGAAGCAAATTTTTCTTTGTATGTTAAAGAGAAGTTAATTAAATGACAATGGATATTGGAATGGGCTTTAGTTTTATTTTTGTTTCCTAATTTTTTTAAGTTTCCTTATTTATTTTGAGAGTGAGAGAGCACACATGCATGCACATACACACATGCTTGAGGGACGGGCAGAGAGAGGGAGAGAGAGAGAATCCCAAGCAAGCTCCTTACTATCAGTGCAGAGCCCAACACAGGGCTTAAACTCACTAACTGTGAGATCATGACTTGAGTTGAAATCAAGAGTCTGACACTTAACCCCAGGAGCTCCATTGTTTGCTTATTTGATTGTTGTTATGATGAGGACAAGAAGAGAAAAGTTCTAAAGCCAAGGCCACTGAGTGGAGAAAGGGGGGAAGAGGAAACTTCTATTCAAAGATGGCAAGTGGAACATAGGAGTTAGTCTCCAGTCCTTCCTGAAAACCCCCTAAAACAACAGCAGAGGAAGTATTTTGGAGAAGACACAAACCTACAGGATGGAGGAAACAAGAATGGTGATAATAACAAGAAGGTTGGATGCTGGAAAGCAAATGCATGTTTGGTAACTGATGAGCTGAGAAAGCTGAATCATAAGCCCCCAATGCGGACAGTAGAAAGCAACCCAGTGGCTCAGGAACTGGTGACATCAGGGACCTATGTATGTGGGAATAAAAGTGCATCTACAAGCAGAATGACTGACCAAAATCCTTTTAAGAAGTAGTTAGATCTCCAGTCTTCTCTACTGTTCTGTAAAGTCAGGCCAGACAAATGTTCTCATTCTGAATGTTGAGATCTCCAGCTATTTTCCCAATCCTGTTTCCAGGACAATGGTAGCAAGGGCTATAGCTTCCACATGAGAGGTCATAAGAGGCTTCACTGCAGCTCTTCCAACAATGCAAAAGAAAAGACTTAAAGATATTGAAACCAAAGGTCCCCAGGAAAATGGCCCAGGACAATCACTGTACCGAAGCCCATAGTTGTCACACCCTATGCATGTGCACAGAGCTTACCATTAGCTTTTAGTGCCCCACTTGTAAACATGAAGAGACAAGTAAGGACCGTTTGACATATGGGAACAGAAAAGGCAGAACCAGAGAGGAAGGGAAAGTAACTTGGAAGCAACAGAAGCTATGGAAATTATACAGAGAGAAGATGCTTAAAAATTGTTACTAATATTCTCAGAGATTAAGAGAAAATATTGCATCCATGAAATAAGAGTATTATGTTATACACCTTAAACTTACACAGTGATGTATGCCATTTATATCTCAATAAAACTAGAAAAAGAAAGAATAAGATTCTGATTTGTAAAAAAAAAAAAAAAATCCAGAGAACAAACAAAAGTGCTTGGAAATGTAAAAAATGTTAAGGACATCACTGAGAATGTATAGCAAACACACAGAAAGAAAATAAGAGAGAAGTGATGAAATGATAGGACCATACCAGACTTTGAGGTCCAAATACGGAAAGAAGATCCAGGGGCAATGGGAGGAAATCCCCCAAAGAAATAATTCATGAAAACTTCCCAGATATTAAGTTCCTGAATTTCCCAATTATATCCAGCACGATGGATGAAAATTGATTCACCAAGATACATCATTGTGCAATTTCATCATACAGGGAATAAAGGGAAGGAAGATATTAAGTGTTTCTCAGGAGAAAAAAAGATTTATATGAAGTATCAGGAATCAGAATGGCATTGAACTTTTTAAGAACAATATGAGAGAAGACAATTGGGAAATGTTTCAAAATCCTAAAAAAAATATTTCCAAAGTAGAATTCTATACCTAGCAAAACTAGTCCCCCAATGTGAGGGTGTGATAAATATGTTTTCAGATATGTAGGGCCTGAAAGGAGGCTACCAGAGGTATTGTTTTTTTATTATTAAAAAAGGAATAGAATTTTTACAAAGAGGAAGATTCAGGGTCTGGGAAACAGGAGTTCCATCACAAAAGAGAGGTGAAGTTATGTCTAATACAACATTTGCATCGTAGACATGGGAGGTAACAAATCAGGAGGTTCTGGAAGGCCTTCTCCAAAAAGATGAAATTCTTGTGTGAACACATTGGGAAGAGGGCAGAGTTTAGGGATAAATTAATAAAACAGACCAAATAAAGAAATAAAGTCATTGTTAACTTCAGCAGGAGCATAAGTTGTTCAGGGATGGAAAGATAAATACAGAATTCAGGGCTCAGCCCTTCATAACTGGGAATTATAATAATGTAAAAATTTTAATATTAATCTCTAAAACTTCTTTTTCTTTCAGTATAGTTGACATACAATGTTACATTAGTTTTAGGTGTGCAACATAGTGAGTCAACATCTCTATACATTATGCTATGTTCACTGCACTATTACACTATCATTGAATATATTCCCTATGCTGTATTTTATTCCTGTGGCTTTTTCCATAGGTGGAAGCCTATACTTCCCATTCCAGTTATCTCCAACATTTCAGTTAAACTATAGAGAATAGAGAAAATGCGTGTGTGTATGCATGTGTGTGTATGTATGTATGCGCATGTGTATGTGAGCATGTGTATATACATGCTGTGTGTTATGTGAAAGTAAAAATCCTTTCCTCTGTAGAGGAAGTCAATAGTCAATGCCAAAGGCCAAATATCGAGAAACAGCAATAAGATCAGTTCCTACAGATTCATGGATGTAAATACTGAGAGAATCTGTGAAACAAGCCATTGTCTCAGGACTAGGTAATGGCAGAGGGGATTGGAGAGTTTAGGAACTGCCGTCCGTGGTGAGCTTTTCTTTTCTTTTTTTTTTTAATGTTTTTTTTTTTTCTAGGAGAGAGAGAGAGAGAGAGACAGTGTGAGCAGGGGAGGGTCAGAGAGAGAGAGAGTCACAGACAGAAACAGGCTCCAGGCTCTGAGCTGGCAGTCAGCACAGAGCCAGAAGCAGGGCTTGAACCCACGAACCGTGAGATCATGACCTAAGTGAAAGTCGGACGCTTAACCGACTAAGCCACCCAGGCGCCCCTGTGGTGAGCTTTCCAAACCTGTCTGACTCTCTAAATTCTGTAGATTTATAACTTTGATTTAAGAAAAACCTAAATTAAAACAATTTTGAAATGGAAGAGCTAAATGGCCCTGAGGTATAGAGTAGGTGTAGGAGAACGATACTGTCTTAAAAATTTCCAGAGACAAGCAGGCCACTGCTTAACAAAGAGCCGGTTCAAAGATTGGGACACTCTCAGTGCTCCAGTCTGCCCCTTTCTTAGATCTGTCCTTAATAGGGGACACTTTGCTTCATTAACTACATAAAGAGTATTGAGATTCATCACATGATGTAAGCTTCATGGCTCCACGCTCTGTCAGTGTTTATGCAACACGTATTGAGTGCTTATTTCTCAATGAGTCCCTCCAACTCTGTGTCTCCCTGCACTATGCCATCTCCCCCCAAATGACACACAACAGAGTCTCAGAGCATTATGCAGATCTCAGTAGAAGTGCGACAAGTGGAGAGATAAGAGATGTGTACAACTTCTAGCTGAGGCAGGTCTGCAGGCCTCACAGAAATGGGCTTGTGAAGTCACATGAGTTGAGTATTTCCCTTCACTTTTCCCTACGGGCTTCTTGCATCCTCCTAAATTCAAGCCCCGGGTTACACCTCATCTTCTCCAGGAAGTCTTTCTGAACAAGGACAGGCTTCCCAAAGATGGGCTTCGTTGTTCTGTCCCACCGTCTTCTTGGCAAGGTGTCTGGAGCCCTTCCTAGCAATGTGCTGGGCACTTGCTGCTCTAAATTGTTTATTTAATTTTTTCAAGCTCAGCTGAGGACAAGGAACCAGACCAGACCTTACATCTAGCCCCTGACTGCATAGGAAAAGCTCAATTGGAACTTGTAGATTTTGTCCCTGGAAGCACACGAAATAAAACAAAGTCCTGAAGATTCCTACACAAATACACATTAAGTTGCACTGACTGGTTATATTTGATGAAAATGGAAGTTTTTCTTTGTTTATTTCAGGCGTGATAATCATCTTCTGTAAATAAAGAGCTCTTATCTTTGGGGGGCGCCTGGCTGGCTCAGCCAATAGAGCATGTGACTCTTGACCTTGGGGTCATGAGTTCAAGCCCCACACTGGGCATAGAGCTTACTTTAAAAAAAAAAGAGAGTCTATCTTTTAGAGGTTTACACTAATATTTACATATGGAACTGTACAATGTTTGGGATTTGCTTCAAATTAACCTGGTGCTTGAAGGTGGTGGTATAAATAAAATCAGAAGTCCAGAAATTGACACTTCTTGATGCTGAATGATGAGTTGAGATTATTTGTATTATTTCCTCTACTTTTAGTTTGTTTGAAAATTTTACAATAACATGTTAAATAAATAAATATTACATATATACATATGATTTATATGAAATGTAATGGAGAAGTGTTGGACATTGGTGATTTATTGTTTCCCAGCTCAATCTGCTTTACCTTACAGAGAAATGCTGGGGGAGTTAGTGACCTTCCCAAGGTCACAACATGGCTGATTAGTGACAATGCTGGGCCCAGATCTCAGGTCTAATAACTCTAAGTGTAGTAAACTCAGGGATAGCTCAGATAGAGGACAGGGGAGGAGGAATGGATGCTGCTTCTTTTTCCATTGATCTGAAAGTCTTAAGTCTTCTTTTTTTAAAAAATTTTTAATGTTTATTTATTTTTGAGAGACAGAGAGAGATAGAGCATGAGCAGGGGAGAGGCAGAGAGAGAGGGAGACACAGAGTCTGAAGCAGGCTTCAGGCTCTGAGCTGTCAGCACAGAGCCCGATGCGGAGCTCGAACTCGTGGAGCACGAGATCATGACCTAAGCTGAAGTTGGACGCTTAACTGACTGAGCCACCCAGGCACCTCAAATCTTCTTAAAAGTATAAATTGCCTAGTTAAGGCAATAGTTTCCACTGTTATTATTCAATTATACCTCAGTGTGAATGAGTATGATAGCTTTTTCTGAGAAAGAACCCACAGAGACTCCAGAGGAAAACGAGTAGAGACTGAGGGAAAGTCTCAGACTTGAACGACAAGGGCTCTGACCACAAAATGTGTCTATTCAGAATATTTGAGGCCAGAAAATATCAGCAGTGGTCTTCTCTAGGTGCTGGGATTAAAGTTGGGTTTTTAAAAAATACTCTGCATATTTTCCAATGTTTCTGCAAAGATTACATATTACTATTATTATTCATGCACTCAGTTATCTAACAAATATTTATTGAGTGCATTCTCTGAGTCAGACTCTCTCCTGGGTGCTGGAATGCAATGGTGAATGACAAGCCTGGTCCTTCCTTTTGGGGACTTGTGGCACAAGTGACCTTGGGAACACACCAGGTCCTTCTGGAGACCCCTGAATCTGGATCAACAGGCTGGTGCTGGGGGTATCACCTCCCCCTCCATGCTGTGAGGCAGCTGGAGTGCAGGATGAGAGAACAACTCTGGTGCTGGACTACCTGAGTTTAAATCCCTGCTCTGTAACATGCCAGCTGTGTAACCTTAGGCAAGTCAGTTAACCTCTCTGTGCCTTGGTTTCCTCATTCATAAAATAGGGATAATAACAATAATCATACTTAGTTCCCAGGGCAATATTGGGGGCACACTAACTAAACATTCAGGGTCCAAAATTCATATTTTATCACACTTCCTGTATTTGCCTGGCATCGCTATTTCCCCGATGTCCTCAGTGCAGAAGGTAAATCTTCAGAGGGTCCCAGCTCAGGGACCTCTGTCTATGCTTGCCTGGACCAGGTTTGTCTGGGTTGGTTCATTTCACATTGCGGTTCTCTCCAGACTTGGCTCTGAGGCAATATCTACGGGCTTTCGGCGGCCCGGGACACGCTTGCCCTGACCATCATGGTGCCCAAGCACTCTGCATGGAGGAGCGCATAGACTAGGTGCTCTCTGAAGAGCCGATGAATACATGATTAATGAATCTATCTGGGCTCCTAGAAAAATAAAACAGAAAGAAAAAAATCAAGTATTTTTTAGGGCATATCCTTTCTTAAAGGGCATTTTCCTAAAATAGTATTTTAGAAATTGTCACAGAACAACTAATTTCACTCAGAAATGATCGTAAGTGGTTTGCTTTGTCAAGAACTTAATTGTAAAAGGAAACATGGAGACTTTGATTTAATCAAACAAGGCCCTCCCGCCCCCAAGGAGGCAGTGAGGGCCTGGCACACGGTTTCTGCAACAGTAGAGGCTGGAGTCAGCTCAAAGCAGAACCAAGCCCAGGAATCATATCACCACGGGTCCCGCTGCCCATCCTGCTGAGATTTGGAGCATTATGAAAATATAGATTCTGCGGGTCCCTGGACCATCATCTTGTGAGGTTCTGTTCATGGAAAAATCTAGACAAAGGCTAGTTTGGTCCACCTTGCAAGGGTGGTAATAATTTTATTCAGATCAGGGTGCTCAAGGTCTGGAACAAGGCAAGACAGAGGTCAGGCCAGCGGCAGATGGGCTAAAGCCACAACCTTCACACTGTGATGAGCTTTTGAATTACTTGGTGTGTGAAAAAAATAGATGCTTGGCCCTTACCTGAAACCTATCTAATCACACAGGACGGGTCCCAAGAATCCGTCCTGGGCTATTCCCCTGAGGGAGTTGAGACAGCTTGTAGATATTCATAATTTTGGGTAGAGTTATGGGTCTTCAAGCTTGGTTTTCCTGGGACACCATGTTGTTTTCTGTCCCTGTCTTTCTTCTTTCAAAATTGAATGTCACCTTTCACACCCAGTGCTTGATTGCTAACTGGGCTGAACCAGAGGGCCAAACCTAGTTAGTCTGGGCATAGATGGAATTGTCGAACCATAACACATGAGAGCTGGAAAAGAGTGAATAGTCAAGGTCATTGATCCGACCGGATGAAGACCCAGATAGGGAGTGTTTCTTGCCCACCTCTCCAAACTCACATCCAGGTTCTGCCCCACCTACCCAGGAGACCCTGGGCCCCAAAGCACAGAGTGTGGATAAGAGGGTTCTGTTCTTCGCCCCTCCCTCCCCCGCCCCACACTCCCCCCGAGGTGATGGAGCCACCTGGAGACGGTTGAATTTTGTGGTTGTACCTTTTACATCTGCCTGCCTTGGGGGCTCCAAGAATCTGCCCCCCTTCCTTCCACCTTAACACCCTAATCAGTAGACAGGAAGTAAAGGGACCCACCCTTCACCCTGCCTTTGCGACAGTGGGTACTGGGAATGCTAGGTCCCCTCACACAGTGTGGGGCGGCGACTTCACCATGCAGTGGCTTCTCCCAGCAGGTGACACCTCAGGAATAGGAACCAGGCCCACGGCAGGGGGTGCTCCCACGGGCTGTGTGGGGCCCTGGCCTCTCTTCTTTGCCTCATCATGTGCTCCAAGTGGGTGGGGGGTTGCTGGCTTTGCTTCCGGTATAGGCCTCACTTCAGGCACCAACCTCGCTTCTGGTACCAGCCTCGCAGCAAGGCAGGTGACAACGAGGGTACAAATCTACCTACCAGAACCCTCCGCAAACCCACAGTGGGGGCTTTGTAGATGCATTGAAGTACCTCCCCTCCCTCTGAAAAAGGATTAAGTGCAACAAGTGTTTGAGCCTCCAGCTCTTTTGAAAAGAAACTCCGTCTTAAGTGCTAAGCTCAGATTCCGGGAAGCCGGCTTCGCCACTGCAGCTGCTCGGATTTCAGGGCCACCATCCCTTAGCGGGTAGATTGGCCGGGCTCTCAGGGTGGGGGTGGGGCAGACCAGGTGTTCTAAGGGAATTATCGCCTAAAGGACAAGACCAAGTTTTTCTGTGTGTCACCCACGTCGTAAAGGCAATTTTCCCACATAGTGCCACCCAAATTGGAGGGGATGGAAAATAAGAGTTTTCATCTTCTGATTGCATACAACTCCCCTGAGGCCTCAAGTGCTAATTTTATTTAATACCCATGATAAGGAATCGACAAGGGCTGAACGGTGTCTTTTCCAAAATTCCTGTGTTGAAGTCCTAACCCCTAGGACCTCAGAAGGTGACTGTATTTGGAGATGGGGTCTTTAAAGAGGTAATTAAATTAAACTCATTAGGGTGGGCCCCAAACCAATCTGACTGGTGTCCTTAAAAGAAGAGGAAATTAGAACCCAGACATGCACAGAGGGAAGTCTGGGTAAGGACAGGGAGAGAAGAAGGTCATCTACAAGCTGAGGGCTGAGGCCTCAGAAGAAACCAGCCCCACTGACACCTTGATCTTGAACTTCCGTCCTCCAGCAGAACTATGAGAAAATAAGTTGACGTTGTTTAAACCACCCAGCTGTAATATTTGATTATAGCAGCTCTAGCAAGCTAATACAACAGATGGGAAACCAAGGCTTAGCCAGGTTAGATAAGATGCCCAAAGGTAGAGAGAGAGCTCATGTAGCCCGTCTTGGGTCCAGGCTTGTTCCCAAACCTGTTTGCAAATTAAAATCATGGGAGCAATTTGGAAAAGTAAGAACTGTCTTTTGGGATCCAGCTAAGATCTACCTGAGGTGGGTCCTGAAAGCTGCATTTTTGACGGATTCCCCGAATGATGCTATTGCATCATCAGTGTTGAGAACCAATTCACCAGATAAAGCATTCCCAGGGCCAAGTTCACTCATGGAAGGTACACTTTTGCATGTGAAGGACCATTTATTAAAAAGACAAATTCAGAGTCAAGCATCTCTTTCTGTCCCTCACAAGGCTGGTATGACCTATGGGATGTGGAGGGACATGAAGAGCTGAAGGCAGCCCCTGCCAGCTTTGAGTCCACCCCACCCCAGGGGCAGGTCTGTCCCAGACCCCATAATGGGATCCATGCTCCCCACCTTCCAGGCAGCAAGCCAGTCCTTCCAGAAGGGTCTCTCGCTGCAGTTTCCCACTGTCTTCCTTGGAGAACTTCAGCGGAGATATAACACACAGCTCCCCACAGGGGCTCAGTTACAGCTTCTATAGCTGAGAGGTTGCACTTGGCCACTTATATGCTAGAATTTGGAGACCTGGCTTGTTTGCTTGGGGCACCGACAAACTAAACCCCACAGCCGTGTGGTGAAGGGCTTCTGTTCCGTTGAGGTCCGTAGGTGGAACACACCACTTACAGACACAACGGGTGTTTCCTCAATAGTGAACTCTGTCCTGCCTGCCTAACTGGGTTGTGCGGAAGACCCACCATATCAGGTACTCATTGCCGTGTAAACAAAACCCCTTGAAAACTTGGCAGCTTGAAATTACAGTTTTTTTCCCCATAGTTCCAGTGGGTCAGGAATTTAGGAGCAGCCCGACTAGGTGGCTGTGTCTGGATGGCTCAGGGTTTTCCACACGGTGGCAGTCAAGAGGTCAACTGAGGCAGGAGCCATCGAACGGCATTGGATCTGCCTCCCATCCATGGTGGCTCCCTCACATGCCTGGCAAGTTGGTGCTGGTTGTTGCAGGAGGGGGCCTCAGTTTCCGCCTCCTGGGGTCCTCACAGCATGGTGGCAGACTTCCCCCAAAGGTGGTGGGGACCCAGGAGGGAGCAGGGCCAGAACTTTTATGATCCAGCTTCAGAAATCACACACCATCATTCCTGAAATACCTACCGGTGACACGGGTCACCCGCTCCTGTGGGAAGCCACCACCGTGAGCGTGAAGAGGAGGAGGCGAGAATCGCTGGGGGCCATCCTGGAGGCTGGGGGCCACTCTGCTGAGATAAGGTGGGTGAAAGTTTTGCCTTAAGCCAGTACCAACGGTGAAGTGATGATCATGGGGGCAGCCGCCGACGACCGCCAGAGACGTGCCGGGTGACGAACCGTCCTCGCCCAGCTGTGAGGGGCCTTCCTCCATTTTGCAAACGCCATTTGTGACTGGGTCCTGTTTGCATCTCTTCAGACGCTTGAGAATCTAGGACAGCAGCTGTTGCCTTGTGTCTCTGACAAAAGCAGCCAGATATCGCAGGAGGGACACAGCACGTTTATCTGTACCCAGATCCTGGTGGTGGTGGGAATATGGATATATATATATATATATATATATATATCTCCCCATGTCAATCAAATCTCCCAGACTCATGGGCACAAGAAAGTGTATCGTGGGACTCCCCCCTCATCATGTGCATTTACTGTAACAATCATGCCAGTTTTCTCACCAAGCAAACCTGTCTCCCCATTCTGCTCCCCCAGAGAGACAGAGAACAAGGGACGTTTCTGTTCACTTCTCCTTGTTTCCCTCTTGAATGTTTATAGGACTAGATCAATTTCAGAGGTATCCCAACTCCCAGTAATCATCCCAAAACAATGCCGAACACGGCATAAACCTCCATCATAATCTGTCAGATTTAGGAGTGAGCCTTCGTATGACCTGCTATGGGGGAATTGTGTCCCCCGCCACAAAAGATGTGCTGAAGTCCTAACCCCCAGGACCTCAGAACGTGACCTTATTTGGGAGCTGAGTCGTTGCTGATGGTGGTTAGGAAGAGCTTGTTCTGGAATGGGGTGGGCCCTTCGTCCTACGTGCTGGTGCCCTTCACACAGACACGGGGAGAAGCCACGCTGAGACAGAGGAAGATATGGGGGCAGCGGGACCTCAAGCAAGGAATGAGGGTGCCACCAGAAGCTGAATCATTCTGTAGACATTTGGAAGGGACTATGGCCAAGCCGGCACCTTACTTTCAGACTTGTGGCCTCTAGAGCTCTAAGGTAATCATTGTGCATTGCTTGAAGCCCCTAGTATGTGGCACTTGGTTAGGACAGCCATATGAATCTATCGCTCTGCCAGTACAGTGAAACTGCTTCTCTCCATTCCAAGCATTTCTAATGAAGTGAACTTGAGCCTCCTGAAGGTTAATTTTCCCTCGCTGCTGTTCCCTGCGATTACTACCAGTTATTACTACAATACAAGCCTTATCATTCAGGAAAAGAAGATTATCTTGGCCCCCAAACTGGGTTTTCACACTAAATGATGCAGCATGATGGCCTAAGAGAAACTATGCAACATCTATATGGATTAGACTAGAATCATTTTTTGGTATTTGAAGGCACCAAAGCAAAATGTGGAAACTGAGGCTCTTCGAAGGATATGTGGCTATTAGCGAGGGAACTGGGCGTTCGCGTCTGCCCGTGGAGAGTCAGGAAAGCAGAGCCCCCCTCCCTGGGAGATGAGCTAGGGGACCCGGGTCAGGGGGGAGGACGGTTTCCTGCCACAGCCAGTCGGTGACCTGGGTGGGTTGTTAGAAGTTTGCACCTGCATCTCCTAAGCTGTAAATGGTGATGGTTCCTGCCTCGTGATGCTGTTGAAAGGGCATGAGACAGGGCTTAGCCCTGTGCCTAGTGCAGAGTAAACACTCAAATAACATCGGCTGCTACTTCTGCATACTAACACCAATAATTATTGCTTGTATTATTTTTATGTTTTTAATTCCAGTTAGTTAGCAAACAGTGTTATATTCGTTCCATGTGTACAATGTAGGGATTCAACAGTTCCATATGTCACCCGGTGCTCATCATGATTCATCCCACCACCTGGCTCCCCCATCCCCCACCCACCTCCCCTCTGGGAACATTTGCTCTCCATAGTTAAGAGTCTGTTTCTTGGGGCGCCTGGGTGGCTCAGTCAGTTAAGTGTCTGACTTCAGCTTAGGTCACGATCTTGCCGTCCGTGAGTTCAAACCCCATGTCGGGCTCTGCGCTAACAGCTCAGAGCCTGGAGCCTGCCTCAGATTCTGTGCCCTCTGTCTCTGCCCCTCCCCGCTCACACTCTTTCTCAGTCTCTCAAAACTGAATAAGTGTTAAAAATTAAAAAAAAAAAAGAGTCTGTCTCTTGGTTTGCCACTCTTTTTCCCCCTTTACTCATTTGTTTTCTTTCTTAAATTCCACATATAAGCAAAATCATATGGTATTTGTCTTTCTCTGACTGACTTATTTCACTTAGCATCACACACCCTAGTTCTATCCATGTTGTTGCAAATGGCAAGATTTCTTTTTCATGGCCGAGTAATATTCCTTTATAAATAATATACATCCTCTTCTTTATTCATTCATCAGTTGATGGACACTGGGGCTAAAGTACAACTAATTATTAATCCTAACAGTCTACATGGTCATCCCAGGCGGTCGCTGTGTCACAGAGGAGGACAGCAGGCCATAGGGCTGTTTCCCAAGCTCGGGGAGGCAGTCAGTGAAGTGTCACAAACATGGCTCTGAATTGTGGAAACAGACTCCATCACCAACAAGGGGACTTCAGTCAGGTGATTTAGTCCCTGTACAATTGAAATACAGAGGAGAATAAACCTAGCCTACAGGGTTATTTCAAGAATTTAATATGAAAACATTTCAAAGAGTATTCTGAATAAAGTAAAAGCCCTGCAAATAATTTTTGGATAGGAATAGTGATTTTGTAGCATTAAATATATGTATATCAAATAACTAACATGTACATAAAATACTATGCTATGATAGAATATATTTAATATACATATTAAATGTATATATGTGTTAATATATGTGCTTGACACATATCTTGGTCGCTTATGTTCCAGCCGTAGATTACAATATTGTGTTGTGTTGATTGGCCAAGTGGTATCACAGGTAAGGAGGTATCAGATTAACTAAAAATACAAACATAGATTCTTTATGACATAAAGCACAGAGAGCTTTATGAATGGTGGCTCCAATTTCCTGGAGTGAAAGATACTTTTTTTCTCCCTTCCTTCCTCCCTTCCTTCCTTCCTTCCTTCCTTCCTTCCTTCCTTCCTTCCTTTCTTCTTTCTTTCTTTTCTTTCTTTCTTTCTTTCTTTCTTTCTTTCTTTCTTTCTTTCTTTCTTTCTTTCTTTCTTTCTTTCTTTCTTTCTTATTTTTTAGCTTAAGGAGCATTGGTTCTGCCGAGGGGGCATTTTACTCCCTAAGGGATGTGTGATGATATTCGGAAATATCTTTCTTGTCACAGTCAGGAAGAAAGCGCTACTGGCATCTAGTGGGCGGAGACCAAGGGTGATGCTATACATCCCACAAGGCAAAGGACACCCCCCCCCCAACACACAGAGAATGAATGATCAGGCCCAAATGTCAGTCATGCCAAGGTTGAGAAACAGCTTTAAAGACTATCCCAACTCTCCAGATGGGCCCAGAGGAGTGGGATTGGATTCTCATTCCTTTTCCTCGGAATGGGTTGATGTGAGGGTGTGGGAAGAGTTAGTGGACCTCGGACAGAGGACGTATGTACAGTAATAACATCTAAGGTTGAAAAGAGCCCTGGGAACAGTGAGGAAGTGATCTAAAACCTGAGCTCAAAATTGCAACCTCTGCTGTCCTTGAATGGTTGCTTAGATACTAAACTCAGCAAGTGAGTTACCCCAAAGATCTCCTCCCGCTTTCTAAATGAAGAAGCTTCTAGTAACTTCAGGAATCTTTCAGCCTGTAGAACAAACTACTGCTGTCATTACTCGAGAACACCAGAGGGCGCTCAAGACACCACCAGGTGACACCGAAGGTGTTCTGCTGGCCTTTGGATGCTGCATCCCAGGGGCTGGGGCATGAAGCTGGAAAGTCAACATTTTCTCTTCCATCTCAGCCCCTCATAAACCAACATGGCTTCCTTCTTTTCTTCTGCTCAGAGCGGCTTGGCAAGGCTTCCTGACATCATAGCTAAATGAAACTCTGCCCCAGGGAGCCCGGCTGGCAGAGGGGCTGAATCGTGGGCGCCCTCATATCCTCAGCCCCTTGGCATTTGACAGAGAGATTTCTATTTAAAAACAAGCCTTAGAGAGTGGTGCTGCAGTGGCCTCTCAAGGCAAGGCCTACGATTACTTCCTTTGGCAGTAAGATTAGCACAGTAATGGAGAGATGGTGGGGTACAGGTCAGGTTCCAAGAAGACGCAGGTTTAGCCTAACTACCTAGTTATATGGGACTTTTGGGATTCAGGTTCCTGTGTTGCCTTGGGTGGAGTGGGGGAGGGGGCGTGTATGAATTTCCTCGGGCCACTGGAACAAGGTGCGGAAGACTGGGGGCTTACACAACACAAATTAATTATCTCCCACTTCCGGAAGCTGGAGGTCCAGGATCACGGTGTCGGCAGAGCTGGTGGTTGCCGAGGGCCATGCAGGAGAATGTGCTCCATGCCCCCCCTTTCCCCCTCCCAGTTTCTGCTGGTCCCTGGCAGTCTTTGACTTGTAGGTGCATCACCCCAATTCCTGCCTTCATCTTTACGAGGTGCTCCCTCTGTGTGCATGTCTGTCTCTGTGTACACACTTTGCCTTTTCATAAGAACAATCCATCCTACCAGATCAGAACCTAGCCCCATCTTAACCTGGTCATCTGGAAAGACGCCATTTCCAGATAAGGAAATTACCTGGAAATTCGCAGGTACTGGTGGTTCGAATGCCAACACCTTTTGGAGGGACACACAGTTCAACCCATAACAGATGCCTTCTAAAGTCTCTTTGGGGCTTTTGACATCACGGCTTTGGAGTCTTGAAAACAAGACTGACTCCATGCACTGTGCTAATGGTGCATCCAGCGAATGCTTCCCAGGAGGGAGGGGTGTACTTTTTCAGCCACGGAAAACCAATTCCAGCTCAACAGCTGGAATGTTAAAGTTCATCGGTGACGATTCTTCCCAAGGGGCTGTTATCGCTGCTTATTGCCACCCTCAGTGTTTCAGAATCACTTCGATGCCAGTTGGAATAAATGGAAACCGTGTTTTACTTTAAAAGCGAAACATACAATGCTATCATGTTGCACAAGCGAGTGTGCAGTGGGACAGGGGCAACTACGGTTTCAAGATGATTTAGGAATTTGATCCAATGTCTGGCTGCACCACCACGTGCTTTGAAAGGCACCTCGCAGATGGGTTTCATAATTGAGAAATGCATTTGTTCTTTGTTGGTGTATAAAAATAACATGATTCAAAGCTTAGGGTCGGAATGTCTTTCTGAAAGTGATTTCCCTCCATCATGGACACATAAACTAATATGTTTTCACAGAAATGACATGTCGGAGTGGGGGAAGGTGGGATTATGACTGCACTCTTTTGGAAAGAGAGCCTCCATGGGGAAAAAAAAAGTCAAAGGAGTTTGCAAATGGACACCACACTGCCGAAGGAAAATGATAACATAATTAAGTATCTTAGAAGCCTTGCTTTGTGCTTAGAAAAATAACCAAAGAGGGTGCCTGGGTGGCTCAGTTGGTTAAACATCCAGACCTTGATTTCAGCTCAGGTCACGATCTCATGATTTCTGGTATCGAGCCCCGTGTCTGGCTCTGCACTGACTTCATGGAGCCTGCTTGAGATTCTCTCTCTTCCTTTCTCTCTGTCCCTCCCCAGCTTGCATTAACGTGCTCTCTCTCTCTCTCTCTCAAAATAAATAAAAGTTAGAAAAAAGAAAAGAACCAAAGAGAATTAAAGGCATGACGTACTCTTGGACAGACAAGCCCTTCACAGAAATGCAATTCACAGGGCTTGATAAATTTCAACATTCTGAGAAATGCACAGTAGAGCAACCTTCTCTAGGAATTTTGAGAACCCATGTTACCTGAACAGCTTAACGTATTCCATCGCCTCCACCTGCTAGTGAAAACCAGTGACTTGTTTTTAAAAGAAAATGAGCTTTTCCAACTACATGACTAGAACTTCCCACTGGCACATGAAAAGAGGGACATTTCCCCAAACCTGCTTATTCTGCTCCCAGCCTGCTTGGTGGTTTGGGGCCCCAAGACATCCCATGGCTTTTCCATGTGTCCCCAGGGTTACTGACTTTTTTTTTTTAGAACTAAAAAGGAACCTGCCCCATGTTTTCTTTCTTGTAAGACCTACATAGAAGAAGGTTCTGAGGGTTTTTCAGGAATAGGGAACACATGAGTATTGCTTTTCAGACACCTTCATTCAGTCTGAACAAGTTCCTCAAATCATAACAGACAAATACACGTGTTCTCGGCAGGCCCTGCCTGAACCGTTTGTAGCTCCAAGGTGCAGAACCCACTCGTCTATATTTCTGCAGAGGGATATACACAGAGAGCGGAAGGCCACTGCTGGCTCAGTGCCTGCAGCCCAGGTGCTCAAACTCCAGTGAGCAGGAGAATCGCCTGGAAAGCTTGTGAAAACACAGACTACCAGGCTTACTCCAAAGCTCTAGATTCAGTAGGTCTGGGGTGGGGACTGAGAATTTACTCTTCTAACAAATTCCCAGGGGAGGTTGCTCTGGCGTCTGGGGAATGCATTTGGAGAACCACTGTGCTCTGTAATAAGGAACACGGGGAAGGTGACAACGAGTGCCCCCTAAGGCTCTCCAAAGGTCTTACCAGTGTCACCAGGTCCCTTCTACTGGCCTGATTTTACCCTCCCTCCTTAGGAGCAAGGGAATGTGTGCACTGGGAACATGACCCGGTGACAGGTCACCATGGATGACCTAAAAACAGACACATTCTCCCTTGGTTAATTGGGGTTCAGGGGAGTGTAACAGAGACAGGCCCTGTAGGGGAGGCTGTGGCCCCTGCATCATGCATCATCAGGGGGTGGGATGAGGGTCTGAAGTGGGACGGAACGTGGGCATGTCTCTGAGTCAGCAAGCTTGCTTCGGGGTGAGCAGTGGGGGCATGGAGAGAGTACTCCTCTGCCCTCCCCTTAGTAAGGGGGTTTCAAATACTGTTTGAGCAGCAGACTCATTTAGGATAAAAAAAAAAAAAGAGCAACAGAGAGACAGAGTGGGTGGGGAGAAGGGCCCCTCTTGGCATTGGTCTGGCAAGGCCTTTCTCTTGATCCTCTGGTGCTTGACCTTACAGAGCACAGTTTGAAAACCATTTGGTGGTTCTTCCCCTCTCCCATCTTTGGGCTTCCTCCAAAGGCTTTCTGAGCTCGTCTGCAGAAGGCAACCTTTATGGTGCTCTGAAACACACAGAATCCCATAGCGTACCTTCTACTTTCAGCAAAGGAAGACCTGTCCAGAAAAGACTGGGTCATAGTTTTGCTGGAGACTTGCTGAGTAATGCAATAAAATGAGTACATCTGGGGGTATCAACGGGTATTAATTACCATGTGTGGATTTGCTGAGTAACGGCAGCTCTGACGGAGACCTCAAGGCTTATTCAGGTAGTGGAAGGAGCCCCGTGTGAATGAGTGTGTATAAGTGTGTAGGGGTGGCACGTGTGACAGCTGGGATTCTTTTAGGTAATGGGCTTCCACGCACGACAGGCCCCCAGGGGACATGTGACTGCTCCCTTTGTTTCCTCACAAGATACCCTAACCCAGTCCATGACGGGGAGATGGAATAGCCTCACAGTTAAGAACATGGACTCCACAGCCACACGACTCAAGTTCAAATCTCTGCTCCTCCACCGACTGCCTGGGTGAGCTCAGGAAAGTCCCTTAACCTCTCTGTGCTTGTTTCTTCCACAACTTGCTTCATAGAATTGTTGAGGGGGTTAAATTAGTATACATAAGGCACTTAGAAAAGGCTTTGGTGTACAACAAGGACTATAAACATAGTTTGGATTTTAATTTTTACCAAGAATTTTTTATGCTTCTACATCAAATTCTCAGTGGATATTTGATTTTTATTTTTAGGAGTTAAGGCTGGGAAACACCAGAAGCTATTTGCTTAAAGGTCTAAAAATTGTCCATCTTCTCCTATCAAACCTTTTCTTTTAAAAAAATTTTTAATGTTTATTTATTTGAGAGAAAGAGAGGGAAAGAGAGAGAGAGAGAGAGCAAATGGGGGACAGGCAGAGAGAGAGAGGGAAACACAGAATCTGAAGCAGGCTCCAGGCTCCGAGCTGTCAGCACAGAGCCCGACCCAGGGCTTGAACCCATAAACAGTGAGATCGTGCTGGAGCTGAAGTCGGATGCTTAACTGACCGAGCCACCCGGGTGTCCATCTTGTCAAACCTTTAAAGATAATTTTTTAAATATCAGATATCACCTGGGGCGCCTGGGTGGCTTAGTCGGTTAAGCGTCCGACTTTCACTTAGGTCATGATCTCGCGGTTCGTGGGTTCGAGCCCCGCGTCGGGCTCTGTGCTGACTGCCAGCTCAGAGCCTGGAGCCTGTTTCGGAGTCTGTTTCTCCCTCTCTCTCTGACCCTCCCCTGCTCGCGCTGTCTCTCTCTCTCCTAGAAATAAATAAAAATATTTT
Organism: Hyaena hyaena; assembly: GCF_003009895.1. Classification (NCBI taxonomy): domain Eukaryota; kingdom Metazoa; phylum Chordata; class Mammalia; order Carnivora; family Hyaenidae; genus Hyaena; species Hyaena hyaena. Next base: position 2,421,508 of record NW_024080634.1, read on the forward strand.
TTAAAAAAAATCAGATATCACCTTCAAGGACAGATATGAATGTTGTTGCATCATGGGAGTCGGGACTACCTGGTGTAAGAGTGGGGTTGCTCTTAAGAGAAGCAGAAAGGGGTGGGATCCAAGACTGACCCCTGATGTCTAGTTTTCTACTCTCACCCCTCTCTTGCTCATACTCAAGAATTCATGCTAAAATTGAAGGGCACATAAAAGAACCATCCTTCAGAAGCTATGATCGCTAGAATGGCAAAGCCGGTAACAGTGGGCATTAAATGAGCACATACTACATGCTCTGGGCTGTGCTAAGTACTTGACACATGTTCTGTCCTAGGTTGGGCTTCTCTGGAGACCCAGAGGCACCAGCTCATGTGTAAGGGACTTATTAAGGATAAACACCCAGGGGAACTCGGTAAGGAAGTGAGAAAGCAGGACAACAAAGAGGAGGAAATCAAGCAAAGATGCTCTCAGAGGTGAGGCAAAATTGCCCAGAGGTAGCTTCCACCTGTTTGTGTAGGGACCGTGGGGTGTCAGTTATACCCTTGAGCTGTCCCCAGTGGAGGACATCTTGAGAGTCCTCTTGGGAGGACTTTTTGATGAAGAGTCATCTTGGGAGAATATAAATTCCCAAGCACTTCCAGCTCTACATCTTCGAGCAAAGAGGGTCTCCAGTAGGTCAAGGGCGGGGCCGCGGGCCTTGTTTGGCTGTTATTGGAAGCAGAGCACGGGAGAAAAAGGGATCCATGGAGATCTCAAAGGAGAAGTGCTTCCAAAGTACTGTCCCTCCACCTCAGAGTGACTTTGCCCCAGAAGACAGGACCCAGAGGTGATCTTAGCTTCCACCAACTCCTGTCAACAAGTGCCAGCTGAGGCAAGTGGTAGATGGTCAACGATGATCTCTCGGGTTAGGTGTCAATCCTCCTCCAATTACCTGCTGTGTGAACTTGGTCGTCTCTTGGAACTTATTTTCCATATCTGTAAAATTGACATTCAAAATAGAACTTATTTCAAAGAAGGTTGTTCTGAGAATCAAATACATCACAGCATGTAAAGCGCTTAAGACACTATCTGGTGTATAGTAGGTGCTTCATCCAGGACAACTGTCACTTAACAGAATCAGAGTGCTTACACCAGGAAGATGCACAGCAAGGGAAGGGTTGGCCAGGAAGCAGTGGGATCTGGCACTCGCTAAGCAGAAAGGGGCTGATGGAGTGTGCGGGGAAAGCAGGACACAAATCAGAGTCCAGAGAAGTCCAGTCCAGGCAGGAAGGCTCAGGCATCAAGTACAGTTTGCGGGGAGGCCGTCTGGACCCAGACCCTGGACATGAGGCGATTAACAACACATGCTCTAAAGAGTGGAGCTGAAAACCCCAGACTGTGGACACGGCCTCTTTATCCTTGGATCCATTTCATTTTGGCTGCTGGGTAATTCTACTTGCATTTAAAAAAAATATCTTTATTGGGATATAATTCGCATGCCATAAAATGCCCTCATTTAAAGTATACAGTTCAATGACTTTAGTAGATTCACGTAGCTGTATAAACATCACTGCAGTGTAAGTTTAGGATATTTTCCTCGCCCCGAAAAGAAATCCCATCAGGGGTCACACTTCATTCTCACTTCCCACCAACACCTAACAACCACTCACCAATTATTTGTTTTTACGGATTTGCCTATTCTGGACATCTCACGTCAATGGAACTATACAATATGTGGCCCTTTGTGACTGGCCTCTCACACTTACAATACTGTTTTCAAGGTTTATCCATGTTGGAGCATGAATCAGTGCTACGTATTCCTTTTTATTGCTGGGTAATATTCCACTGCAGGTATATACCACTTTCATTTATCCATACCCTCACTGATGGACATCTAGGTTGTTTCCACCTTTTAGCTATTATGAACACTGTTGCTATGAACATGTGTGTGCAAGTTTTTGTTTGGGCATATGTTTTAATTTCTCTTGGCTAAATACCAAAGGGTAAATTTACTAGGTCATATGAAACCTCTATTTTTAAGCTTTTGAGGAACAGCCAAATTGTTTCCCCAAATAGCTGCACAATTACATTTTAACCAGCAGTGTATAAGGGTTCTGATTTCTCCAAATCCTCACCAACAGTTATGATTATATATCGTTTTTATTCCCATCCATCATAATGGGTGTGAGGCAGCATCTCATTGTGGTTTTGATTTCCATTTCCTTCATCGCTAACAATATCGAACATCTTTTCATGTGCTTGTTGGCCCTTTGTATAGCTTTTTTGTATAAATGTCTATTCAAATCCTTTGTCTATTTTTTGAAATGTTTATTTATTTTTGAGAGAAAGAGAGACAGAGTGTGAGAAGAGGAGGGGCAGAGAGAGAGGGAGACACAGAATCCGAAGCAGGCTTCAGGCTCTGAGCTGTCAAGCACAGACCCCGACGTGGGGCTCAAACTCACAAACCATGAGATCATGACATGAAGTCAGACAGTTAACTCACTGAGCCACCCAGTTGTCCCTAAACAAACAAACAAACAAACAAACAAACCTCATAGCTTTAGCTCTTATATTTAGGTCTGTAATCCATTCTGAATTAAACCTGTGTATGGTGTGAGGTCAGGAGTCCAATTTCAGTCTTTTGCATGAGAATATCCATTACTGATATCTGATGTCTGGACTACCTCCCTGGGGGTGGGCCCTGCTGCCTCTGCTGGATCTTAACAACTAGCTATGTAGAGGGACTAAAGTTCTTATTAGTTCAGTGGTGTAAATTTGCCACACAAGTCCAGGCCTTGCTTTGCTTGTGTTAGAAAACATAAAGTTGGAAGCAATACTCTTAAATATATACCACTTCCATTTCATCAGAGAAAACTAGTGAAGCTCAAATAATTCACCACTGTGCATTTAGCTTTGAGGGCCTCTAGGCTTATGTATGTATGTATGTATGTACGTATGTATGTATGTATGTATGTATGCATTTGAATTCTCTCCCTTCCTAATATCTCTGGGGCCTGTCTAGCCAAGTGAAGAATGCACACAAAGCTACCAAAACCAACTGAAAATGAAAAACATTAGTTGAGAATCAGTTTTCCTTATCTATACAATTAGCCTGAAAGGTCCACATTATTGGGTGGTATGTTCCCAGGAGAGGCAATCTTTGCCCACGAGAGCTTCTGATCTAGCCAGCCGGTCACCAGGGACTGGATTCCTTGGGTTTTATCTTTTCATCTTGTCTTTCCAGTTGAGGCCAGACACTCAAATTGAAATGAATGTTTCAGAACTTTGATCTGGACTTGACAGAGCTAAATGAGAATCCCCTGAGCACCTGCATCTCTAAGAATTAGGTTCATCTGTCTGAAACCCAACTAAAAAGTGGCTTGAAGGGGTGCCTGGGTGGCTCAGTTGGTTAAGCGTCCGACTTCAGCTCAGGTCATGATCTCACGGTTTGTGGGTTCGAGCCTCATGTCGGGCTCTGTGCTGACAGCCAGCTCAGAGCCTGGAGCCTGCTTTGGATTCTGTGTCTCCCTCTCTCTCTGACCCTCCCCTGCTCATGCTGTCTCTATCTCTCTCTCAAAAATGAATAAAACATTAAAAATTAAAAAAAAAAGTGGCTTGAAAAACACTGGAGATTTTTTTCTCTCTCATGTGCCCCAGGGCTGGTGAGGCGGCTCTTCTCCTGGGACAGCTGCTCCGTCTCCTCAGCACACACTCATTCGTAGAGTGTCAGGCGTCCAGCCATCACATGTGTGTTCCAGTTAGCAGGAAGGACAGAGAAAAAATAAGGGAAGTCATTTCCTTTTTTTTTTTTAAGTTTATTTATTTATTTTTGAGAGGGAAGAGAGATGGGGGAGAGAGAGAGAGAGAAAGAGAGAATGAGCAGAGAGGGGAAAACAGAGAAGGAGACAGAGAATCTCAAGCAGACTCCGTGCTGTTGGTGCAGAGCCCAACGTGGGGTGCGATCTTGGAAATCATCTTGATCTCATGAATCGTGAGATCATGACCTGAGCCCAAATCAAGAGTCAGATGCTTAACCGTCTGAGGCACCCATGTGCTACAAACTCTTTCCCTTTAAAGACATTTTCCAGAAGGTGTACATCATTTCTACCTTCAGCCTTTGCTAGAATTTAGTCAGAAGGCCACACACATTCCCAGTTCTGTGAAATGTATTCCAGTCAGATAGGTGCTCGGCTCTTCACTGGGGTCTCCATTGCGAAGGAAGCAGAGCAGAATTGGCATCAGGGAGGTCCAGACTTCTCCATCACAATCCATGGGCTCTCTGTCCCAAGACTCAAGGAATCTGCTTCCAATTCCAATTCTGCAAATAACTTGTCAGCCCCATCGGAGAGCTGGTCAGGACAGTGCACAGATGCTTTCTTGCTCAGTTTACCCCTTCTCCATTTCTACATTTTCATTTAATATACTTGGATTTAGCCCAGTGCAGTAGAATAGAGATCTAGACTTTGAAGGAAATGAAACCCCCAAATGGCTCAGGGTGTAGTGATTTTGCTACTTGAGATATGGTTGTACTCTCCACTTTCAAATGAAGATGCTAACATTGTTTTCCAGAACAATTGCACCATCTAGACGAAGGGACACACAAAAGTGTCAATTCGCCGTATGTTAGCTTTTTTTTATATATAATGAATTGTAGCAAGTGGTTGCTATGAAAACACAGGCTTCCTATGGCTGCCCTTCCAATGACCCATACCCTGACCTGGACAGACCACCTTCTGTCCAAGAGAGGAAAAGTTTTGTTCCAGGAGCAGATGAAATCCTGGCTTGCCCCTGGCGACCACTAGGATTAATCAGACACCCGTTAAACAGCTGACAGAAAGACCAAACCAAGTGACAATAATAAGCACACACATTTCTCTGAAGGTCTCACCTAGTCCCTTTCTTTGTCCTAATACCTGCTCTGAAGCCCTAGCTGTCTGTTGCTTCAAAAATGGAACACTTGGGAGCTAAGACGCTGAACGTTTTTAGGATCAATACGGTATTCGCCCAAGGGGTTATGAGACACAATGCCAGGGACAGAATTTGCAGTGGGGCTTGCATGGGATTAAGCTGTTTCCCCAGGACTCATCGCCCAGTGCACAGCCAGCTCTGAAACCCTCGGACTGTGGTGGTTAAGATCAGCTGAAAGGCACCGTCACTGTAAACAAATTACATTCAGGTGCAGAAAGCGAGTGGAGGAAGCCAGCAAAAGGAAGACAAAAGTCTGAAATTTTGCTCAGGAGGTTCCCAGGAGTCTCTCTTACAGAAAGCATCCACACAATGTGAGTTTCACATCACAGATCCTCGCCCAGCTCAGAGTTCTTCATTTTCCTACCTGCCCAGAGCCACTTCTTAACATCAGCAATCATTCAGATTCCCTTTCACCTTTTTATTTCACTCTGTTCTCTAGGACAACACAGAAAGCAAACACAATCACATCTGTGCTGATGATTTAATAGTAAATCTCCTTGGATCCAAAGTGACTTCTCTCCGATTTTATTTTAAAACACGTGGAAGAAGAGAAGCAAACCTAGATTATATCTGGCCCCAAATACAGCTATCTCAAATATTGTTATGGAAAGCTGGGGCTGGGGGTTGATTTTCCAGACTTCCATATAAGGTGGCTAAGAAATGAGGGCAAAATATCACCCACTGTTAACTGTTTTACGAGTTATGCGAGGGAGCAGAGAAAGAGTGAAAAACTAGTCATATCTGAGTTGTAAAAATCAGATGTGGGGAAACGTGGCTGTATGGAGGAAAGGATTTAATGAATTTAAATCAGATGCCAAAGTAATCTTTATTGGGGAATAAAATAAAATCCATTTTTCTGATATATGCTGCGGAGGAAGCTTTTCAAAGCAAGACAAACTCTATTTCCAAATGCCTCTGGAAGCTTCCCTCCAAGGACACAACACTAGTGCTATTAATCTTGACTTGGTGAATGAAAGTATTATGGGGATTTCATTCCAAACCTTCACATCTTAAAGAGCTCCGCAGAGCCCGGATAAAGAGACCCGTTTTTACTTTGGCGATTCCACAGAGGTAACTCAGTTTAATTTCCCTTTCATCTCTATGGGAGGACTCAAAACCTTAAAAGCAAACAGGTTTCCTTTTCTCGTTCCTGAGAGAAGGCCTCTGTTGCTTTCTGAGGCTCCAAGACCCAAGGTGAGCACTCCGTCTCCATTTGTTATTTTGGAAGCTGTAGAGAACCAGAAGTAAGTCTGAAATAATAGGCAAACGGTAGATTCCTCCCTTCTTCCGGAAAAGTTATTGCCCTTCCAAATGCCAGTTTGTTTTTTGATTTTCCAAGGTCCAGCCCTGTAGTTGGCATAGAAAAACACTTTAGAAGCCAGCACATCGATGATAACCACCGCCCCCCCCCCCGCCCACACACACACACACACACACACACACACACACACACACAAGGACAATGCCAAAGGCACGGCTGTTTGGTTCCATCAGGCAAATTCTGATCTAAGTTATCTGCCACCACTATTCCCCATCCCCCCACCCCCCCATTGGGTATGGTCACACCAGCCTGTTTGTTGAGATTCTAAAATGCAATTAAATTTTCTGGGATGAAAAAAAAAAAAAAACCAGAGTGTGTGTGTGTGCGCGCGCGCATGCTTATTATGTAGACGCAGACTGTTTGAAATGGAAACACAACTCCCATTGTGAATAAAAGGAAAAGTATTGTGGAAAATTATACCAGTTTATCTAGGCTAAAGGAGAGATTTTATGCCTCATTGTGCTAGTTACGAGGGAGCCAAGAGAAAAGGGTACCCCAGGAATTATCTGAAAATAAACAGCTAAAGCGGGCTGCAGTTTGCTACAAGTTGTTCTGAAATGCTAAGAACTCAGGGCCCTTACTTTCCAACCAAGGGCCAAGGAGGAAAAAGGCTCTGACGTACTAAGTCTTACATAAAACAAGACACACATCAGCACTTGGTTTTTTCCCTTCAGGTGTATCAAGACACGGACTTGTGTGAAAACTGAACAGCATTTACACTGATGCCGTATGTTTTGTCCTTCCCCACACACGGGGAAGATGAAGAACAAGACAGATGAAGAAAAACAGAACTTGGAGCCTCAGAACAAGAATCTCTTGATTTGCATTAACAGTTGTCACACACGCGTGTGTCGACATGGTAGGAATGGGGAAACGTGAGAAAAGTCTCACATTTTTCGTTATGGAAAAGAAAGTTTTGGGTCTGCGAGAGTGATATAAACCTGACAGCGGAATCGCCAAAACATCAATCGCATCAGGAGTAAAAATGTACAAAGAATTCATTTAAATTGAAAGAGGAAAAAAATGGATACAACTTTTCCGAGGTAAGGTATGGCTTTGAAATATGCAAATTTGCCCGATTATTGGACCACAGTTATGCAAGGGAATACTAAAGTATATAAAATATGCAACAACACAAGGAAGTAGCATTTGTCTAATTAAACTCTAAAAGGTTTATTTCTGATGCAAAGCAGTCACACGGTCTAATAAGTGTGCTCCAAACCACCGTGGATTAAATTATGTAAACAGTTTCCTTAAAAGCTGATGCGTTGACGTATACTCCTCTCCTCCCGCATCAAATAGTCACACATGCGTTTCTGGAAGAGTCTGCCGTGTGAATTTTGCAATCCTCTGGTATGAATCTGAAAACAGCCCCTTCCTAAAGCCTTTATGAGATGATGTGCTAGATTTTCTTGGTCAAGAGGTCTCTGAAGTTGTAGGCTTTTGTATTTACACTTTTGAAATATCTCTATTGTGATGCAAATCTTGATTTTCAATCAAAATTAGCTGGAAAAAAAATCTTTCCCTGGAAAGCAAGGAAGCAAGGAAGCCTAAATCTCCCAAGTTTTTTCTCTTCTGGCCTCCTGTTAAGCCCGTAAAACAAATGATATTAACCACTCACACCTTTTGCAAATGCGGATGGAAAACAATTGTATCCACGGACACTTGTAACCAACCACAGTTTTTGTCTCAAAGGGCGCTGAGTTTATGCGTTTTAAAGGACCAGAGCTTTTATTTTTTCTCCTTCCTTTTTCTAACTTGGGCACCAATGTAAAAAAAAAAAAAAAAAAAAAAAGTATCCCAGAGCATTTTCGCTTTTGTTGATGGTTCAAAATCAAATCTGTTTTCGAGAGTCTGCCCTACTCGGCCTGGATCCTTTGGTTAAGTCCGGATGAATCAAATGAAACGAAACACAAAAGGAAGGCGTCATCAGTGGCATGGAGACTTCCCATTTTTATTTTATTTTAAAAGCTGAGCGTTAAAATGTGGGATCCTCTGAATCTCCCCAGAAAGGCAGAAGACCCTTCTGGGGACCCAGCCTCCTGGAAGTCTTTGGTCTGCCTCAGGTTGAGGGGTTTCTGTGCGTGTGTGTGTGTGTGTGTGTGTGTGTGTGTACGCGCACGCCTGTGTCTTACTGTACCCTCCGAGATGGGGTTTGAAGGAGCGTTTCTCCTGCCAAAATACACACACAGCCTGAGATTAAAAAGGCTGAAACCTACCAGCAAGTTCTTAACGCCCTCCCACAATCATTAGACCAAATCCACCATCATTCCAGATTCATTTTTCCCTTATTCATCTGTCCAACTAATTCCTGCCGCATTCACCAGGCTTATATCTTAATCTTTTCTGTTACATAGAGAATACATAATGAAAAGCTGCATTTTCTGGGTACATGCACACATTTGGAGCGGATGAACCATATGTGAAGGGACAAACAATGCTGAATGCCGGCTGAATGGTGCCCAGCGCTAAAAACACTGCGGCCGCAGGAACAAAAAGCCGCGAGCAGGAGCTGGTGTGAGGCTGGCCTCTGCTTAAACACCAGGGGATTCGCCGCCGAAACATGGGTATAATTTCACTGTTTTCACTCACACAAGCTGTGGGAAAGGAGTCACCATCTGATGTTTGATTGTGTGGGATATGTTTTTGGCAGTGGCCTTGTATTCTACATTGACAAGAAAAAGAAAAAAAAAGAAAGAAAAAAGTAGAGAGGGGGAGAAGGCGGGGGAAGAACAAAATAAAGAATAGAGCTACATTTGCTGTTTTTAATTTGCCGTCTGGGGGACAGACACAGCTGACAGAGTTCTGACCGGTGGCCACCTGAAAAGTAGGGCCAGGGCCTGGTGACTGTCCCCTCTGCCTGCACCACCCCCCGAGGGTCCCTTTTATGCCAGTGCTACCCCGAGGACTTGGGTCCATCCACTCTTGTTGTCTGGTTAACTTACCACTGAGCTGCGGGGCTGACGTTTGCCTGATTTAATAAAGCCTTTTATCCAAGATAGTGACTGGGGAAGCGAGCTTGGGGAGGCAGGCTCCTGCAGGCACCAACCAGGAAAGGCCCACGGGTCCGAGGGAGGCATTTTCCAGAACCTCAGTGGCATCCGGGGTTGATGCCCAGCTGTCTGGTGTCTGCAGGGGCCACTCGGGCGTCTCCCCAGCTTGTTGGTTTCTCAAGTGGTTTCTGGCTGGAAGAAGGCAGGGTTGTCAGGTTGACACCTTGGGGTCCCCATCCCAAGGGTTCTAGAAAGAGACGATTGGCCTCAGTGCCCTTCTCCATCTTCTTCTCACCTGGGAATGACGGGTTTAGCAACTAAAGGTCCAGGATGTCCATTTCAATTTGGATTTCAGGTCCACAATGAATACTACAAAATGATGTGTGATTTATCTGAAGTCCAAATTTCACTGAGTGTCCTCTGTCTTATCTGGGAACCCCACCCCCCCCTCCAAGCCCCCCCCCGCGCCCCTCCCTTATCAGGGAGGCAGACTCCTCTGCCCACATCTCAGGGTGTTAAGAGGATAATGAGAAAATAGACGGGGAGCTGCTTTCCAGAAAGGTCATTAATTAGCCTGGCTGGTTAGCACGCAGTTCCCATGCCCCAGCTGTGCTGACTCTCCTTTTAACTTCCAGCTTCTACCAGGACACGTCACCAGTCATACGAGACGGAGTTTGGTGGCCCCACGTCCTTCTCCCTCCAGCCCGTCCTCCAATGGCTTTTGCATCATGTTATTTGGACCACGTTTAAAACCAAACCAAACCCCCCAATCTGACACCCACTGCCTTCACTAGCGGCAAATAGTGTTTAATGGACGACGTGGAGAAAGTCACCTTCTCCCCCACTGAGTATGTGCTCACACTCTTCAGCCACCACGGGCCCCACCCCCACTCCTGCCGTGGCCTTGGCCTGCAGTGGCAAGTGTGACCCCAGCCTCTGTTCACGGGGACACCAGACTGCTATCTTTGCGCATTGGTATTTGTTAATAAGCTGCTGATGCCCAGTTGGCCGCCAGGATTTGTCCCGAGGTGGGCACACTGCTTTGACTTTCTCGTTATGTGGCTCCAGGAAGCCTGTCTGACGAAGGGCAGTGAGAAGGGAAAAGGTTTCCCTTGGGGGTGAGGGCAGTGGAGGGAGGGCGCATCTCGTGGACAGCCAGTGCCAGGAGCCACGCTGCATTTATTCTGCACGTGGGCAGATGGAGACGGCAAAACGCTGGTGGCTGGCTGCATGAACCGGGTCTGTGCTCTGACCCTCAAAAGTCTACCGACGAAATTTCCAAAGGAGCATTGCTCTTTTGCAAGTGCTGTGACCGGGGACAGTAGTGACGGCACATATTGGCAGGGACCGAAAGTGCAGATTTCCCCGTGTGGCGGAATTGCCCTCATTTCCAAACCTGATACCGGGGGCATAATGGCCATTTCTAATGACCACATTAGCATCACGGAGTAATATATCTACAATAAATGAAGACTGCTTTGCAATTAGTACCAATGATCACAGCTGTGGAGACAAATGGCATATGTGCTAATTAAATAATTTGTCACTTGACTGTTAAACAAACAATTCAGCCTCTTTACATTCCAAACTGCCGTCTTCAGAACACCACCATGGGCCATTAACCCCGAGGAAGGAACAGCGGGCTGTGCCCACAATTGTGGGAGAGTGATGTCTCAACAGCAGGATAAAAAGTGACAGGGAAACTTCAAAAAAAAAAAAACAAAAAAATAGGGCGCCTGGGTGGCTCAGTTGGTTTCGCGGTTAAGCATCTGACTCTTGGTCTTGGCTTCAGTCATGATCTCACAGTTTGTGAGTTTGAGCCCCACTGCCAGGCTCTGCGCTGACAGCGCGGAGCCTGCTTGGGGTTCTCTCTCCTCCCTCTCTCTCTGTCCTTCCCCCACTTGTGCTCTCTCTCTCTCTCTCAAAATAAATAAATAAACTAAAAAAAAAAAAGTGACAAGGTGAAACTAGCAAAGTGCTGGAGAATCCTTAGAGCTTCAAGACAACCCAGAGACTGACTCATCCAGCCTCTCTTCTTGCCAGAAATGGAGGCAAGTGTGAGGAAACAGTGCCCCTAAATCATGCTGTTCTTTCCCTTCTCTCCGTGTGTGGTGTCCCCCACTCCACCCCCATCCACCACCACCCCCGCCCCCCGCCTGCCTCATTTTCTGATATAAGATGAAAAGGTCCGAATAGAGTCCTTTCTTCCTGATTGTTAGTTGGGACTCAGCGATTCTACTGGCCATTTACTTATTTCTGGTGTAAAGTATTCTTGCTGTGTAATCTCTCTGTCTCTTAGAGGAGATGATGTGTGAACACTCTGGCCAGGCAAGTCTTTCGTATCCCCAGTGAGAAGATTGCGGTAGTCTGAAAGGGTCGTTAGGGAAATAAAAGCTTAGAGTCCTGAATAGCTTCCCGACAATTGTCCGGGGGCAAGCTGCCCCCTCACCCACCGGCCAACCCAATTAGACTACATCCTGCCTTTTAGGAAAATTCGCTAAATTTTGTACCATGCCCCTGGATCAAAATAAGAATTTTAAGTATTCAGTATCGTGTATGTATACAGAGTTGTGAAAGCATATAGAATAAGTGTCTGTAACCTCAAGGGGCATTAAACGTTTTGTCGTGTGCGTCTAGAATCTAAAAAGCTGTGTCAGCACTTTGAAAAGATTCACTTTAATTTTTATCGACATACATTCTGTCATTGACGAATCAAATAGTACTTAAATGCATGGTAAGGAATAAACACAGCTTTCAGCCCCACTTCTAGAATTTCACTCCCCTGAGGCAGGGAATTGCAACAATTGCTTTTTTTTCTGGAATTTACCTCATGTTGCTAGATGATGTGTGTCCAGGGGATTTCCCTGATTATATTTTCCAACACTGGTATTAAAAGCTTTTGTTTCTTCATTCAGTTATTCTGTCTTAGTTTTCAAAATTTCTGGTTCTCTGACTGCTCCATTTTTATATTTGCCTGTTTTTGTTTCATGAAAGAAGATCTTCTTTTCTATTCCTGAGAAGGTCATGTTTTTGTTTTTGAAGCGCGTACTTGTTGAAATGTTTACTGAATTATCTCTATTTCTTCTGGGTTCATCTTTATGTTTTTTGTCTTCCTCTTTCCCGTTGGAGTTTTCCTCAGATGTCTGATGATTCCGGTAGACCACCCCCATATAAGAGGGGGACACTAAGCTGCTAGTTGGATCTCTGGGTACATGATGAGGCGGAAGCCCGCTTTCCTATCCAGTGGCTGAGAAGGATCACCAGACTGTGTCACCATCTGATACAACCACGTAACTATTACCTTGCTGTGTGTATCTTCCGGGTTTTACCTAAGAGATGTGAGAGCAAAGCTTTGTTTATTTTGTCAAGCACTGCTTTCTCAGGCCCAGGATAGTGCTTAGAACATAATACATGTCAAAAAACAAAAACAGAAACAAAACAACGAAACACTTGTTGGATGAAGAAACGTGAAATGTGGGGTGGGGGAAGTTATACCAAGCACAAAGTGAATGGAAGCCTAGCAGGCGGAGACATTCATTTTGCCTTAGCGCATCAGGGAGGCTTTTGGGAAGACAGGGGATTTGACCAGAAGCCTGAAGAATGGGTAGGTCAAGGAGAAGAGGGACAAAGAGACCACACTGTCTGAAAGGAGCCACAGAGCATTGGACCTCCTGGGGCTCTTAAAGGTCATCCCTCTGGTACTTTTCAAACTGAGGGTCACCAACCATTCATTGATCCTGAAATCAATTTAATGGGTTTCCACTAGCACTTAAAAAAAAAAAAGAACTATCAGAATGCACCATCTGTAGTTAGGATGAGTTTGGTGAAAGGTTCTCTCACGAGTTTGCGGGCACGTGGGTGCACACGCGCACACGGGGCTGTGATGCAAAACTTCTTCCTTACTCCGGACACAGAAAGTTGGAAAAGCACTGTGCTCGAACGGTCCTCCCTTCAAATCCAGGATTCTCCCCTCTGGTGAATACATGTCGCTGCCAGACCGTCAGGAGGCCCCTCTTTTCCAGACTTTACAGCAGGCTCACCACTCACAGGGAGCCGACTGTATCCTGTCTCAGTGCGGCCCCAGCTGCTGGAAGCTGCCCTGTGTCTTTTTGTTCACTCGGAAAGATGATGTAAATCGGGCCACAGCGCCTTTTTTCCTTTTATGAAAACTTGAAAGACACAGGAAAGTGCACAGAATTACATCTAATCATCCGGAACTGACAACTGTTAACGTATTTTTGTGTTTGTTTTCTGTGTGTTATTTTTTTTGAAAGAAAGACCCCCTTCTTACCTCCCCCGCCCCATTGTTCTCCACGTTCCTTTCCGGGGGAAGGTACCCCATGTTTATTCTTCTCCAGATGGAGGACTTTTATGTGCATCCAGGGACAACCTGGAGCATTGTTTTGGTTTAGGCTTTGAGTTGAGATCAACACATAGAGGTATCGTTCGAGGTCTTGCTTCCATCACTGGGGCTGGGAGTTTTGCGATTACAGAGGAAGCACTCAATCCACAGCAATTGCGCCCAGACTTCCAGAACGTGGTCTGCCCACAGATTCTGCTTAAGGGGGAATCTTCGATTCTAAGACCTTGCGGATGAAGTATCTGCTCTCCCTCATGGAATGAGATCTCCTTATTCCTAGTAACACTGAAGTTTCTCCCCGTAACCCAAGCCAAATTAATTAATTAATTAATTCACAGTTGAATTGCACTTGGCATACTCCCAGCGAACCTGAACATCCGCCCAGGATGAGTTTTGCACAGACCAGTCCTAAGAGTAAGCACCTCAGTGGGAAAGTCTGCGGTCTGGCCCCGAAAGGCTTCACACTCGTTCTGGCCAAGAAGGAAGTGTAGATTAGACCAGGATAGGGGCGCCTGGGTGGCTTGGTCGGTTAAGCGTCCGACTTTCGCTTAGGTCATGATCTCGCGGTTCGTGGGTTCGGGCCCCGCATCGGGCTCTGTGCTGACTGCCAGCTCAGAGCCTGGAGCCTGTTTCAGTCTGTCACTCCCTCTCTCTCTGACCCTCCCCTGCTCACGCTGTCTCTCTCTCTCCTAGAAATAAATAAAAATATTTTAAAAACAAAGAAAAAAAAAAAAAGAACAGGATAAGTCTGGGGCACCTGGGCATCTCAGTCAGTTAAGTGTCGGACTTTGGCTCAGGTCATAATCTCGTGGTCCGTGGGTTCGAGCCCCACATCAGGCTCTGGGCTGACAGCTCGGAGCCTGGAGCCTGTTTCAGATTCTGTGTCTCCCTCTCTCTCTGCTCCTCCCCAGCTCGTGCTCTGTCTCTCTCTGTCTCAAAAATAAATAACCGTTAAAAATTTTTTTAAAAAAAGAACAGAGTAAGTCTGAGTTTCTTTCACAACATAGGCTATATAGAGAGAGATTATATGTATATAATCCTATATATATATATATATATATATATAATGGCATTTTTCATTCATGTAGCCAGCACCTATGGATCACCTCCTTTGATCCCTGAAGCAGTATAGCCCAGTGGTTAAGGGGATTTGGCTTAGAGACCTGAATTCTGGCTCTGGCTGCATATCTGTGGGCAGACACCTCTCTGAGCCTCATTACCCTAACACTATAAGGGAAATTCTCTTTGGTTAGGTTGGGATGAGCACTGGGTATTGTATGTAAGTGATGAACCACGAGAATCTACCCCAAAAACCAAGAGCACACTGTACAGATTGTATGGTAGCCAATTGACAATAAATTCTATTAAAAAAAGAAAAATATCATCCTTTTTATTTATAGGATCACTATAACGATTAAGTGAGTGGATAAATGTAAAGGGTGCTTGGCACAGAGTGAGAATTCATAAATATGGGGTGCCTGAGTGGCTCAGTCAGTTGAGCATCTGACTCTTGACTTCCGCTCGGGTCATGATCCCAGGGTCGTGGGATCGAACCCTGCATCAGGCTCCATGCTGAGTGTTGAGTCTACTTAAGATTCTCTCTCCCTCTGCCCCTCTCCCCTGCTCACTCTCTCTTGCTCTCTCTGAGATGAATAAAATTAAAAAAAAAGAATACAGAAAATATGAGTTACCTTGTTTTATTATTATTGCTTTTCATCAGGCTTTGTGCTAGGCTATGGAGACCTAGAGATGGACAGAGATTGGCCCCCCAGCAAAGACTCCATAACCTAGTGGCTTGTCTCTAGATTCTTCTCTTTCTTCCCTGATATCTTCTGAAATTAAAAAACAAATGCAGAGAGTGCAAATTACCTCCATAACCAATTAAAAACAGTGCTTGAGTTTGGGGGAGGTGAGTAGAGTCAGGGCAAAGACTCACATCAAACTGGCTGACTTCTTGGGAGGAGACAAGGACTCTCAGGGGTGGAGGGAATGAACAAGCCCACAACCTCTTCCCCAGGGCTCAGGAATGTCCCTGGGCCTTTGGCTCTGGTGAGCTCTGTACTGAAGGCTCTAAACAGCAATATGTACTCAGGATTAAGACAGCCTTTCCCTCACAAATCTGGGAACTTGTGATTTTCCGTAGACAAACCCAATTGCTGCCGTTGTAAAATAAATAAAACGATGTGCACCTTTCCCGTGCATTTGATTAGAACTTTGGCAAAGTTACAAAGAAAACATTTTCCCTAGACTCCTACTCGCTCCCACCCTGACTTTCTCTAAATACTATTTACTGCTTTTTTGTTTTTAAAAGGATGCTTTCAAAGATAGAATGACTGCCAACATGCCTCTAATGCTTACTAAAAAAAATCCATTTTCTCAGTGGTTCAGTTTTCTTAGTGGAGGATGATAATATATACATATTTAACATGTAGCCCATTTGAATTTGTAGCTACACCCCACTTCCAAATCTCCAGCACATGCGTCCATCAAGGAAGACAGGAAAGAAACGGCTACTGGTGAGAATGGTGACACATCAGGTATAGTTGATAGCTCTGGGAATGAAATGTATAATATCGCATCTTGTTTACAAGCTTACTGTTTGAAATAGATCAGTGCCAGAATTTAAGAAATTATTTATTTTGAAAGAGACAGAGCAGGGGAGAGGCAGAGAGAGAGAATCCCAAGCAGGCTCCACCCTGTCAGTGCAGAGCCTGACTTGGGGCTCGAACTCATCAACTGTGAGATCATGACCTGAGCCGAAATCAAGAGTTGGACGTTTAACAGACTGAGTCACCCAGAGGCCCTCTCAATGCCAAAACTTGCCCGTTAGAAAGTCTGTTTCGTAAATAAAATGGGCTGAAATATTTATGTCAGTGTAGTAAGTACAGAACCAAATCCCCAAAAGGGTCTAGGGGACAATATCCTCCCCAAACTTCGAATTGAATCCTTGGCCTGAGAACTGGGTTTGAATCTCAACTTCACTTGGTCCCAGCAAGAAGCTTCCACATGAGAACAGCCTCCTTCCTGGGAAGAAACCGGGAATCTCTGGAGGAAGCACAGGTCACCTTTAGATGGGGGGGCAGGGGGGGTGGCAGGTATAGAGGGAGGGAAAGCCATAAGAAGTTAGGCCATCCTGATGAAAGCAGCCACTAAACTCTCATTGACACTGTCATTCTTTATTTAAAAGTTTTTGCTTTTGGAAAAAAAAAAAAACTTAAACAAAATCATTATTAAAAAGCTGAAAAACAAAGGAGGCAGAAATTGCCCACAATGGCACAGCACAGATAGAACTGCCTGACTGTCTCTCTGTACTGCCTCTCTGTTGTTTGCCCGGATACATTTTGTTTTCACAGTTATAAGGACCACCTGCCCAGCCGTTCGCCATCTCCTTTCCCCCCTGCACATTGCCAGGTAGCTTCAGAGACTTCAGTGCGTAACGTTTCATTGAGTGTACGATCCTTTGGCCATTTCCCTACTGATGAACATTATAGGGGAGGAAGATCATTGTCCCTCTACCCTTCTGGGTTCTTAGCTGAGACCCCTGTAATGAAAGATTAACAAGAAAAACACATTGTTTGTTTATTGCCATGTAATTTTGGTTTTGGTTGACACACGATGTTACATCAGTTTCAGGCACAACGTGGTGATTCCACGAGTCTGTAGTTGTGCTATGCTCCTCACAAGTATTGCTGCCATCTGTCACCATACGGCGCTATTACAGTGCCACTGACTATATTCCCTATGCTGTGCCTTTTATTGCCATGACTCACTCATTCCCAAACCGGGAGGCTGTATTTCCTTCTCCCCTTCACCCTTTTAGCGGACCCCCCACCCCCTCCCCTCTGGCAACCACCAGTTTGTTCCCTTCTCTGTATTTATGGGTCCTTGTTTGTTTCTCCATTTGCTTTGTTTTTTAAGTTCCACATATAAGTGAAACCATATGGTATGTGACTTTCTCTGTCTGACTTATGTCACCCAGCGTAATACCCCGTAGGTCCCTCCACTCTGTCCCAAATGGCAAGATCTCATCCTTTTTCACAGCTGAGTCGAGCTGAAGTTTATGAACACGTCTACCTCGCGTACACGTGGGCGATACCCAGGGAACCACGAGAAATTCTCCGAGGTGGCTTAGATCTCAGGATCAAATGCCATCTAATAGGTGAAGGCGAGGGGGTGTAGGACTCTTGGGGGACAGCAGGTGGTTTTAGGAAAGCTGAAGTGCCCCTCAGAAGACGCAGTGTGGGGGGTCTGACGGTTTGGGACAGAGAGTGTCTGGGTGCGGTGCTGACTTCTAGTCTCGTCTCCTGTGACGAGATACCATCTTCCCTGGGGAAGACACTCCCAGGAGGGGATGGATGACGACATCTCCTCTTGGAGGAGATGTCTTCAGGCAGATGAGGAAGATCACAGAGAGACTTCCCTGCATCTGCTGTTTTCCAGAGCCTTCAGCTCACAGTAATCAGTGTACCCAACTGGCATATGTTGGTGTGGCTTGTCCTCAACTCTAACAGTCCTATTTTGGGGTGGCACATTCTGCTTCCCTTCAGCATTGAAATTGCTTCTAATTTTCCCTACTATAAATAAGTAGAGATTATATATATGCATATATGCGAAAGTAGCATATGTGTGTATGTATAGTTTTACTTTTATTTTCATTTTTAAAAAATATTTATTTATTTTGAGAGGGAGACAGAGAGGGATAGATAGCAAGCAGGGGAGGGGTAGAGAGGGAGAGAGAGAATCCCAAGCCAGCTCTGTGCTGTCAGCTTGGAGTCTGACTTGGGGCTCGAACCCACAAACTGTGAGATCATGACCTGAACTGAAACCAAGAGTCAGACGCTTAAGCGACTGAGCCACCCAGGCGCCCCTATATTTTTACTCTTTAAATCAGACAGGAATATTCTTAGTTTGCAATAGTCGCCCTTTCATGAGTTACCCCTTATATGGATTTGCTCATTTCCTCTTGACAACAGTCCTAAAAGGTACGTAGAACTAATGTCCTGATTTCACAGCTCAGAGAGTTCAAGTAACATTCCTGGGAAACCACAATGGAGCAGACACTGCAAACCACAGTCTCACTGTGCAGCCCTTTCTCTTCTGCTCTACTGTGCGGCCTCTCCCTCTGTTGGGTGAAATTCTGTGCCGCCAAATAAAAATGCAAGAGACATCACACCTTCTTCCTGTCTTCTACACACACACACACACACACACACACACACACAATGTCATCCCTGCATTTCATTCCACTGACTGAGCTGTGACAGAATTTCGAATCAACAGAACACACAGGGAAGCTCGGGTCTGGATTTTCAGGTCTGCTCAGCTCTAAAATGAGGAGTCCTCATTTTCCCATCCTGGTCACGGAGTTGTCCGGAATCATCCCTCAGGAGAAGAAGGAAGAGATTTATGGACTGAATCCTGGTCCAAATCAGAGAGAAAAGTATTCTTTAGAAAGGCATCTTCTGATGATTATTTTGAGAGACTTTCTGGTAATCCCCAGCAAATCTGCATGTTAATAGGAATCATTTACTCAAAGCAGGGGTCCAAGAAAATAGCTTTACATAATAACAGTAGCTTGATTTGATTACTTCAATTTGGTTCTTGCTATTGAATTGGAAGTTTTACAGGACGGTAAACAAAACGGGAACAGTGAATTAAAACTGACTTGAGTCTCAACCTGCACATCCTCATTACTTCTAATGAGCGGGGTATGTAAACAGGATCGAGGAGTAAAAACCATTGATAATCTCCTTAGCAGCCTGGATAATTTATTGGTTTCTTTCCCACATTGAAGGCGCTAAGCCTGCCTAATATTCGTTAAGGCTTCTTGGCAGCTCCTTCCAAAAAGAAGCAATTTTCTTTCTTAGAAGCTCAGGGTAGTTTGGTTTACTTGCTCCCTGAAATGCTGATAGACATTTCAGTGGCACTTGGCCATTTTGAATCACAGCAGTGCTCTTTTTACTTTAATAATTTTATACTTACACAAAGGTTAGAGAAATAGTACAGAGCCCTCCTGTATACCTTTACTCAGTTTCCCCGTTGTTAACATCTTACGTGAGCAGAGAGCATTTATCAAAATTGAGAAATTGACCTTGGCGGGATACTCTTCACCAAAGAACAGAACTTATTCACGCATTGTTGGTTTTCCACAAATGTCCTTTATGGGTGCCAGGGTTCAACCCACGATATGACTGATGAGGGAATGTGGGACAAGCTGAGGGCAAAGTACAAGCTAGGATCCCCCCCGCCCCCCACCAGTAGAATATATGTGATATTCCTTGGATACTCCCTGCTCCCCAAGAACAAAGGAAAGGGGTTTAAGTGCTGGCCACAGTGATGTGGGAAACTAAGTCAAATGAAAAATTAAATTCCCTTACTCCCTACAGCCCATTGACACGTCCTTGAAACCTGCAGTGACCTCCCTCTAGGAGCTCAGCTGCCTCAAGGATGACACTTTGCTGGGGGCAAAAGAGAATCTTGGCTTAATATTATCCTGACCCCCCCCCAGGATCCTGTAAGTCCACTTTAACATATAAAAATTGTTTTGGAAACTTCCTTTATCTCAACTCCCCCAAGATCTATGCCGGCAATCCTACTCCAAGCTTATGGCCCCCCAATATACATCTGAAGGGTTTCATGACTGAGGTGTTACTAAACGCTAATAAATGGCATTTCCCTAGCAACAGCCAGCCCCTCAAGGTCCTGGAAACCTTGCTTCCACAATACCTTAGAGACTTACTCTATGCCTAACCTCTTCCCAACCTGAAGGTATATAATCAGTTACCCATCACAACCCAGTGCAGCTCTTCCTGCCCCTGGGTTCTGTCCCCATGCTTTCATGAAATCACCTCTTTGCACCAAAGACGTCTTCAAGAATTCTTTCTTGCCCGTCAACTCTGAACCCCCAACATCACCCCAAAACCCCATCATAACGACATTGTATTTAGTCTTCATGTCTTGGTAGCCTCCTCCAATCTGTGACAGTTCCTCATTCTTTCTTTGATTTCATGACCTTGACACTTTTGCAGAATGCTGGTCAGTTAGTTTGTAGAATGCCCCCTTTCTTATCGTGGGCTCCTATAACAGAGTCCCGTAGACTGAGTGGTTTGAAACAACAAACACTTATTTCTCCTAGTTCTGGAGGCTAGAATTTGTTGGCCAGGACTCTCTACCTGTTTTACAGACACTACTTTGCTGCGTTCTTACATTTGGAGAGAGACATCATCTCTCTCCTGTTTCTTCGTATAAGGCCACTAATCCCATTTCTGAGAGCTCCACTTTCAGGACCAAATTACCTCCCCAAAGTCCCACCTCTTCACACCATCATGTTGGAAACTGGGGCTGGAGCATATGAGTCTGGTGGGGGGGGGGGTGGGACACAAGCATTCAATCCACAGCAAGCCTCAGTTTGGGTGGATCTGAAGTGTTCTCATGATTAGATTGGAACTGTGCATTTTAGGGAGAGAAACCTCGAGCTGATGGACGTGTCCTTCTCTGTTCATCGTGTCTATCTACCTTGATCACTACCTGCCGAGCTTTCCAGTGTAGACTTATTATTTCTCCTTTTGTGATTATTAAATACTTTGAGGCTAGGCAAAGTTCTTATTTCTGCTTGAACATTCACAGCAGTACTTTTTATCCTCCAAAGCAATAGTTTATTGTCAGCTAAATGTCAGGAGGACATCAATAGAGGACTTCGGAGAATGTGGAGGGCTCAGGAGTGTCACAGCCATTCACCCCCACCCCCACCCCCAGAAACTCAGCATTCCAGAACAAGGCTGGCAGACCTCCTGATTTGCTTCACCAGCTATCTGACAGCTGGATAACGAGCCCTGGGGTCTTCAGAGCCGGAAGTGGGATCCTGTTTGCTATCAGAGCCTGGCACGTTCTTCCCAGACTCATAGCCATGTCCCATGTGATCTAGGAACAAGCTATAACTGCAGGAGAGAAAGACATGGGTCTAAATAACGAAACGAACAGTGTTTCAAAAATCTGAGATTGCTACCTCTCTTCGACTGCCACAGACACTGATGTCCCCAGATGTTTCTGAAGATTTCATTGTAAAGTAGGTAGATCTTCCCCTCTCTAAATATATTTTCCTCCTTTTTTTTTTTTTTTTTGGTTTCTTTTAAGAACTAAATATATTTTCAATGGGTCGGAATTAGAAATCAAGGATGAGGAAAATTAAGCCAAATTGGGAAAGTCAGGACCCATTTTGCCAACAAATATTCAACTGGTGGCCACTGGCACCAGTCCTGGGAATCTCCTTGTCTGAGATCCATAGAGAGAGAAGGAAACGGGAAAGATGCGTTTCCCTCTCTCTCCCTCATTCTTGTTTCTGCTTTGTGACAACATAATTATCTTTCTCAAGGGCTTCCAGAGTATTCTTTTTCTCCTACCTATATAAAATAGTATTAGTGTCTTTTGTTTAGCCTCAGAATTGATTTCTGCAGGTCTGTTTATATGATCGTATCTTTATTCACAAAGGTATCCCAGGTAGAATCTGATGACAAAGTGGAGAAGGAAGAAGAGGAAGAGGAGAAGACGGACCCGATCTAGGAAAATGAATAGATATTTGTATGGAGGTAGCAATACATAAGTCCTATATACCTCATTATCTTCTTAAAACCTCTTTATGGTCTCTCTCTGATGTCTGCCTTTCACTTGTGCCAGACCAGCTGTACCACATATCATGTATACATATCTCTGCTCAGAAATAAAACACGTATACCAGAAGGTGGGCCAGGCGGTAGCATTGAACAAGTGTTGTTAGTGGGCTGAGCCAACCAGTAACTGGTTTTCATGGCCTTTAGGGATCTGAGCAATGAAGTCCAGCTATGACCTCCCAGCCAATCCATCCTGGGGAGTTCAAGTAGACATTCAACTTCTGCATGTTCTATTTATGGTTAAGAGCTCATGTTATATCTGAGTCTTTGACCTATGGGTTCAATAAACATTGCTGTTTTAAAAAAAAATTTTTTAATGTTTATTTCTTTTTCAGAGAGACAGAGTGTGAGTGGGGGAGGGGCAGACAGAGAGGGAGACACAGAATCCGAAGCAGGCTCTAGGCTCTGAGCTGTCACCCCTGTGGCTTTTAAGTAAATAAAAGGCATAGCTTTTCTTCTGAAAAAGGGGAAAGAAAGTCCAGAAGAGATAGTTGATAATGAGAGAGGGCAGCATAAAATAGAAAAAAAAAAAAAAGATTCCATAAAACAAAAATTCGGCTATTTGCATAGGAACAAGTAAGTTTAGAATTCCAGTGAAAATTCAATCTGTATTTATAAAACTCTGTTGAGGAAGGCAGGGACCTGTCCAGCCTTTAAAAAGTAGTTTTTGCTTGCAACTGTTCGCTTTAAAGCAAATTTTGGCACCATAGGAAATAAGTGAATCAGTAATTTAGAAATGTAATTAGAGGCACCTGGGTGGCTCAGTTGATTAAGCGTCCGACTTCAGCTCAGGTCAAGATCTCACGGTTAGTGAGTTCCAGCCCCAGGTCAGGTTCTGTGCTGACAGTTCAGAGCCTGGACGTGCTTTGGTTTCTGTGTCTCCCCCTCTCTGCCCCTCCCCAACTCGTGTTCTCTCTCTCTCTCTGTCTCTCAAAATTAAATAAACGTTAAAAAAAATTAAGAAAAAAAGAAACGTAATTAACATGAAACTTCTTTTGCCTTATTATGCCAGTTAATCAGGCATTATTTGGGGTTCCCCACAAAGTCTACATAAATAGCCCTACTGACCAAAAGAGGGGTCCTTGCTACTTATCAGAGCTAATTTGGGGAAGTGTTTTCTGAGGATGCGCTACTTGGAAAGCACACTGTTCAAAGAGGCTCCCAGCCCCCCCCCCCATGAGCACATCTGCGCCCCCCTCCCACTTTGCGGGCAGGCGCACAGACACCTCCACGGCAGCTGGCGGGGCTGGATCCCATCAGCCAGTGTGGGGCAAACAGAATGCGTGATTGATGAAGAACCCTCGAGAACAGACCCCGAGTCTGGGAGCCAAACGGTTCCTTGCACAGACCCAAAGGATAAAGGTAGCCAATCAGTTTTGGGGGCAGAAGCAGTATCCCACCAACATGCGACGCCTTTTCTTTCCCTGCACAGCCCCGGTATTGTCCGTGACATAAAGCTGCTCAGTGTCCTGCTTGCCACATGCAAGGGCCAGCCCTGTCCTCTGTGAACTAGTCAAATATTAATTTTGAGAGCAGGAGACATTATGCACACACGGACTGAACGCCTTCCCCATCCAATGTGCGGAGGATGAAATAGAGAGTAGTATTTCCATGGTTTGTGTTTGTTTTAAATACGATGGCTGGTTCTTCTTGCTCATTTGGAAATAACAGCCCCTCTCCTGGGTCACTGTGCCGGTCTGAGAAGTCATACCTGTCAGGATGCATCACTGTCTAGGTGGAGGGTGGCTTTTCACTCACTTGACCTGAGTTAATGGCCCTTCCGTATCAAGATGACCTATTTTTATAGGTATCTTTACCCCTACTTTGTTCTGATGGGAGTCTCTATAGTTAAAGAACCATTTCACTTAAAATTAGTAACCCAAGTTACTTAACAAAGTATAAAGATGACGTTCAACAGGTAATAGAACCTGAGTGAACAGGGTAATAGGAAATCTTAATACTGGCATCTTGCCATCGAAGTTGCCCCCCAAATTAAAGCTATCATTTGTTGTCGGCAAAAGTCACGACATAAAAAATGGCCATTCTCACTTTAAACAAATTTTGCCCCCATTTCCGCTCTCCTGTGTAACAACTGCTGTCATTTCACCACGTTCCCAATGGAATTTTATTTACATTAGCAGTGTCTTCATATCATGTTGACAATTCTGTGGAGATGACGTTGCGTTCTTTTCCATGTTCCTAATGACTTAGCCACTTGAGTAAGTAGGTAAGATCCCATTACACCAACATTTCATGATTTGTTTATCCACTGCCTGTTGGCAGGTTGGGTGCAGCTTTTGACCAGCATAAATAACACTGCTATAAATATATCAATACATACACCATTTCTTTCTTTCTTTTTTTTTTTTAATTACTTCCTTGAAATAAATCCCAAAGAATGAGATTACGGGGTCAAAGAGTACAAGCATTTTTATGACCTTTGACCCGCATTGATTGCCAAATGTCCTCAAAAGGCATTGTACCAGTTTTCAATGAATGAAATATCTCCTTCCCCACCCCCCCCGCCACCCACCCCCTGGTCTCATCAGTGTTGAGCTATAGGATTTTCCTGTATTTTTAAAATTTCTTCAATCTCAATCTATTGAGATTAAATAATATACCCATGGGAGTACTGTCATAAGCAGCTATATAAGTCGCCGATTGCTTAATAATGCTTAGGACATGACAGAAAAGAAAAGAAAACAGAAAACACAGGCTGAATCAAATACTTGCTTAAATGCCTTTGTATATTGAATATCTGTGAGCACGGCTAAGCTTCAATACTGACAACAAAGAAATGGGTCCTGAGACAGAATCACCCCAGAGGCAGATAACTTAGTTTTCGTTTTATAAACACATTCACCCACTCACAAAGCTCTAAACTTTGCTTAAGATTAAGACCAAGGGGAACAAACAGTCACTTATTTTATCGCTGCCTACAGCGCTGACTACAAGCAACAGAGATTTTACTCTGTGTGACCTCTTGCAAAGACTTTCAATTATTTCACAGTGGTTTTCTGCTTTTCCTGTGTCTCAAGCTATCTTGGATCGGGAGAGAAAAGAGAGATAAGGAGTGAAAGCAAAATAATAGGGGCAAGAGTCTCTCATCTTTTATAAATTTTGTGTCAGGCTTGGCTCCGTTTTATAGAAAGCTGTGCAAACAGAGAAATGAGTGACTCATCTGTGGCAGTGCACTTGGGCATGGTTAAAAGAAAAATCCCTAAACATCCCTGAATTCCTTGTGACCACCCGGCTCAATATCATTCCTTCTTAAAAATATGCCTTAGGATCTCTGTGACACGGTGACTCATACAGAGGAGAAATACTATTAAAATCCATGATGGAGGGGCGGCTGGGTGGCTCAGTCGATTAAGCGTCCAACTTCTGCTCAGGTCATGATTTCACAGTTCATGAGTTTGAGCCCCATATCAGGCTCTCTGCTGTCAGTGTGGAGCCCACTTCTTTGTTGTTGTTTTTTTATTTTTTTTAATGTTTATTTATGAGAGAGAGAGAGAGAGAGAGAGCATGAGCAGGAGAGGAGCAGAATGAGAGAGGGAGACACAGAATCCAAGGCAGGCTCCAGGTTCTGAGCTGTTAGCCCGTGAGATCATGACCTAAGCTGAAGTCAGACACTTGACCAACAGAGCCACCCAGGTGCCCCCCCTTTTTAAAAATAATTTTTTAATATTCATTTATTCTTGAGAGAGAGAGAGAGACAGAGCATGAGCAGGGGAGGGGCAGAGCGAGAGAGGGACACAGAATCTGAAACAACTGTGGAGCCCACTTCTGATTCTCTGCCTCCCTCTCTCTGCCCCTCCTCTACTCTCTGTCTCTCTCTTTCTCAATAATAAATAAATACATTTTTTAATGTTTATTTACTTTGTGCGTGAGAGAGAGAACTCGAGCAGAGGAAGGGCAGAGAGGGAGGGAGACAGAATCCCAAGTAGGCTCTGTGCCTGCAGCGCTGAGTGTGATGGGGGGCTTGAACCTCTGAACCATGAGATCATGACCTGAGCCACAATGAAAAGTCACACACTCAGCCGACTGAGGCACCCAGGTGCCCCAATAAATAAAAAAAATTGTTTTAAAGTCCAAGATTGCCTTGAATGTGTCCATGCACCTACTGCATGCATTGGAGGGTCTAAATGCACCAACCTCGTGGAATAGGCTTGTTATGTTGGGAATAAATCTGCTTCAGCTGGATGGGCACCCCTTCTCTCCTCAGCCCCACCACATCAGAGGAACTTGGTGTTTGTCGCTGGGAGGGCATGAGACATTTTAAGGCTCCAGTCATCTTGATAATGGAAAAGTATAAACTAGGAAGCACAAGTGTTAGCCCATCTAATGTTAGTCAGTTACAATCAGCCCCACCTCCCACCTCTGTTACTGCCATTCGGGAAGACGAGAAGAGCTGGAATGGAGACTGGAGTCATCAGAAGGGCAGGGGGCCGGGAGGGGTGTGGTAAGGATAGAATTTTTATTCCCTAGTAGATCTGAGGGTGAATGGATCAGCATGAGCTCTCAGACTGGACCAGCACACTGCTGACTTCCACTTGGCTATGAATTGCCACCATCTTGCTTGCTGCTGGGCTATGCCATTGATAGTGACCCCCCGGTGGGGAAAGGCTGGGATCCAGCTGGCGTCTTCTCCAGCCCTGCTCTGGAGTTGCATCTTTCCAGGCACACTAGGGCTGAGTTAGTGGGAAGAGTGGGAAGGTCAAGTACCGAGAAGGATGAACTAGAGAAAGGCATGGTAATTTGCTAGAGTGGACCCTTCATGAAGAGTGAGGAATTGTGTGAGTGAGGGCCTGCGGGCTGGTAAATAGCTTGTTCAACTCCAAGGCAAAGATCCATCAGTGTCAGTGGCCAATTCAGAACATGGCAGCCGGATGATTTCCATTCCAACCCCCTCCCCATCCCTCACCATCTCTCTTCTTTCTCTTTCTCCCCACGAAACTTTTTCATTGCCAGCCCTCTCCCATCTCTTGTTACTCTGAATAATAAAATGCAGGAAAAAGGAATGCAGAAGCAGCGTGGTCTATAGAGAGATCACCACCTTGGCTAGCAAGACTAAGCATCCAAGGGCTTCTTTTCCAAACCGTGTCGGGATACATGTGAATCTGACACGTACGGTTGGCTGGAAAGCCCTCCAGCCCTGAAGCTATGGCCCTGGGTAAGGAAAAACCTGAAAAAGAAGAGAAACTGCCCCCTCCCATCCACTCTACCCACCCTCCCTAGCAGAAGCAGCCATTTCTTCCAGACAGCACATGCACACACATCTGCTGAATGCTCGCCCCCACTGTATACTAATTTGTTTCTGTGCTGTCTTCCCAGCTGAGCAGTGAGTTTATTAATGTATTCAGGCAAACCTGGGTTCATACCCCAAGCCCGGTGTCCTCATAGCTATGGGACATTGGGCAAGCCACTTCGCTTTTCTGAGACCGTTGTTTCCTCATCCGTAATGAACCTGTGTCATTGGATTGTTGCGTGGACCCTATGAACCTCTACAAAATGCTTGGCCCAAATGTATTCCTTCATTCACTGTGTACTTCCCAGCCCTTTGCACTGGAACTAACAGATAAGACACTTATTAAAATGCAACGCCATCTACCCAGTGCTTCTCAGGCACTGTGGGTGGACAGTCACTGGGCACTTTGGGACGAGGAATTTTTTTTCTTGAACTTGAGCAGTGCCACGGTGCTCTGGTTACAGCAGTTTGTCTCTCTCTAGTACTGACTCTTTATTCCAAGTCCCTTTCATGCTGCACCCTGAAACAGGGGTGGGGGGAAGTGCAAAGCTTCTTTGGGTGAGCCAGCTAACCTTGGAGTTTCATCTGGTGTCATTTGTTTGTTTGCTTCTTGTCTCAAAACGTATCTATTGAGACCCACATGCTGTGGTCGTTGCTACGGGCGCTCGTGTGCGAATAAGACACAGGCCATGTCCTGCAAGAACTTATGGTCCTGGGATCCCAGTAAGAATGACCAGTATAGAAGGTTAAAACATCCTAGTGAGATTCAGGGGTTCCTCTCTATGCCTATCAGGGAAGGCTTCATGGAGGAGGTGTACTGTGCCCAAGACTGTATACCCAGTTCTGTAGACATTGTTATTTACAAAGTAACCCATGCAGGTAGAGGCTGCTCCAGGGGAAACCACTTCAAACTTAAGCTTACAGGACCTTCATTGGCACAGTCCTTTCCAAGGCTTGGGAAAGGTCCTACCAACTCGTTCACATAGTCATACATTTTCATAAAACATGTATGTTAGATGTTTCACCCACAACTGATCAAGAACACTGTGTCTTTCTACATTGACTGCTCCTTTTCCACTTTTCCATGTCTGTGGGTGCTGGAGGGGCTGCGAGCATTTGGGGATGCAGTTAAGGGGCAGTTAATGGGGGCAGGCATGGTGTTTAGCCTAGTGGGACTTACCTGTGTGCCTTGCAGCCACTTCTCTGTAGTGATGTCACAGCACAGACTCGGCGCCCAGGGTGAGACAAGCCCCATGCACTCGGGGAATCCAGAAAGACCATTTATCGCTCACTGATGCTGGCCCAGTGGAGTCACCTCCAAAGGCTGAGCCCTGAACCTTGGCATTGGCCTCCTTTTATGGCTGGGATGGTAAGGAACTGAGAGGCAAAAGAAAAAGGGGTGGGGACACTTATCTGTGGTGCTAAGGACAGACAGTGGACACAGGAGACAGACAAGATTACAGAAGCCAAAAGCATGCGAAGGGAGTGTCCAGCCTCGGTCAACTGGCTGGACCCTTTTATCTTGGTTTTACTAACTTTCTTCCTCAGTGACGCTGCTGCTAGTCGTCTGGGTGAAAAAATGGCTTTCAGGAATACCCCTGCCGCACACTGGGGGACTCCCCCAGTGTGGTGACAAGAGGTCGCAAGATTTGCAAGGCAGAAAACAGAAGGCGAGGGGTGCCTGAATGGCTCAGTCTTGGAAGCACTCAACTCTTGGTCTCAGCTTAGGTCATGAGCTCGAGCCCCGCGTCAGGCTCTGCGCTGATGGTGGGGAGCCTGCTTAGGATCCTCTCTCTCTCAAAATAAATAAATAAACTTAAAAAAAAAAAAAAGAAATCATAAGGTGATATAGACACATGGCACCCGGCCCCAAAACAGGGTGGGTGCTGGAGGAAGACAAACGGTAGAAATGTGTAAGGGGAGATGCAGCCTGCAGAGAAGTATCACAGAGATGTGTCCAACAACTAATTTTTAAAAAATAAATGTATATATATATATATACATATATATACACACACACTTAAATATAGACAGAGAGATCATATTCTATTCCCAGATTTAGTGATATTTATGGTATTCATCAGCCTTTAACTTTTGTAGCCTGCTGTGATTTCTCACGCTAAACAAATAACCTCATTCACATCTGATTTTGTATTCCTATGTTTACAGTCTTTTTCTTATCTCTGGAAGCCGGGTTGGCCAAGCCTACAGTCATCGCTCATCCTGGAGGGCCTGGGGGCGGGGGGGGGGGAGCACACCAGAATTCCATCTTTGTACTTCCTCGCAAAATACTGTCATACAGACTCATCTCTGGGCCGCGGGGGCCCTGGCTCAGGCCCCAGGCCTCCTGGTGGGAGCCAGTCCCAGAGCCCCTCTTCCCAGGGGGCAGCAGCTGCTGGGTCCTTGGAGGCGCTGGGATCTGACAGCCTGGTACCTGGGAGCCAGGGCCTGCCCAGAGGCCTTCCTTCCTGGCCGCATGGCTGCCTTTGGCCAACAGCTGCCTGCGCGCAGCCCCTCTCCGGAGGATCTGTGCACCCATTCATTCTCTTGGAAAGGCAAAGAAGGTTGCATTATACTAGGTAGAGCTTATCGTTTGTATCTGCCAAGATCCACGCATTTCCCCAGCCTCCCGCCTCCAGCGCCTCCCCTCCCCTCTTCCTTTACCCTCTCTGGTGGGTTTTCAATAGTGTGTGCTTTTTTTCTTCCCCCTTTCTTTCTGGTCAAGACAGGGTTGTCTCTCTGGATGGAAAAAGGCAGTGTGTTTGTGGAGTGCAGCTGCATTTCAAAGGTACTTTGTTGGCCAGTTATGAATTTGCCTTTGCTAATGTGGGGAAACAGGGAGATTCTTTGGCTCTTTTTTTTTCTTCCCCAAACTGAAATTGATGTTATTTCTTTGCCAGTGGTACCCAAGGAAATGTTTTGTTCCATTTCCTCCCCTTTCAGGCTGAGCCCTATTTATGTTTGGAGCTGGGGCGCTGCCATTGAGAATCATTGTCATTACCACCAGCATCTGAGGCTGGCCAAATTCAGCAGCTGTGGTTTCATGCCTACCCTCACCAAGGTTTATTTCCTTGACAACATGTTCTTGTTCGGACCAACTTTCTTAGTCTTTCTCTGGGTGTGTGTTTTTTTTCTTTCTATTTTTTCCCCCTCCTTTCTGAAATCCCCCTTTATAGTCCATGGGGCTTAAAATTAAAAAGGAAAAAGTGTATGTGTGTTGTGTGTGTGTGAGAGAGAGAGAGTTGGGGCCAGTGAGCAGGGGACTGGAAAAAAGATAAAGACTCTGGGAATTGGAGGATGGGTACAGAGAGCTGGAGCCAGAGGCGAGCAGTGGGAAGTTTTCAACATAAACAACAGCGTCAGATTCGTTATGATTTGGATGGTCAACAGTCTTCTCCACCTCCAAGCTCCACAGGACTCACCCTCGGCCTTACCCACCCTAGCCTTTCCAATGGAATACCTAGGTGGCCCAATGGGACCCCTGACCCCTATATCCTGTTCCTTTCTCCCTGCTTTGCTACTTTTCTCCTTGATAAAAGAAGAGAGTGAGAGATAATTAAC
Source organism: Hyaena hyaena (assembly GCF_003009895.1). Lineage (NCBI taxonomy): Eukaryota > Metazoa > Chordata > Mammalia > Carnivora > Hyaenidae > Hyaena > Hyaena hyaena. Next base: position 2,452,598 of record NW_024080634.1, read on the forward strand.
AAAAAACATGGCCCCAGGACAATACAACTCCTGGCCTTGGCCGGCAAGAAATTTATCCTGGTTTTCTAGGTGAACTTTCTCCCATCAATCTTCCCTTTAACCTCCGTGTTAGTGGAAGCAATAAGAACACCCCTCCCCTCCCCTGAGCAAATGCTTTCTTTTGACTGGGAACAGAAAAAGGGCTCGGCGCAGGCTGAGGTGAAATCTGGGTGGTATGGGGGCCGCACAATGGGGCCGCTGTTCCTTGGCTGGGCTGGTGTTTCACCACAGGGGAGGGGCAGGCGTGAATGGTCTGATGATGGAAACAATCCTCCTGATTCAGGCCTACAAACGCATCTTCTGTTCCACAGAAAAGAGAAAAGCCCACAAAGAAAAGGGGTGGGGTGGGGGGTAGAATTCAAACAAAATGAGTTAGGCGAAAACTCTCTCCTATCCTACATATCCCAGAAAGGAAACCCATCGCCCGGGCCCTCGGGGTTTCTCGGCCGAGTCTGAATAGCTATAGCTGGACTCTGATTTATTGATGAAGCTTAAGCGACTCGCTGGAGAAAGGCTTGGGGGTCCTTTGTCCTCGAGAGAAAGTACAATAGGCCACAAGGGCCAAGATCTCTCGGGATGCTCTTAGGACCTGCTTCCTCTTGCCCTTTCCTCCCCTCAAACGCCAGCAGCAGTACAAATTGGTGGTGTGCCTAGAAGGGCTGGTGACAAGGCCGGGCCACTTGAGATCTCCTTAAGAGGGTATTATGGTCGGGGAAAATATTTGTGCTCTGAAGATGGCACACTCCATTTGGCTAATGGCTCTCATCTGGGCCGGCTAATCGCCCCCTGCCCAGCTGTCAGGGGTGCAACCGCGGCCAATTCATGGCACCCTCCGAGAAAGCCCCCTTTCTGTGGCGACCAAGACAGAGACACTGTGGTCACCTACTTGAGCAGAGGGGAAGGTGACCATGAGGGCAGGCCCAGTTGTAAATTACCATTAAAACAAAAATGGCTCCTGCTCTGCTCTGGGACCCCACCAATAAATTATGGCCGGATTGTGGGGGGAGAGCAGGTCTCCTGAGGGACTGGGTGCTGGAGGGTCCCTCCCCTCCGGATCTAGGAATGGCTGCGGGGAATCAGGAGTCTGAGCCGATGGGTTGGAGCCCCCAGGAGGTTGCATGGTTTGCCTTCAGGAAGAGGCAAGAGAAAGACCCTGACCCACACCTCACATGACTGCTAAGCCACTTAGCTCAGATCCTGTGTGGCTTCACGCCCACCTCTTTCTGCACTTGTTCATCTACCAGCCCCCAGCCTTAGCCATGGAGAAGAAAGGAAAGGAAGGAGGGAGGGAGGTGGAGGGTGAGAGAAAAAAGAAGGAAAGGAAAGAGAAAAGAGAAGGGCAGGGAAGGGAAGGGAAGGGAGGGGAGGGGAGGGGAAGGGAGGGGAGGGAAGGGAGGGGAAGGGAGGGGAAGGGAG